>NC_092874.1:16521081-16867331 GCF_028372415.1 Notamacropus eugenii
TGTCTAAAATACATGTATAGACCTTCATATCTAACACACACATATGGATCTACATGTCCAAATACATATACAAACTTTTATGCCTCATATATATCTGTAGCCCTTCATACTTGTCTAGCATACATATATAGAATATCATGTCTAACATATATATAGACCTCTGTGTCTCACATTCATGTATAGCCTCATAACTTATATATGTAGACATACAGTATGACATGCATGCATAGACATGTTTAATATATATGTACAGAATACAGTTTATCCTACATGTGTAGACCTTTGTGTCTAACGTGTGTATATAGACTGGTGAGAGTATCTGTAGTACATGTGAATAACACAAACAGCTATGATATTAACATAACACTTTGAACTTTGTAAAATACTTTACAGACATTCTCTTTTTTGTAACAGGAGCTACAAGGTTCATTATCCCCATTTCTTGGGTACGAAAACCAAAGAACCAGAGTTGTGAGATCAGATTGGGAGATGTCAAGTCACTTGCCCAGGGTCACCCAGCTAGTAACCTAAGAATTGGAGCCCAGGTCTTCCTGACTCCAGGTCCAATGTTCTATCCACGATGCTGCATAAGCGTTTCTTCCAACAATACAGCCCTTGAGTCTCTGCTTATCCTTCTGCTGCTCTTGTCCACTAAATTGTGCAGGGCAGTGTGGGTCAGTGGACAACATTTGGAGTCAGAAACCCTGGGTTCAAATTCCTTTTTGGCTATTTGCCACCAGTGTGATCTTAGGCATGTCTTCATCTCTCTGGGCCTCAGTTCCTCCACTGTAAAATGAGGGGTTTGACTAGATGGCTTCTCTGGTCCCTTCCGGATTCACATCTATGATCCCATGATCAGCAACTTGCCTGTAACTTATAATCTTAGAAAACTTCCTGAGACCCTGAGAACTTAAGAGTTAACAGCTAATGAATGTATCAGAGGCAAGATCTGAACCCAGGACCTCTGGATTCCCAGGCTAGGCCACTGACTCTCTTTTGTTCCATTTCTAACCTGGGCTGTTTTGCCACTCCTTAGGCAGTCTGGTGGTCTGCTCCGGGGGGGTCATTGGCCATGACACCTGATTGGGTTTAGCCCAACTGCACTTCAGAACTCCTCCTGCTCTGCCTCATGCATGTGTGTGTTTATATAAAAGCGTATGTGTGTTTGTGTGTATGCATGTACATATGTACATACATATGTGTATTTTTACATATACGTGTATACAAAATACATAATCCATATATTTACTTATTTTTAGTTCCAAATTCTCTCTCTCCCTTCACACCCTTCATCCATTGAGAAGACGAGAAATATGATGCCCATCATGTTTATAAATATAATGTATGTTATACATATATTGTATACCCATATAATATATGTGAAGTCATGGAAAATATTTCCACATTAGTCATGTTGCAAAAAAAAAATCAAGAAAATGAAAAAAGTTTTAAAAAATGCTTCAATTTGTACTGGGTCCATCATTCTCTTCTTGGAGGTGGATGGCAGCTCAGAACTCTTGAACTCAAATGATTCACCAGCCTCAGCCTTCCCCAATAGCTGGGATGGCACCCCTGTTTTTTAGAATAAGACTTAGTGATGCATTTGGTTTCTGTTCATAACCACTTCCAGTTATAATCATCTTCCTATGCCCAGAACTTCATCCTTTCTGAGAACGGAGAAACAAAGAACCAAAATGCAAATTGCGTCCTCCAATGTATGTGTGCTTCTGTTTCTGCAGCCTTCCACTTTTCTGCTGAGAGGAGAGAGAGAGGTTTCATCCTCTACTCACTGGGTCCAAGACTGTCTTTTCATTTTCCACCAGTCCCATTTGGGTAGGCAAAATAGAAAGGAGAGAGAGAGATAGAGACAGAGAAATGAGAAAGAGACAGACAGAGAGATGAGAGAGTGACAGAGAAGACAAACAGAAAGAGGAAAGAAAGGTACAGAGACAGATAAGTGAGACAGAGATAAAGAGGAGAGAGAGACAGACAAACAGAGGGGGCAGACATGACAGAGAAACAGAAAGACAGAAAGAGACAGAGAAAGAGAGGGGAAGGCAGAGAGAAATCAAGTGCTATATTAATTAGCCTGTTGAATGACTAACTGATTTGCTTAAACCCCAAACTTGCCTGGAGCTAATCCTGAGTATTAATTGGTGTCTAGCCCCAATCACATATCTGAAAGAGCATTTGGAAGGGACCTCAAAAGCTATTCATGTGACTGGGAGCTCCCTCTGGAGCATTCCAACGCACTGGTCATTCATGTGTTGCCTGAGGACCCTTTGATGACCAAGCAAAGGACCAAACCCTCCTGGGCTCCCACGCTCATCCTAGAACTCGGTGGGAGTTCTACACAGAGAATTCATGACCTCCCTCGAAGTCTTCCCTCTAAACCTTTGTAGATTGAATAGAGCACATTTTCGAGGGTGGAGGCTGTTAGCGGGTTCCCCAGAAAGCACCTCTCTGAGGCATTCGTAGTTTTACATATGGTTTATCTGAAAAAGGGATTAGTTTGAGATTGCAAACATTTTTGATTTTATGTGCCTCTGAAGGCCAGATACTCTTTGTCTTCCACCAAGGCTTGAAAAATATTTATTCTGGCTTCTTCCCATCTTTTTTTCCACATGGATGCTCTCTGATATTTCTAAGCCCAGTTGTGAAACCCACCCTAGGTCTGTGCATGGGTTTCAGAATTTATATATTTAGAACCACTTTGATGGATGGGAAGACATGGATTCAGAGCCAGAAACCTGGCCTGGGTTGTCCACATGATTACTTCCCAGCTTATGACTGTGAGCCACTTATTTCATCTCTCTGGGCCTCAGTTTCTCCATTTGTAAAATGAAGGGGGTTACGCTAGATGACCTTTTTTGTTCTAAATTTATGATTTTATTAATTTCTAAATTCTCTCCCAGCTCTGAATCTAAACTCATGATCCCAGGAATGGGCATCATAATTCTTGTGATTATCGAAATGTATCAAAAGGATCCCTCACTCCATAGGCTGGCAGGCAGCCTTAGATTAGACCAGAATATTAGAAAATCACAGGGGAGATCCACACACAATGGGACAGGACTTAAAAATGTGTGCTGCTAATGAATTCCAAGCAACATTATCTCTTTGGTGAATAAGACATGAGCAATCATTTCAGGTTTGACATGTTCTTCAATTATGCATTCAATTTGGGTAATAAAATAAAATTTGCAATATATAGATCCGCACATACATTAAGGCTCACTCCCACACAGAGGCATGCTCACTGCTGCCTTTTTCTCATTGGCTGTTGTACCCTGTGGTACATACTGATACAGGAGCTACCTCTAAGCCATTAAAAATTAAGTGCCTTTATTATAAATTATTAAAAGGGCTCAGTTGGCTGCAGACCAGCAGAGGCACTGTAAACCACCACGCCGACAAGCCAAGGAGAAGCCTCATGAAATCCATGGGACTAGAAGTCAGCCTACATGTGCTGGAGCAGCCGTGAGGATTCTGAGTGGAATCCACCAACAGTGAGAGTGGGCTCCATCACATCTGCAACTTCCTTCAGGACTTTGAAAATCCAGCAGCAGCTTTCTGCTCAGTTAAATATTAGCCAAGGGTCTTCCACTCCATCTTACCATTGTTCCACTCTTAATTACAGCTCTCCCCATCCTGGCAGCAAAATTAGAATATATTTACTGCAGGTTTGCTTTATTTGAGCAGCTATGTGGTGAAGTGAACAGTGCTGGACCTGGAGTCAGGAAGGCTTCAGTTTGAACGGAGTTCAATCCAGCTTCAGACACTTATCAGCTGTGTGACCCTGGGCAAGTCACTGTTAGCCTCCATTTCCTTATCTGTAAAATGAGCTGGAGAAGGAAATGGCAAACTACTCTAGTATCTCTGCCAAGAAGAGCCCAGATGGGGTCACGAGGACTCAGACACGACTGAATAATAACAAATGCTTCATGAAGGGAGATAGAGTTAAGTAGTGGTTAGACACTTGCCTTGTAGCCAGGAATGAATGAATGAATAAGAAAAAAAGTGCCTACTCCGTGCTACTTACTGGGCAAGTCACTCACTTCTCTGCCATTGTCTGTCCCCTCCTCTCTTTCTGTCTCTCTGTCTCTCCTCTTTGTCTCTGTCTCACTTATCTGTCCCTCTCTTGTCTCACTGTACCTCTCTTGTCTCTCTGTACCTCTCTTGTCTCTCATCTCTGTCTCTCTCTCGTCTCTCTGTCTCTGTCCCTCTCTCATCTCTCTGTCTCTCTCTTGTCTCTCTGTCTCTGTCTCTCTCTCATCTTTCTGTCTCTCTCTTGTCTCTCTGTCTCTGTCTCTCTCTCATCTCTCTGTCTCTGTCTCTCTCTGTCCTCTCTATTTTGCCTACCCGAATGGTACTGGTGGAAGATGAAAAGACAGTCTTGGACCCAGTGAGTAGAGGATGAAACCTCTCTCTCTCCTCTCAGCAGTTACTGGAAGACAAAAATGAGAAGGTCCCCGCCCTCCAGAAGTGTATATTCTTATGTGGAAGACAATATATGCAGAAGAATTGTGGCCGGAGAAGAATGAAGTCTCTGATCTACCTTCTTCAGAAGCAATGGTGGTGCTGATTTTCTTACTGTTCTAGAGGTGGGTGAGGGAAGGGTGATTTGTAGTCGTGCAGGGTGCCTGGAATGAAGATGCTTGGACCAGAGGGTGCAAAGCATGATCTAAGGTCAGCAAGATAACAATCTTTGAGGGAGTTTGTGCTCACTCCCTGGCCAAAGGCAAGCTGGGTTCAAATGTCCCTTCTGACTCCTACAGGTCAACTAAGACCTTTAACCTCCCAAGGTCCCAGACAATTCTGTAAGACTATAAGAACCAGTGCAGGTGCCTGTCTGCATTGGTAGAGAAAGTTTCTTTCCCAGGGAGCTCCTTGAAACAATGAAATAACACATTTGGACCAAAAAAAGCCCCCAAAACTAATTTAGTGGAACAGATGTAGACCCCCTGCCCAGGTTGTTATGAAGCTAATTTTTGTCAAATAAGTGTTACTTTCCTCATTAATTCCATTATAAAATCAGAGATGTATTCTACTGGAATAAAAAGAAAGACATTGATCACCTGGGTATAATGATGCCCATGTTGGATAGAAAGCTAAGTTTGGATTCTGAGTTCAAATCTCTCCTCTGACATGTGGAGCTCTGTGTCCATGAGCAAGTGGCTTAACCTCTCTTGCCCTCAGTTTCCTCCTCCATGCACTGGGTATACTCAACCTTCAGGATTCTTTTGAGACTCTAAAAAGACAATCTATTTAAAGGAAGGGATCAGTTTCAGCTGTCTTCGGAGGGAGTGATGGTTGGGCTCAGAGATTCCAGAAGCCCTGGGTTCAAGCCCTGCCTCTCACTCATATTGTCTTTATGCCCCCTCACACAGCTCACTTTGTGTCTTGGCACTTCAGACATTTTTGTAAGACTCTAAGCTATGGGGCAGAGGCAGATCTGCATTGGTGAAGGAATCTTATCTAGGAATTTCCCATAGTGATAGAATCATAGCTACGGATCAAACGTGGTTTTCATCAGCATCTTCAGAGATCTTTTTGATATGCTCATCCAACCCCACCCCTTCATTTTCCTAGCTTGCAGCTGACATTCCAGCCTTATCATACATTATTCTCTTTCCTCAGCTCTCAATTTCAGTCAGACTGAGCTCCCAAGTGATTCCCAGAACCCGGAGCTCACATCCTGCCTCCACACTGGGTCATAAGCCATGACACACACTGCCTGGCATGCCTGCCTCCTCATTTCTACCTCTGAATTTTCATTTTCCTTGAAGGTCCAGGCCCAGCTCAGATATGAGCCTGCCCTCACACCAGTGAGGAAACAATCATTTAGAAATATTTGTGAACTTTTTGAAGTATTAAGAGATTGCTTGACACAGGGAAAGAACACTGGCTCCAGAGTGAGAGGCCCTGGTTTCAAATGCTACCTCTGATGGTCACTGCCTGTGGGACATTGGGCAGGTCACTCACTTTTCTGCCCTCAATTTCCTCCTCTGTAAAAGGCTGGTGTTGGGCTAGATAACCTCTATGAGCCCATCCCCAGTTCTTCAGCAAAGCTCAAAATAAACACCAGCCCAATTATCTCATGTTTTTATTGCTTTATAACATATCTATAAAAATAGTAATTTTATTATTTTTATTTATTATAGCATGTTTTTCTTGGATGCTGTTTGTTAGAGGTGAAAGAAAGTGAATGAACCAGGGAATTGACCAAATTTTTGCAGAAATCTAATTTTGCCAAGTGGAAGCTGACCCTCCCAGAGAGCCCCATTCTCCAAGCCCCAGGAGGCTTGGAGAAGGAGGGCCTAGGAGGCTTTGTCCCCCTCCTTTCAGATTCCTCATCCTGCTCCCCCATGGCCTGGGAGAGTTTCCATCTGGCCTGCCTAAGTGAACAGGGCATAAGTTGTGTTCCCTTCCCGGGTCTCCTGGTGACAACAGCAGATGGACGATGGACTAAGCAGATTAATCAAGCAGGGGCCCACACGCTTTCAGATTTGGTTTTCAAATTCACTCGGTTGGCTGCCCAGGGCCGGCTGTTGTGGTTGCTACGGAGAAAGTTGGGAGGATTGTCGGGACCGACTGCTCCTCTGGCTGGTCTTGGCTAAAGGACATGTGCATCATATTCCAATTAGCATCGTCCCAAGTCACAGGAGTAGAAGGTCGAAATGACACTGGGAGCATTTCACATAAACAATGTCACTCACTGGCTGAGAGAGGAAATGCTTAATGACGCTTCCAGGGATATGGAAATGTGAGTTCTATATTATGATGTCATCCGTATAGAAAATGCTGTGTTTCATGAGTCAAGAGAGCCAGGGGACTTGACTGGAATCCTCCTGATGTCAAGAGATGTAGAGAAAGTCCTAGCCTCCTGTACTGAGCTTATGGGAAGATGTGGACCTGAGATACACAGGTTGGGCAGACATGAATGGGCTTCTATCTGTGCACTGAGTGGGACATGCAACTGATGATTCCTACTCAGATGGCGACTTGTCCAAACTTATGACCTTGGAGAGCTACTTGGGGAGCTTAGATTTTAAGTAACTTACCCAGGATCACTTGTCCAGTGTGTGTCAATGCTTTGTTTAGTCATTTTTGGTCATGTCTGACTTTTTGTGACACCATTTGGTTTTGGGGTTTTTTGGCAAACATATTGAGGCGAATATGATTAAGGGACTTGAACAGGATCATACAGTAAGTGTCTGAGGTTGGGTTTGAACTCAGGTCTTCCTGAGGGCTAGCATTATATCTTTGGTGCTACCTAGCTGCCTAATATGCATCAATAGCAGGATTTGAACCTAGCAAGCTAGCTTTCTATCCATTGCCCCCACGCTGCTTCCCACTTCAAGAGCATGTGATAATGATGATGATGATGGTGGTGGTAGAAAATTCAGTGCAGTAGAGTCAGGAAGCCCTGGATTTGAGTCCTAACTCTGATGACACACAGACTGTGTATCCCTAGGCAAATGACTTAACTTTTAATGCTCCAAATGACTTGAAGTCCCTAAGTGGCAGAGCAGGTTCCAATCTGTATTGGAGGAGGGGTTATCCTCACTGAGAGCTTCCTCTTTCAGTGAAATCACTGATTCAGACCAAAAGAGGAAAAAACACAGAATAACATAGCTTACATAAGAAGATTCTCTAGGAAAGGATTGAATTCATGTTTTTCTGTTTAATTGGGGTTCTTGAAAATCTGCTAATAACGTCCTTGCTTTTCCTCCAAGAGTTGCAGGATTGGAATGAAAGAATGTAGATGTGGAAGGGAGCTGAGTCGTCCCTGAAGCCAAAATGACTGATTTTCTAGATAAGGAAGAGCTGATGTCCTTTGCCAGATAGAGAACAGAGCCAAATGCCCTCTGGGCAGGAAATAAGGAAACTGAGGCAAGAAAAGGATATGTATTTTGCCCATAGTCACCCAAGCAGTAAGTGGCAGAGTAGAGATTTGAACCCATGTCCTCTGAATAAAGGATCTAGGACTTTTGCCCTTTCCATTGCAAGATACTCTTAATTCCTCTGAACAAGCAGTTGAGGGATCATATTAGCTGGTTGTGGGCTGTTAGCATCATCTATGAAAGAAGGGCTGACTTGGAAGAAAGAATATCTGGAGACCTTTACGATAACGGGTACCAGTCTAGGCCCATTGACTTATAGGAATGAAATATAGAAGTTGAAATCTGCCCTTGAAGTCGTGGTCCATTGATGGGTCTCTATG
Organism: Notamacropus eugenii; assembly: GCF_028372415.1. Lineage (NCBI taxonomy): Eukaryota > Metazoa > Chordata > Mammalia > Diprotodontia > Macropodidae > Notamacropus > Notamacropus eugenii. Next base: position 16,529,309 of record NC_092874.1, read on the forward strand.
GTAGCATCTATAAGTGAAATCTTCCATGCGTGTCTTTCAGCAAAAGAGGGGACAAGAAAATATAAACATAGATGGCATCAGTCTCTGTAGCTCCACCAAGTCCTTGGCACTTGTGGCCCTCATGGCATCTTGGCATTTTTTCTCACACAAGCATACACTTGTGCTTTGCTTGGCATTAAGAGGTGTGTGTGGTTCTGAGAAAGAGGCTACAGAGGGTCCTCAGTTTAGAGACCAAAAAGCCTCGTGGGACTGAGCTGGGTAAGTGAGGGGCTTGGGCAATGTGTGAATGATCATTCTGTGGGGTAAAGTTCTTGATGGCCAGGAAAAATTGGTTCACTCATACAAAGTAGTGTACTGCCATCAACAGTAGGATGGTGTGGGGAGGGTGGCCACTCACTGTGTCCCACCCCTTCCAAAAACAAACACCAAAAAACTGACTCTGGAGGCTAGTTCCTGCCACCAGCTAACTTTACCCAAATGTGACTTTAGTCAAGTCATTTGACATCTTGGTCTGTTTCTTCATATGGAAAAGGAGGACACTGGACATAGACAGCATCCTGACAGGTAATTATCCAGATTGGAAAGGAGGGGAGGTCTCACTGTGCCAAAAGAAAGGGAGAAGCAATGAGGCAGAGAGATGAGCAGAAATGGTCTCTGGAGGAAGTGGTTAAATTCATTAATCAAAGGCCATAAGAGTTGGGAGGACCTGAATTTAAATTCTACCTCAGAGATCCACTTCCTATCCTGGGTAAGGGATTTATTCCCTCTCTCTCTGCCTTCTTTTCCTCATCTGTAGAATGGCCATACAAAGAGCACCTCCCTCTCAGGACTGTCGAGATGCCATATGTAAAGTGCCATTATTATTGTTTTTCAAAGCAGGTTCAGGAAAGTTCATGACTTTCCCCAAGGCCAGTTGGTTTTGAAGACTTTGAAGATCTAAGAGCTATTGGAGACTGTTTCAGGTCATGGGTCTTCTAAAACTTGGTAGACAGTCTTTGTCATTTTCTGTGGTCCCCTAATTTATCACCCTGCAGCCAACTTGGAGATGAACCTCCCTGATTTGTCTGGGCAGGTAAGCAAATGGTCGTGCCTTCACCTTCCATAATGCCACTCTCTAATGCTAATTCTTTAATATTTAAGAGTTATTTAACTCTTCACAGGGTCCTAAGTTGTCCCCATCAGGTTCTGAGGGAGATGGGAACAAGATGGGGGTTTGAGTTTGATGTCCCTGGCACATAATTTATTTAGCCATTCCCCAATCAATGGGAATCTGTGCATACATTTGTCATGCCATAGGACCATAGGATCATGAGTACCCCAGACGTAGAGCTGGAAGGGTCCTTGGAGAACATCAAGTCTAACTTTCTCAATTTACAGCTAAGGAAACTGAGTCACAGAGAGGTTAAGTTATTTGTTGTGTCACATAACTAGTAAGTATCTGAAGAGGAGTTGGAGTCAGACTCCACCCACTATACCACCCTATTTTACCACTATGCTGCTATAAATATCTGGATGTGCACAGGGTCTTTTTAAAAACCATTTTTTTTTTTCAGGGGACGGACATTCTAGCTACTTTCTTTGCATTATGACACATTGCTTTCTAAAATGGTTATTATTAATCTGTAGCTCCAGCAGTAATGGATTCATGTGCTGGTTACCCCCAGCAACACTGACCATTCTCATCCATGTACTTTGAAGGAAACTAAGGATTCTATGAAGTGAGCTTGAGTAAATTCACAAAAAAGTATGACTGAGACCTTCTTGTGTGACTCTCACTATGCTAAGTGCAAGATACAAATTTAAGTAGGTGCCTGCCCTCAAGGGGCTTGTGATCTAATAGGAACTTTCTCTTCTAATGGAAGCATAGGAGACCCCATCAAAGACACAAATGTATGGATGGAGAGTACTGGAAGGGAAGAAATTGGAAGTAAGATCTGTAAAGGTCTTTGAAGGGTGCATCATGGAAAAGTCCAAACACCAGGATGGGAAATTTGTATTTTAGCCTGGAGGCCGTAGGGAAACACTAAAAGTTTTTGGTTTGTTTTTTGTAAGAGGGAAAGTGGTCCAATTGGTGGTTTAGGAATATCCCCTTGGTAGCTATGGGGAGGATGGTTGAGAGAGAAAAGGGAATAGAGCCAGGGAGGCCAACTAGGAGACCACTGCACTCGTCATAGACCATGTTGGCCAGACGTCATAAGGAGCTCAGCCCCTCAAGCCAGGATGATTTACTAAGCACTTTGCAAAGAGTGTTTGATGTGAGGAGGCTTTGGGAGCCAAGTGGTTCATCCCCCTGGGACTAGCAAAGCTACCCTGTTTGGATATGGGAACAACAGCTGGGTGATTCATTGCCTAGACTGGTTTGATAAATAGCTAAGTGGGACTGCAGGGGGCAGGAGAAAGACCATGGGGGAGGGGAGGGCTGAATCTCCCCTCCCCACAATTTATAAAACAAAAGAGAAAATTTAACAGGAACCCAAACATCTCTCATAGTGTCTGAGACTGAACTGGAGGAAAAACTTAGTGGGAAATAGGCTAGAGGGAGAGGTAACACCAGGGAAAATGGTGACCCTGTTCAGGTCAGGAATCTGAGTCTCCCCTACATGCATTAGGGAACACAAAGCCCAGACAGACTGTGAGTTATGGGGCCATAATTCCATCTCAGGGTCCCGTCAGGAGCACTTGCATTCCACTCTTATGGCTTATGAACGCCTCCTTGCACCCCACCCCCATCTTCAGGGAGATTAACAGCTCTGTAAATTACAGTTGCATTTTAAAGAGTGTTTGTTGTTTCTCGAACAAAGAACCAAGAGCTGAAATCCTTTAAACAGACCTTCCACTCATTGAGAAGGCCTGAGCTGGGCCATTGGGAAACTCTAGGCCACTTGGGTTTGGCCATTGGGAATGGTGTTGAGTGGCATGCCTGGAATGACTCAGTAAGGTGTCTGCCTTTGATTTAGGAGCCTTCTCGCATTCTGAGTAGGTGGGTTGGGTGTCATGTTTGTATGTGTTCAATTGTTCAGGCAGAGAAAGGGGAATGAGAATTAGTCCAGTGAGAAAGTGAATGATGGGATTATTCCAAAAGGAAAGTAGACTGGGACCAGAACTGAAATGGAGGAGGAGAATAGGCTGGATTGCTGTTGGGAAATGGCCCAGTTCTTTTGTTTTTGAAAATATATTTTGTCACCCTTTTTAAAAAACATTATCTACATTTCCCATTCCTCCAGCCTCACCCAGAGAGCGGCCCTTTACAATAAAGAGATAACAAGGGGGAAGAAAAACAGAGTTCTGCAAAATGACAGAACTTATGACAAGTCTGACATGATATGGTCTCCCACCTCTGCCAAGAAGTGGGGGCAGGTGCTCCTCTTTGGGACCTTGCTCACTCCCAACTTCCACAGTTAAAATTTGGTTAAAATGTCCCAGTCTTCAAATGGGAAGGTTTTTTTGTGGTGGTCCCTTCCATTTGGCTTTTCATGGTTTCCCAGTTTCTTTTCTCCTTGGTACTGTGTGTTTCACTCAGAATCTACTCCTACATGCTTCTCTGTCTTCATTTTCGGCACAGCTTCTTGTAGCGCTACATCGAGGTCACACAGATTCTTAAACATTCCCCTAATAGATACTGCCTAATTCTTTTAAAGCATGCAGACTTTTTCCTGAAGTGATATCATTTATTATTAATATTCTGCTGATAATCTAGGTGAGGAGAGAATGACTTCCAGCATTAGTGGATAGACAGTCTAGGCAAAAACACGGAGGTGGGAAATGGTGTCAGGAAGGCCAATCTGACTGGACTGTGTAGAGTGTGTGAAGGGGAGTTGTATGTCCCAGGTATGGAAAAGCTGACTGGAAGGTTGTGAAAGGTTTCAAGTGAAAGACGAGAGTTCGTACATGATCCTAGGGAAACCAGCTTGAGTTTTCAGCATTGGATGGAAAGTGGATAATTCCTCCAAAGATAATCAAGACTGACTGAGACAGCCTCTTCTTGGCTCTTGAACCTCTTTAAAAAACAAATTTATTATTTCTTTGCTTTTAAACATTCATTCATTTTTTTGAGTTCTGAATTCTCCTTCTCTTGTTCCTCCCTCATCCATTGAGAAGGCAAGAAATGTAATATCACTTACAGATGTGGTATCATGTAAAATATATTTCCTTATTAGTCATGTTGCAAAAAAAAAAAAAAGCAAGAAAAATAAAGTGAAAAAAATATGCTTCAGTGTGTATTCAGGGGAGTAGTATTTTTCCCAGGTCCTTCAGAATTGTCTTGGATCATTGCATTGATCAGAATATTGGCTCTGATACTTCCAAGACTTAAGATACTGTTAACACAGATCTTCCTACTCTCAACATAGCCCCTGTATGGGAGGCATTACAGTACGGTGGGGAAAGCACTGGATTTTGCACTCAGAGGACTTGGTTTCAAATACCACATGGGCCATTTGTTACTTTGTATAAATAACTTCATCTCCCTGGGCCTCAGTTTCCTCAGCTACAAAATGAAGATATTGGACCAGATGGCCTCTGAGTCTCCTTGGTGATCCAAGTTGCTGAACCTAGTCGAGAGGCTTGGAGAGTTACTGTAACTGAAATATTAATCCACTCCATTTTAAGTCTCTCTTAACTAGCTTCTGTCAAGGCCCAGCCACCTGACCACCTTAGTTGTTGGTGTCCTTCCCTCCCCCACTTTATCATTTTGTATTTACTTATCACATGCTTTCTGTGCTCCCTCCTGTCTCCCAGTAGTGTCAATTTACCCTTTCGTATCGTCTTGTATCTATTTTATTTATACCTCTGGGCTCACTCCCCCAACCCACATTGAGTCTGGAAGGTTGAGTCCCCAGGGGGCAGCTACGATTACTTCTATGCTTCTACAGATGGTTATTCTCCTAACACCAGCTCAAAAGCCCCCACTAGTGTGCTTCTCCTCAACCATTAGCTGGTAGGCTCAGTTCTTTAACAATGGCATTTACTCAAATGGCATAGCAAAAGGAGTAGCTACAAAACATTGCTTCTCAAATGAAGAGGCATGCTTTCCCACAAATACACAGAGATGAGGCACAGATAGGAAAAACATGTCCAAGACAACTCATAACTCTGTAATGTATTGCCCTTTCTTTCCTCAGAGGGTCCTCATGAAGTTAGCTGTGGGGAATGAATGGTGTTGGTGACAAACAAATCGCTCTGTGCTCAGCTAGACTTGCATCTCATAGGTACAGTGTCTTGGCTGGACAACTCATTCAGGTACTTGGTTACCAGTCTGGATCTTCCCTAGCCTTAGCTGCTTCTGAGCTGGACTGGGCCCATTGCTCAGCCACTAGACTGCTGCTGTTGGACTACTATTGCCAGGCTGAGTCAGGCAGGTTGGAAAGCAAAATAAAAAGAGATGGCTTTGGAGTTATAATACACCTGGATTCGAATCCCTGGTCTGACAATGAATAGTTGCAGGATTGTTTAACAAGTCACTTTATGTCTTTGAGCCTCAGTTTTCTCATCTGTAAAACAGGGATACTAATATACTATGTACCTAATTGGGCTACTTTGAAGAAATCAGCTTGTTAGCCTCAGGCTAAGGTGTTTGAATTTTAGTCTGTTGACATGGGAAGCCATTGCCCAGTTTGAGTAGGGCAGTGGTACAATGAAAATGACCTTTAAAGAAGAGTAGTCTGACTTCTGAATTCAGGATGATGAGGAGGAAAATGAAGATAGTTGGCATTTTTATATCACTTTACGGTTTAAAAAGTACTTTGAAGGAATTACCTCATTTGATCCCAACACCTCTGCAAGATAGCAGTGATTTCCACTTTACAAATGAAGAAATTTAGGCTGAAGTAGTTAACTAACTTGCCTAGGGTCATATAACTAGGAAATGTGTGAGACAAGATTTTAGCTTTGGTCTTGTTGACTCCTGGTCCAGTGCTCTCTGCCTTGTAGCATCAGATGCCTCCTGGCCACTTCTGTATGCAGCAGGGAGAAAAGATTCCCTCTGTCTGTCTGGTTCTTTCTGGAACTGTGCTCATGCCTAGATCCCTGCCCTTGTCTGCAAGTAGCCTGCCCATCCTGTAAACCCAACCTGGGATCAGGGCTAGAGGGCTCTCTAGTTGGGCTCTCTTGATACCTTGAGACAACACTAAGAGGGAGTTTAAAATCTTTTAAAACATTAAACAAGTATAAAATATTTTAATATTTTAATTCTCGAAGTCTTAGAGCCAGGTATCATGAGTGGACTGGTGATTCCTTTGGTCTAAGGGGGCTCCCAGGTGGGGAACCTTTATTTATCAAGGTAGGTTGGCCCCTTTTCTGTAATTTATGGTCTTAGAGCTGCTTGGGGCACTGACTTGACAAGGGTCATGTGATAAGTATGGCATGTGTCAGAGGCCTTGCTGACTCTGAGACCATCTTACTGTCCCTCCAGCATATTCCACAGACATCTTAAATTTAGCATGTCAAAAATATTTAGACTTCTCATTATCTACAGGATAAAATCCATACACCTTAGTCTGGTATCCAAGACCCTAAATCATTAGGCTCAAACCCAGTTTTCCAACAATTCTCCAGCTCTCAGATTTTCTATTTAGACAGAGACAGGGGCAGAAACAGAAACAGAGAGACAGAGACAGAGAGAAAAAGAGACACTAGAAGACAGGAGTAGGAGAAAAGTAAGGAGAAGAGTAAGGAGATGGGGAAAAGAGCAGGCATAGTGAAGGGAAAGCTAGAAGGATGGAAGTCAGGATTGAGAAGCCTGGGAAGAACTTGTCTCCCCTGGAGAGAGACAGGAAGTTGATTGATACTGTTTCTTCCTTCAGCTTCCACACGGTGGTGCCAGAGCCCTAAATTGCCTGGTCCTTGACTGGCTGGAAGAAGACACAATCCAGTGATGCTCGAGGATGGAGGCTGCGCTCATGTTCACCACAGGGTGGCAGGCTTTGCTCAGAAGAAACCCTCCGCCTCTGCTTGGGAATGGTATTCATGAAGGTTACCATTTTGGTGGACAGAGAGCTCCGTGTCCCACATACAATTCTCATTTCTTCACGGTTTGAAAAGTAGAAGTCCCAGCAGTGTCCAGACCTCTGTGCTGCAACGGAAGTAAAGTACCAAAGTCAATATTCTCTGACTTTTGAGAGGCCCGGTGGGACAGTCAGGGATGTTGGACAAGTCCCTTCCCCTCTCTCTGGGGTGGGTCTTCTCATCATAAAATGAGGAATTTGGGACAGATGGCCTCTGAGGTCCTTTTGAGCTCCGGTGCTCTGAACCTTTTCACTATCCTTACGACTTTGGATGAGTCCCAGATGTGTATGTGTTTGTCCTTTGTTGCCGAAGAAGACCATGCCATCAGAGAAATGATGACATGACTTGCACTTGACTTTGTTTTGAGTGAGGGAGGGGTGTGCAGGTCATCAGCCTGACTTCTCCTCCAGCGCCACCTGAATCCAGTGACCAGATATTCATCAGGATGACTGGAGATTACCCAGGATGAGGCAATTGGGGTTAAGTGACTTGACCAAGGTCACACAGCTAGTGAGTGTCAAGTGTCTGAGGTGAGATTTGAACTCAGGTCCTCCTGACTCCTGCACTGGTGCTCTATCCACTGCACCACCTAGCTGCCCCTTGGATGAATCACAACTTCTGGACCTTAGTTTCTCCATCTGTCAAATGAGAGAAAGAAACTCAATGGCGTCTAAGCTCCTAAGCTTCCAGTCCTAAATCTAGAAGCCTTGATCAGGGAAGGGCCTTGGTAGATCATCTAGTCTCACTCCCTCATTTTACAAGTGACTAAGGCCCTGAACAAGTTAAGTTACATTGTCCAAGGTCGCAAGGCCCCATATAGCAGAACAGGTATTTGAATTCAGCCCTTCTGACTGGCTCTAGAAGTCTTTCAATGACCCTTGTACTTTATGTGCTATGTGAATTATTTCTTTTTTCTTTCTGACTTTGTATCCCCAGCATCTAGCACAGTATTGTAGGTACTCAGTAGGTACTCAGTAAACACCTGTTGAACTGAATCAAGTTGAATAACTGAATTCAGATACCCATGCCTGTTTTCTTTGGGGTGGAATTCACCCATAAGTGAACCCTAACCATTTGACTCTGGTGAAGCTATTTTCTAAAATAGTTTTTCCTAAGTATCCAATTAAAACAAGCATCTTGTAGCAACACTCATCTTCCCTCGAAATGATGATTGGACCTCTGAGATAAGGAAAGCCATTGCCAAGTCTGAGTAGGTGATGGGGGGTGGTGGAGGGAGACATTCTCCTGGGCACTGACTGGGCCGGGGCTGCCGAGTTCACAATGAAGCTTTTTAGAAAAAAACATGAAATTACCAAATAATATGAACCACGACTTAGACCCAATTCTGTCTCTGTTAGCGGGTTGTTCTTGGACATAGCGAAGCGCCCTCTGAAGTCCCGCTGATGGAAGGGGGAACGCGTTTATTCTAAGAGAGAAGACCAGTCTGGGTAATGTAAAAAAGTCACTGCACTTCTTTGAGCCTCAGTTTGCTCAGATATAAAATGAGGGAGTTGGATCAGATGATTCCTAAGATTCTTTCTGACTCAAGATCTAGGATGATTATTACCATCCCTAAGACTTTGGTTGAGTCAGGACTTTTCTGGACCCTAATTCCTTCTCTGTAAAATAAAGGTGTTAAATGAGTTGACCTCTGCGATTCCTTTCAAACCAGAATCCTGCTTGTGTAACTTTTCCTAAGTCACTTGCCTTTTCTGGGTCTCTGTAAGATGTAGATGTTGGACTAGCTGACGTCTGAAGTCCCGTTAAGCTAGAGATCCAGGCCCCTCTGCCAGGACAGTGTCCCATAGCTAGTACACGAGGACCAGAAAGTCACTCCACCCACATGGAGGCAGTGGTCTGCTTCATTTGGGATGGACCCAACTGTTACAAAACACCCACACTCTCCTCATGGGCTAGGGGTAGCTATCATATTTCCAATCCATCTGAGTGACAGGGAGGTGATTATTTCCGGATGTGACTTCCCTTCTCTTGTTTTCTTTCACAATTGGGTTGATGCTCAGGAGTCCACAAATGGAAAAGATGAAATGCCTTCTGAGATGATTCTTGTTCTGGGAAATGGGAGACTGGGTGACAAAGGATGATTTAACGTTGGCTCCTGTCCACTTTGATCAGCAGCTTTCCCCCACCCCAGCTGAATATTGGCTTCCAGTGAGACATTCTCTCATCTGGGGATGATTCTGAATCTTGAGGGCTGGAGATTCAGAAGTGGCTTCAAAAAGGAGTAAAGGTAAATTATGCAGTGAACAGGGAAATAAAAAAGCTGGAATTATCTTGGAAAGCTGATAGGGTCCTTCATCTGGCCCAGGAGGGCTTTCATCCCAACTTTGGGATCTCGCTTCTGTCTCTCAGCTAATTGGAGTCATGGAGGAAGATCTGACACACTGTGACCCTGCCTCTGGAATGCCTGTCTGCATTGAGGCAGCCTCTATGCTGCTGCTCAGCTTAGATCTGAAACACTGACTACCTCTCTGATTTTGTTCCCTGAGAGCTCAGCTTCTTTTTCCTCCTCTTTCCTCACTGTTCACTCATGACAAAGTCATTCTCCACAGTACTCACAAGAGCTATGCACTTCTCTTTAAAAGATCTCCAATGAGCGTGAGCCAGCTATCTCCCAAGACCACCCCTGCCCCTTGTGGACAGATCATAGTGGGACATTTTTCCTGATGTTAAATGTAAATTTGTCTCTTTATAACTTTTACTCATTGCCCCAGATTCTTCAACACCAAGGGCCACACGAAACAAGTCTAACCCATCTTCTGTATGACAACCCTTCTGTTTTAATGTAATAACTATGACCTCCTTTTCAAATCAATCTTCTTTTATCAGGCCAATAATCCTGAGTTCCTCCAACTCATCTTTTTTATGACAAGGACTCAAGGCTCTGTACCATTCTGGCTGGCTTTCTTTGGTCAATTTGTCAATGTGCTTTTAAAACTAAGGTGCCCAGAAGTGAACACAATATTTTGGATGAACCATCATGAGCACAAAGCACAGAGGGATGATCTCTGTTGTAAGTCAGGTTTCTTTTCGTTGCTTTAGCTTTTTTTTTTTTTTTTGGTAGCCACAGGACAGTCCTGACTCATATTGAGCTTGCAGTCCACTTAAACCTTCAGGTTCCCTTCCCTTCCTTTCCCTTCTCTACACTTCCCTTTCCTTCTTTCTTCCTCCTAAGTCTAGGTCTCTCTATCTCATCTATCCTGGAAGTGCAGTGGCCACTCATGGGTCAGTCTCAGTAATAATCAGCACAGAAGATTTAACCTGCATGCTTTGTCCTACCCTGGGCAAGTTCTCCCCTTCTAAAATAGACTAGAAGCCCTCTGCTCCAGGGGCTCACCACACTGACACCATATTTAGTGTGGACATACAATGGTCTTTAGCCTGACTTCGGCTCAGAGCTCCTGAACCCATGAGCCTTGGCCTTCCCAGCAGCAAGGACTACAGGTATGCACCATCTCACTTGACCCAGCTAGTTTACAAAGTGCCGTCTAGATATGTCCCCTCTTCCACTTCAGTGTGGGGAATAGAATTGGCTTTTGAACCCAAGTGTAATATAAATGTTAACATTTCTCCCTCTCGAATTTTATCTTATTCAATTCAGCCCAGTGCTCTAACCCATCAATATGTTTTTATCTTGATTATATCATCCAGTATTAACCATCAGTCCCCTCTTAGTGTCATGTGACTAAGATGACATTAACATCAACTACTTCCAAGATTCATTCATTCAAAGATCCTTATCAAGCATCTACCATGTGAAGAAGCACTGTTCTTGGTGCTGGAGATACAAAGATAGGTGCGGCGTACACTTTGACTTCAAGAAGCTCACAGTTTGAAAGAGGTGGAGGGGGAGGCAAGTAAGTACACACACATGACTATTAGGATCAGTAGTGTAAGAGTAAAGAACTCCATACAAAGTGCTACGAGCAGTTGGAATAGGAGATTGCTTTTCAGGGAAGCCTTCGTGGAGAAGGTGACATTTGAGTTGGATCTTGAAGAAAGAAAAGGATTTTCATTGCCATTAACAGAAAGCAAAGCTCCTTGGCTTTTGTCAGAAAGAGATCACTAGTGGTCTTGGATTTAGTGGAGTGTTGAGGAAACCAGGAGTGAGTCAATGATGATAAAGAAGAGCTGTTGAGTTGAGATGACTGATTAGAAGTTTGGGAGTGAAAGTGACTTGGTCCTGTGTTCAGGGATTCCTGTGGCCTTAACTGAGGGAGCACCCTCATAGTGGTCTCCTGCCATAGACTTTCTTGGGAAAGTTGGATGGAAAAAGAGACAGGTCAGCAGTTTACAGACAACTCTGAGTAGTCATAGCTACTACCATAGAACAGAGGAAAAAGTACTTAGGATCAGAGGATGTGGTTTTAGACCCTGTCTTTATTTTCATCATGTGATTTTGGGTCTTCTTGCTTCTTTGACCCTCAGTTTCCTCAACTGTAAAATGAGAGTGTTGGATTAGAAGTCCTCCAAGGCCCCCTTCTAGCTCAAAATCTATGAGCCTCTTTCTTCTCTACTCCTGCCCTGGTCACTCCCCAAACATAAGGAAGTAATAAATAGGCACTGAGTACTTGTGTCACAATCTGTTAGGAGAGAGGAACCAGTCAATGTGGGGAGCATGGTCACATTCCAGGGAAGGATGATGTCTAGACATCAATGGCCAGGCAAGATGACTGAGTCTTCTCTCCGTTAATACCCCCAACTATTTAATGACTTCCTGAAGTCTTTCTTCCTTGTGCCTTGCTTTACCTAGTATGATCTCATTACAGTGGACTGTGGGGACTTTTGTGCCAAGAACATGTGCTACAGAATCAGTTTAGGAAAAGGCCCTGGGTCTACCTCATGATAATTCTGTTTAAGGAATTCCCTATATCTCCACTATTTCTTTGAAGGAGAAGAAGTCAAGAGCAAGCTTTTGAGTTGGAAGGTCAAAAAAAGCCCACAGAGCTGCTGATCCTTTGTTGTTAAATGCCCTACTTAGAGGAGCATCCATTCGTCCATTCCCAGAAGCTCCTGGTGATTAGAGCAAATTTGAGAAATCTAGGACTTCTGCCTCTTTGTTCATGTTTGTTCTTCTACCTAAACTGTCCTCCTCCCAACCTCCCATGTTCCATTTCATTCTAGACCATAAGCACTTGACTATCAGTAAATCAACAAGCTAGCCAACACCCAGTTACTAGGCACTTGCTCCAGAAGCTTCCTAGTGCCCCAGGAGCAAATACAAAACCTTCTGCTTGGGCACACAGTAGGCATTCATCCTTGGAGACAGAACTAATATGAAGCAATAAAGACTTAACACCAGGGCCCGGGCATCTTCCTTCCTGAAAAGGTGTGCTTCCTTCCTAAAGAGACTTCCACTGGACCTCTGCTTCCTTTAGCATAGTCACTTACAGGCGGTCACCCCCAGGGTCCTGTTGTTGGAGCATTCTCTTTGAAGGTCTGCTTCCCCTGTCACAAACTCTTTTGTCCTCAAGTGCAAATATTCTGCTTAATAAACATTTACTAGTTGGTTGATAGGGTAAATATGCAATACCTTTGACTGCTGACACACACTGATTATCTTATAGGATTTAGAGGTGGGAAAGGATTTTAAACATCATTTAATCTGTTTACAGATGAGAAAATTGAGACTTGGAACGGTAAAGTTTTTAACGCAGATCCCAGAGGTAGTAACTTAAGGCCAGTTTTCAACAGGCATGTCAAGCTGAAATGTGCCCTTTGAGCTAAGCCAATCACCCACCTGATGACCTCTGAGATGAGGGAACTGAGGCTCAGAGGAAGTAACTTCCCCAATTCCCTTTCAAGGGGATGAAGTCTTTTTCTGATCATGGCTTTTAATATGGTCTTTGGGAAAAACCAATTAAAATTTCTATTTCTTCTGAATGATTCCAAATGGCCATGTCTGTGTAATCAGCCCTTCTTCTCCACCCCCACTCCTTCACAATATCAGGACAGAAGATCCAATGGCTGCTACTGAGACCACTTCCCATGATTCATGGGGAGCTGGATTGGTCCTGTCGCAGATACGTCCTCATTAGCATTTCTGTGGAGATTCACATACTGAAGATGCTGTCTGCCACCTCATTAAACTATACCCTGGGGTAAGTCAGTGGGCACCAGGGGATCAGAGAATGGAAGGAACCTGAGAATCTGAATCCTACCCGACAATCCCAGAGCGCTCGTTCACTGATGCTGGTGGTGCTGATCCTCACCGTATATCTTTGAAATGAACAGGGGAGGTTCTAGCTCCTATATCTCAGGTGTGAAAACTTAGGCAAAGAGCAAGACAATCTAGACAATCAATCAACAGCTACTTATAAAGTGCCTACTATGTGCCAGGCACTGTTCTAGGCACTGGGGATGCAAACCCAATCTGACTGACAAAAGCTGACATTCAAATGTACCATAACCCAGATTTTTGGACTCATAGTCTAGTGACCTTGCTTTTACCTCATGTGGCCTCTCTTGATACCCAGAGGGTGACACAGGGAATCGGTGATCAAATTAGGACCAGAAGCTGTGAGTTGATCTAACCATTATGGAGAATAATTTGGAACTGTGTCCGAAGGGCTACACAAATGTGCATACCCTTTGACCCAGCAATACCGCTTCTAGGACTGTATCCCCAAGAGATCATAAAAATGCGAAAGGATCCCACATGTACAAAAACATTTATAGCAGCACTCTTCGTGGTGGCCAAAATCTGGAAATCAAGAGGATGCCCATCAATTGGGGAATGACTGAATAAATTGTGGTATATAAATGTAATGGAATACTATTGTGCTATGAGAAATGATGAACAGGAAGACTTCAGAGAGACCTGGAAAGACTCATATGATCTGATGCTGAGCGAAAGAAGCAGAACCAGGAGAACTTTGTGCACAGCAAGGACCACTGTGCGAGAGTTTTTTCTGGTAGACTTGGAACTTCATTGCAATTCCAGGACTTAAAAAAATTCCCAATGGTCTTTTAAGGCAAAATGCCTTCCACATCCAGAGAAAGAACTAAGGAATTCAATCGCAGATTGTAGCAGATCATTTTCTTTTGTATTACGTTTTGGTTTGTTTTATGATTTCTCCCATTCATTTTAATTCTTCTATGCAACATGACTAAGGTGAAAATGTATTTAGTAAATATGTATGTGTAGAACTTATATGAAATTGTATGCCATCTGAGGGAAGGAGTGGGGAGGTAGGAGGGAAAGGGAGGGAAGGAGGGGAAAAATCTAAGATATATGGAAGTGATTGTAGAACACTGAAAACAAATAAAAAAAAAATTAGGACCAGAATTCAAGTCTGTGAACTGGGGTAAATTAAAAACTGCCTCAAAGGTTTAGCAGGATATTCCTACCCACCCATCCTCAATCCATCAATGAATTAGCAAGACCACTTGGATTGAGACCTCATGAGTTCCTAAAAAGTTGCTAGAAATTTCTTGTGGGGATAAGGAAAAGAAAATGTCCCTATCTGTCCGTAGATGCCATGTTTCTCCTAATTCTACCTCTTTAGAGACCTTTGAAAGTCAGAGTACTTTAAATCCTTTACCATGGACTCGTGGTCCCCAACTCTGCATTCAGGAGAAGTAGGTCTGATTCTGAGGGGGACACATATCTCAGTCCGTCCCTTTTGTGTATTCCATGATTTGCCCTAATAATATATCTTCAGGTACTACCCTAGATCCCCTCCTATTCCTCCACATTTTAGTCATTCCCAACTTGTATACCTTCGTTCCTGTTTATCCTTCACATCAGATTTTTCTGCTCCTTTTTCAGGTTGCCTGAATGTCCCTGTTATAATATGCAAAATTCAGTCCACTTCCCTCACTATAAATTTTACTAACCCCTCTACTCAACCATCACTGATTCTAGATCATTTCCCGGACTGACTGTTGTTTGCCCACCACCTTATTCTCCTGTACGTCTCTCAAAGCTCCTGATTCATCTCCTTTTATTCACATCCTTGTCCTGATCCCTTGATGTTAGTGTGCACAAAAGTTATCTTTAACCCTTTTCTCCCCTACCACTGTGTCTTTGCACTGAGCATCACCCAATCCTCTTCATCTCTGTCTCACAGAATCCCCCTCTCTTCCAAGGTTCAACCTAGGAAGCGTCTCCTCCATGAAGTTCTTCCTGATTCCCGCCCCCCCCCCCCCAATTCTGGCACCTCTGCTCTCTAATGACCCTGAATTTAACCGCTTGGTCTAGCTTGCTAGTTACTCTTTTTGTAGATAGTCTTTTGTAGACATGCTGTTTCCCATACATGCAGTCTCCCTCAATATATATTATGTATTATATATTATAATGTTTTATATATATACATATATAATTAACTCGTTGGGAGTAGGGATTGTCCCATTCTTTTCTCTTGGTACCCAATGAATACTTAGTGAATGTTTGTTGATTGATTGATAACAGCCCAACTTAAATACTACTTCCTTCAGAAAGCCTTCTTTGCTGTCCTCAGTTGACAATGCCCTCTGCCCATACTATTATCATGTGATACTCTACATTATTCAATTAAATTCAAGCCAATACATCCTTATTAACTGCACTGCACCAGGCGTTGTACTAGGAGCTGGAGAGCTGGTATCTCATGCCCCTATTCTAAGGGGAGCTCATTTTGAGGTGGTGCAGTGGATAGAGCCTCAGGCTTGGTAACAGGAAGACACAAGTTCCAATCCTGCCACAGACAAATTTCTAGCTGTATGATCCTAGGCAAATCCCTCAGTCCTTCTGAGCCTTAGTTTTTTCATCTGTAAAATGAGGGAGGTTGGAGTGGGTGACCTCTGAGCTCCTTTCTTATCCTCAATTTATGAACCTGTGATCTTCAACTTGGCACTTTCTGAGGTGCCTATGAGAAGTGCATGTGGCATTGGCTTACTGCACACCATGCCACAAAATGGGGCCAGAACCATGGATGTGTGGAAGAGGGGGAAGGCAGGATATGAAAGCAAGTGTTGTTAATGTCCCAATCTGAGGCAACCAATAGCCCCATGGGGAGTCCCAAGCATGGCTGCGGAGTTTCATTAGCCACTAATTAATTGCTGTGATATAAATAATTCAACGATACAAGTGAGTCATAAACATAAGTAGCTGCATCCCACCCTGATGATGTATGCCTCACACTCTGCTGCCGTCACCCGGAAATGAGGAAGCATTTTGTTTGAGAAAAGGGGGGCCTTGGGTACAAATGACAAAACTTGTTAACAGAATTCTCACAAGCTATTTTTTTTATTCCTCAGACAAATAATAAAATGTAATAATTGCTTTGAAACCTATTTTTTTTTTTGCTGCAATTAGAAGTTTTCATGGGAAGCTGTAGAGAACACTGGAAAGGAAGTGCAAATACTTGGCGTTTAGCAAGTGAATTAAATTACCTTTGACTTCTGTTAATTTGTGTCCTTGGGCTTAAAATTGCACTAATTAACAATTGTTAATTGATGAGATGAGAAAACCGAGGCAGACTGAGGTTTAAGTGACTTGCTCAGGGTCAGCCAGCTACAAAGGTTCAATCTCTCTGAGGCTGGATCTGAACTCAGCTCTTCTAGACTTCTAGTCCAACACTCTATCCTTTGCGCCATCACTTTGAGAGAAAAGTCTGTTTAATTGTTGTCTTTTTATCCCCAGTGCCTAACGTAGAATTGTTGTTTAACAAATGCTTATGGAGTTAGTGAATTATTAGTTTTTTCTTTATGAAATTATCATCTATTTACCTATCAGTATATATGTTAAATTAGAAGGTAGGTTTCCTTGAAGGCAGGAAAAGTTTTCTTTTTCCTTGTGTCCTATCACTTAGCACTTAGGCTGGCACAGAGTAGGTATGTAATAGGTCAGAAGGGACAAATTTCTTCAAGGTCAATGACATGGGTGGCAGAACAGTTCTGGCCCTGATCATCCACATGAGTCATTCTTCCTGAAGAGTTTGCAAAACCAAACCATCCTAGAACTGGAATGGATCCTAGTTTTCATCTAGGCCAACTTATAATTAGGTCCATAAGGATCACAGATCTATACTTGGAAGAAAACTGAAGCTGTGGTCTAACCTTTTCATTTTACAGATAAGGAAGCTGAGGCCCAGGGAGATGAAGTCACTAGTCTGATGTCACACATGTAGTGTCAGAATCAAGATTTGAATGCAGGTCCTTTGCCTTCAGAGTAAATGTTTTTTGCATTGTACTCTGCTATCTGCCTACTTCTATAACATCCCCAGTCTCTGCTTGGAGACATTGAATGATGCAGAACCATTATTCCCAGCTCATTTCACTGGTGGACAGCTCTCATTGTTAGGAAGTTTTCTTGACACCAAACCTAAAATTGCACCTTCCATCCCTTGCTCCAAGTTCTGCCCTTGGGGTCCAATGGGACACATAGATATCTTTTGCAGGTGATGTCCCTTCATGTACTTGATGACATCTATCATGTCTCTCTCTAGTTTCTTTTCTCCAGGCTAAATATCTCCAGTTCCTTCAGTCAATCCTTATTGGCATGGATTCAAGGCTTTTTGCCATCCCAGCTGCCCTCCCCTGGAGTCACTTCATATCATTTCAAATAGTATCATTTTCTGCTGATGACTTTAATAGTTTCCCAACTAATTCTGGTGTGTGCTGGAGAATAGGGAAAGCTCCAAAAGTCAATCCCCTGGCACTTAAGACTTGTGTTTGTTTGTTTACAAAGGTATTGCTAGCAGGATTCCAGGTTGGAAAGGGCAGAGCAAGAAAAAGAGAGGGAGAGAAGACATTTAATTTAAATGAGAAACAATTTAAATGCTTAATTAGTTGGGGGGAAGCTGGGGAACAGGTGGTGCATCAGTCTGCCAGCGATCTTCAAATGGAAGTTGGTGCAAATTATTTCTTGGATTTAAAATGAAATATGGGAAGCCCTTAAGTAGGAAGATTCATAATAGGCCAGGAGCTGCTGGGAGTGCACCTGATTATGCAGCGAGATCCAATTTGAACAGTGGAAAACATGCCCATTTTTGTTTTCTTCTGAGGGAGAGCTGATCCCAAGCTCACTGAGGAGACTGACATGAATTCCTCTAGATCTAATGGTGGTGGTCACATGTGGCTACACAGTCCCCACAGAGCAGGAGAATGATGGCCAAGCAGAATGAACTACCATATTCCAGCCTCTCCTGATGCCCCAAGGGTACCAGTGCTTCTCTGATGTGGCAAAAGCAATACATTTCTGGTTCTCCATTCTCAGCATCTTTCCTGGCTCCACTATTTTGTAGGCTATTACAGAATTCCTCCACAGAGTGCCAACTCTTCCAAATCTGGAGCTAATCCTGGGACCGTAAAGGCTATTTCGGTGGAGTTGAAGTCTTCCTGGTCTTATCAGGTTGGAAGGACTTTAACTAATAAATATTTCATGCACATTTCTGAAGGACCCATCATGTGCTGATCATTGTGTGGGAGTAGATGTTGGGGTACAAAGAAAGAAATGGAATGGTCCATACCCTCATGGAGCTTACACTATAATGGTCTTCAATTATGGATCCTAGATGGCACAGTGGATAAAAGGCTGGGCCCAGAGTCAGGAAGACTTACATCTTCTTGAGTTCAAATCATCCTGGGCAAGTCACTTAACCCATTTGCTTCAGTTTTCTTATCTGAAAATTAACTGGAGAAGAAAATGACAAATCACTTCAGTATCTCTGCCAAGAAAACCCAAAACAGGGTCATGAGGAGTCAGACATGACTGAAAAACAACCAAACAAACAGTATGGATCCTGGCAAGAGGATAAAAACCTTCCATTTGTAGAGTGACTTGGCTCACTTGGGAGGCTGTCATTATCAGGTTTGCCCTGGGAAAGAGGGGTGGGCAAAGATCTTTGGCCAATTAAGTTTTTACTCCTCCCCTCAACTACTAACACCTGCTCCCCTCCCCCCTCATTATTTTAAGTTTATTTTGCATATTTTCTCTCCTGGTTGGGTTCTGATTTATTCTGGTGGAAGGACACTTCTCATTGACAGTCCCTCATGATGACCAAATTCCATTTAATTCAATCAATATTTATTACACACCAGCTAGGGGCCAGACATAGTAGGAAAAGACAAAAACAAGTGGTTCCTTTCTGTAAGGAAATAAAGCATACACAAATTCATAAAAAGAAAAGAAATGTGGAATTATTTTGGTGGGGGGAGAGAGAAAGTACTAATAGATGACTGGAGGAACTAGAAAGAACAGACCACAGAGAAAGTTATACCTGAGCGAAGTCTAGAGAAGCTAGAAACAGAAGTAAGCAGAGGGAGAGCATGCCAGGTATAGAACTCAGCTTTCCAAGGCCTTTCTGTATTGTACAACATTTCCCACTCATTCATTCATTCATTCATTCATTCATTCATTCATATATCCATTCATCCATTCATTTAAGCTGGAAGAGATCTTAGAAACCATTTCCTCTTTTGCAGATGAGAAAACCGAGGGACAAAGCCAAAGAAGGACTTACCCCGGATCTCACAATGTCTTCTCGGTATCAACTCCTAGGAGAGCTCCTAGAAATTGAGTAACAGTGTTTGCTATTTTTGTCTCTCTCTCCCCACCCCACCCTGTACTTCTAAATGCCCAATGAATTTCAGAAAGCCAGAAATCAAGAGTCCAAAAGTCATACTTGTCATGCAATTCATTGCCAGAAGATATTCTATTTTATATCAACTTTAGATATCTAGGAATCAAAGATGTACATGGTGCTGAGTGTACAGAATCATGTGTTTCCATTAAGGGTGGTTAGATATTGATTTCCAAGCTCTGTAACCTAAGGCAAATACTCAGTGATTCACAAGCTCTTGGGCATGGAATCATTATGGGTTGGTTGGGAGTTTATGGGGGAGCAGATGTCGGCCGAGGCTCAGAAGTCACAATTTGCAGAAAAAAAGTCTGAAACAGACAGTTAACAAGGCTTAAGAGAAAGGATGCAGTTCATTGACCACTGGGTTATTTTGTTTTGCTCTGTGTTGTGGGACACATATGTACATACACATACATATATACATATATATACATATACATACATATGTGTGTATATTCCTGATGCCAATACACATGTATGCTGCTTGTTATCAAGCAAACTATATGCAATAAAACTTCACAATTTCATATGTAACAGCATCCCCTCTCTTTGTGAGCTAGCTTTCTTGCAACCTGAACCTACTGCAGACCCCTGCTGCAGCTATTCTCAAGGTTCTAGGAAGGGGCAAGCCTGAGAGCAGAGCTATACTTCTACTACTGTGATTCATGAGCCCCCACCAGTGTGCTTACATGAACAAATCAGCCATATGATTCAATAAACTCTAAAATAAGACATTTACTTAAAACACAAAGAATAATGCCATAACATTACTAACACAAACCTGGGGCACAATCTCCACTTAATATATACCCTCTGTAAAGAGTGTAGGCACAAATTTAAAGTACAATGGTAGTGACGTACGTGTGCAGGAAACACAGGTGATCAAAGCAACTCAACATTCTGGAACTGCAGAAATTGACACCCTTTCTTCGTGTCCTTGCAAGGTTCACTGATGGGTGTGGTGTCTGTGTTGGACAGGTAGCTCTGGTGCCAAGGTGGTCTGCTCCCATTCTGGGCTGATAAAGCTCCTCAAGCAGCATAGTTTCTCAGGTGGATGAGTTTCTTTTCTGGACTCCCTTCTTTTAATGTTCTGCTATTAGAAAGAACTATCCATCTGCTCAGCTGAACTTACTCCTTCAACAGTGTAACCTCCAACATCTCTCGTTCATCTCACCTGATGTCTTCAGATCAGATAATGTTATACTCTTTAAAAAAGGGCCAAGACTCAGCCTAGTATTGGCAGAAACCTTTTTAGTTCTGCATCTTTGCCTAGGTTCTGAGGGTCTTCTCTCTCTCCTAGCTGGCAGTTAACAAGGCAGACACATATACCCTCTTTTTGCTAGGCTTTGAAATTTTTTTGTTATTAAACCAACCTTCCTGATTCAGAACTGGCTTTCCTCAGTGAGACATATCGTTCTAGCTTAGAATAATTAACCTATACATTTACTAAATCCTTATTTGTTTTGGTGAAGCTATAACCAGGTAATGAACATTTATCCACTAATTACAAAACAGTTCTGGAGTTTAGGAATTCTTGGTTATTAGTCCAGTTCTTGTTGGACATAGGCTATGTGGTGCGATGGATAGAATACCCAGGCCTACAGTCAGGTAGACTTGAGTTCAAAGACACTTATTATCTGTATGGCTCTGGGAAAGTCATTTAATCTGTTTGCTTCAGTTTTCTTATCTGTATAATGGGGATAATAATAGTACCTTCCTTCCAGAGTCATTGTGGGGATCAAATGAGATAATTGTAAAGTACTTTAACTTAGTGTCTGGCACATGGTAAGTGAAGAATAAATGTTAGCTATTATTAGTAGCATAATAATATTATATAATATAATAATTATTGTATAATATAATATAATGTTATATATATACAGACATATATATATATATATACTATGCTTATACACACATATACACATATACATATACTATATATGCAGGGATGTATATCTATACATAAACTATATATGCCATATATATGTATGTGTATATACATATATGTGTATGTGGGTGTATATATGTGTGTATATGTATGTATGTATAGTATCAAAGTGGTTAGAGTATCAGACTTGGAGTCAGGAAGACTCCTCTTCCTGAGTTCAAATCTGGCTTTAGACACTTAACATCTGTGTGACCTTGGGCAAGTCACTTAACCCTGTTTGCCTTAGTTTCCTTGTCTGTAAAATGGGTTGGAGAAGAAAATGGCAAGCCACTCCAAAATCTCTGCCAAGAAAGCCCCAAATAGGGTCACAAAGAGTAGGACACAATTGTCCCAATAAAATGGTTGTTGTTGTTTAAATGAACATCTGGGAAATAAGCACTGAAGCAATCTTTGCCTTGGGTCAATTCATCATCTCTGTGGGCTGATTCTTAGTGATTTCCCACCCCTTTCCCCCATACACACACATGCACACACAAACACACACACACGCACACACACAATCTGGCATTTGCCTTTGCCTTTCTTCCTTTTAATCCACAAAATTGCCCAAATCTGAAGGGGTGGGGAACTCTTTCAATATATTATCCTCTTTTTGGCTATCCTCATACATTTGAATATTTGTTTGGTGACAATGGTTAAAAATTAAAATACATTGTCCTAATCAACACAATTTCCCCCCCAGAGAATAAGTTGGGAAATAGCTTAGTGTCAATCCATCACCATTGCCAGAAAACAAACTCAAAGACTGTTCCTTTCTTACTGGATTAGGAGCATCTTTGTATCAGAAGGAGAAGATAGTGACTCAGCTTGGTGTGGGGAAAGAACATTGAATTTGTGGTCATGAGACTGAGAATCAAGTCTACTACTTACTAGTTCTGTCACCTAGGGTTTGTCACCATACCTCAGTTTTTCCATCTTTAAAATGAGGCTAATAATATTAGCATTACCTACCCCACAAGGTGTTTTTTGAGCATCAGTGTGAGAATGCAGGTGACAATGACTTCAAACCTGAAAGTTCCCTAAAGAAATCATCATTGTGTGTGTCATCTCTCCCTCTAGTAGACTTCCTGAAGATGTAACCCTTTTTATTTCTGGCATTCTCACTATGATGTGCCTGTGATGTCCTGACTGGTTAGTTCCTGGCATGGCTAACTCCAGCTGGCTCTAGTTGGTTCCTGGTGCCTTCCACCCCAGTTACGTTCTGACTTTCCCCTACACAAATTGCTCCACTTGGTTGGCATATATTTGAGTCCTGTCATTTTAGTTGTGTCCACATCTCCATGACCTCATTTGGGGTTTTCTTGGCAGAGATAGTGGACTGGTTTGCTATTTCTCTCTCCATCATGCTGGGCATATAGCTGGCATTTAATAAATATTTCATTTTTTAAAATTTATTTTCATCATTGTATCCTCTTTGTTCAGCAGTGTTAAGCACATAGTAGGTGCTTAAATGTTTTAAAACATCAATTCCATTCAGTTGTATAAATGTAACAAATGCCTGGTGTATAACGGGATATGTCCAACGTGCTGAAGATTCAAAGAAAAAAATGAAACATTCTCTGTCCTCAAAGACCTTTCATTTTGCTGTTCTTGAGGCTGGACTACCACTCATCCAGGATATCATAGGGGGATGACTTTGGGGGTATGGGTTGAATTTGATGGCCACTCAGATCCTTCCCAATCCCAGAATTCTGGGATTCTAGGATTCTGAGATCTAAAAGGGAAGAGGAATGTTTCCTTCTGCATTTCTGAGAACAATCACTCCAGCATTACAGAATGTAAGCCCACACCAGCCGAAGGACTGTCCAATACTGCTTTGGGACTCTTGGGCCCTACCTCTGCGTTACTGGCCATAATACTTCTGGTGATGTTTTGACATATACATCAATGTCTGTCTTCTTTTTAATTTAAAAAATTTGCATTCATAGGGACTTCTTTACTACCTCCTCTTTCACTCATTCAGCATTACTCTTGCTCCAAATTTTTTTAAAACCACCTTTTATTAATAGGGTGCAGAACTTTAAAGGGTTATCAGAAAAGACCCAAGACTGGCCTCCAATCACAGTCTCCTTGTTGAGAGCCAACTCATTCTTAGCTGTAGCGTGAGAGTAAATTATGACCTTGTGATGGACTCCCAGGTATTTCTTACCTGGTATATAAAAGGTCAGATTTTAATGCTTTCTGTGATATATGCACAGGGCTCAAGTTTAGGCAATTTTGAATGACAGAGTTTAAATTATGATTCAGTGAGGAGGCAGGAAGCAAAAAAATTGCAGCTTTGCAGGAATGTCAAGAAAAAAGAGCAAATAGCTTGTCCTTAGTCTGCATAAGCCTATGGATTAAGGTAGCAACCTGGAATGGTCTTTTAATAAGAATTGTTAACATTTATACAGCACCAACTGTGTGCTAGACACTGTGCTAAGTGCTTCACAAATATTACCTCACGTGATCCCAACAACCCTGAGACAAAAGTGTGATTATTGTTGTCCATTTTACAGGTGAAGAAACTGAAGGAAATAGGAGTTAAAGTGGCTTTTTTGGGGTTGCACAGCTAGTATGTGTCTGAGGTAGGGTTTGTACTCATGCCTTCCAGAAAGCTATCCCCTCAGCTATGCACCAGAAATTTCCCTGGATAATGAGACAAAGCTTTTAAGTCCTTTGCATCCTACAAATAAACATTCAGTGCATACAAATAGCTAATTCTCCCTTACCTCATCTATCTCAAGGTTAATCCAGACAGGAAATTTACCCAGTGTAATGGGCCTCGTGGCCAGGTCAAGGAGCTGTCTGACTCCACTTCTCTACAACGCTTTCTTGCCCTTTTCAGAAGCGTTGTACAAGCAAAACCATTTTTCCTTTTTTCCTTTTGGCTTCAGTTTCCTTATCCATAAAATGGGGATTGTACTATTTGTGCTACCTACCTCATAGCTTTGTT
The DNA here is from genome assembly GCF_028372415.1 of Notamacropus eugenii. Classification (NCBI taxonomy): domain Eukaryota; kingdom Metazoa; phylum Chordata; class Mammalia; order Diprotodontia; family Macropodidae; genus Notamacropus; species Notamacropus eugenii. The sequence goes on from NC_092874.1 coordinate 16,553,781, forward strand.
GTGAGCCGCAAGAAAAGATCGCTTCTGTTAAAGTACTTCGTGTTATGAATTACTAGTAACGGTAAACCATCATAACGATTTCCTCTCACATCCAAGTATTAAAGAACTAAACCGATATTTCAGGAAGATACGGCAGCTTCAACTTTTACCAATCATCACCTCATTTGAGTGTGAAATGTTTTGATTTTTATAGGTGTTATGCCCCCGTTGACCGATCCCCGCTTCCCTGGGAGATGATTACCCAATTTCCTGCTAAAGTCGTTTGTGGTGGTTGTTGTTGAATCGTTTTTCCATCATGTTTGACTCTTCACGAGCCCATGTGGGGCTTTCTTGGCAAAGATACTGGAGTGCTTTGCCATTTCCTTCTTCAGTTCATTTTACAGAGGAGAAAACTGAGACCAACAAGGTTAAGTGACTTGTCCAGGGTCACACAGCTAGTAAGTGTCTGAAGTTGGATTTGAACTCAGGAAGATGAGTCTTCCTGACTCTAGGCCTGACACTCTCTCCATGACATCATTGAGTTAAAACTATAGCTGATAAAATTCCACTAGTGTGGAATTCTAATTATTTATTCTAATTAGCCAAAGGACACAAATCATTAAAGGCAAAGCATGGCTTTTACTGACATAGCATAGTAAAAACAATAGGAATATACCATCTCCCTCATAAACCTGGGTGTACTTTCCCTAAAATATCCACAATATCAGCGAAGGCACCTACATAACACAGGGTAGTTTGTAACTCCAACAAGGCTCGGGCTAATCCCCTAAGGAACCAAGGCACATACAAGAAGAGGCAGCTCCTACCATGGTTACTGTAGAATATCAGAGCTGCTGACATCCTATTTGCTTATTGACTATGTGGTCATGAACCTGGTTAGACTGGTCCTCAGATGATAAACCCAATGTGTAGCCAGACTCTTTTAAGTCTGATGAGATATATCAAAGCTGTTGATATTCTGACATAGCTTTGACATCTCATTACCTCTACATCCTTCAAGGCTCTAGGCCATCCTTCTCCTTGAGGGCTTGCTCTGGACGCTTTTGTCTTTGTGTCCCAAGCATGTAGAATGGTACATAAATCTGTTTACAGTTGTCTCATTGATCTGGACTTTGCCATCTCTACTCAATGGAGCTTGATGGCTGCTGGAAGATGCCACTCTGAAGGCTTCTTAATGGTAATCACTATGACCTCCATCTTCAACCTCATCTAATACCCTGGTCCAGTGTGCTGCTAGGCCCTTTTGGAAAGAACTGAGACCCTTACACCAGGACCATCAGGAGTCTTGGCTCTGGAGCTACTGTCTTCTGAGCAGGATCCCAGGTCTAGAAGTTAGCATCCAACTCCTCTCACCAACTCCTTTCCACTCTTCAGGTGGACCCTGGCATGTACTTTTGCTACAAGATATACTTGGCAGTGAGGAGGGAGGGAAAAGAAATCCCACCCTTCCTTTCTGTGCTCTGCTAGAAGCACTCCTAAGAGATGTCTATCTCCATTTTCCTCACAGTTTGATTCCAGTAGATTTGGTTTTTCTGCCTTTAAATGCTCATTACCTCTAATTGGACTACAGTTCTTCATCATAGGAGTTCTTTGTCAAACTGACCCCATTATCATGTGGTAATCTCCTTCACTGGATTCCAGGAACCTGTCTCCTCTTCCTCCCTCTGTCCTCCCAGGGATGGGTGACCAATAACATGCCACATGGGTTGGATACCAGGAGGATGGACTGCCTCATCTCCCAGAATGACTGAACCCAAGGCAGAATGTTCTCTTTATCATATCTCCAACACTAATTGAATTTGTCCTGGGCATAAGAATTCCTCATTGGAGTTCTGAAGATTGTGTTTTGATCATAACAGCTATTCTTCCCCAAGACCTACAGTTCTTGGGAATATGAATAAATAGCATTTCCTCTTTGGAAGAACAATTGGGTACAGCTGGGGCAAGATTTGTCTGTCCAGAGCTGGTCCTCATTTGTTTTGGGTGAACAAAGGGAGAAGCTTCCCAAGAATGTGAAAAGTGCCACTGAGTGGTTCTGGAGATAGTTACTAACTACAAACTATGTGCCATCCTACACACTTGGGACACAAAGACAAAAGTAACCAGAGCAAGTCCTCAAAGAGAGGGATGGCCTAGAGCCTTGTATCTGTAGAGGTAATGGGATCTCAAAGCTATGTCAGAAGAGTCTGGCTGTGCATTGGGTTTATCATTTGAGGACCAGTCTAACCAGGTTCATGACCACATAGTCAATAAGCATTCATTAGGCACCTTCTATATGCCAGGTACTGTGCTAATCTAGGAATACAAATAAGAAAGAGAGAGAAAGTCCCTGCCTTGAAGATTGTAGAGTTTACAATCTACTGAGGAAGACAATATGCAGAAGGAATCTGGGAAGGGGTGGAGAGTATCGGAGGACACCCAGTTCACAGCATGACTCAAGACATTCTGAGTCAAAACCAAGCAGAGCAGCTGGTGGGAAAGAAAAGTTTGCTGGACAGTCTGAACTCTCTATAAAGAGAGGCCTTGGGAGGAGCTTTTGCTCTACCCTCCAGCTGTCCAGTCACAAGAGAGAGCCAGGAGTAGGAACTGAGGAGGGTAGTGAGTACCAAAATGGAAGCAATCTCCAAGACAATGCTAATTCTGGGTAGCATACTTGTTTGATCTTAGGCAAAACTTGACCTTTCCAGACTCAATCTCATCTGTAAAATGAGAAGGCTGAATTTAATGGTCCCAAAGCCCTTCCAACTCTCACTCTATGATGTTCTGATTGTCAATAAATGCAAAGCATATGCAAAATAATTCTAAGACAGAGAGAGGACCAACAGCCTGGTGGGGAAAAGGGCAGGTTAACAGATCTCTTGTAAGAGGCAGAACCTGCACTGAGTCTGGGAATAGCCACAAGCTGATGGTTAGGACAGCTAGGATTCTAGAAATGGGAGGCCACTTGGGCAAATGCATGGGAACAGGAGGGTTTTTCAAAAATCCCCCCAAAATCCTTAAAGCAGAGAACAAAATTATGCAAAGCTGTTTTTTCCTTAAAAATAAAATCTACACATCCAACAGACCTGTCAGAGAGAGCATTGCTAAGTATTCCTGAGGCAGACGTAAGCCCTAGGGAGTGAATAGGTTCCACATCTCTGGGGTGCCTGGGAAGAGTGAATTTCCCTGATGGTCACAGTCTGGGCAAGTTTGGAGTGTGCCAGCCACATTTGGCTTTTAGCAGCCTGTCCCATTGCCATAGTAACAGGGATCAGAAGGCCAAAAATGAGGCACGATATTTTAACCAAAATGCTGCCCTAGGGGAGAAAAGAAAGAGATTGCCTTTTCCAACCTTTGTGAAGGGCTGATTAGTGGAGAGCAACCTGGCTGGTTTCCTGGGAAATGAGGATGGCATCTATCTCTCAGGCATTCCCTGGGCTCTTGGGGGCTTGCAGGATATGGGGTTTGACTGGTGCCCTGGCCAGGGGGCATGTGCCCAGTGGACCTTCTCTGTCAGTGGGGACTTAGCTGTTGCTGGGTGAACTTCTAAAAATATTCTGAGAACCTTTTCAGTGGGAATGAGACCCCTATTTTATCAGGTTTCTTTGGGAAACTTTTTTTCTCTTTAGGCCAGTGTGATAAATGCTTCATATTACAGTGGCTTTACTGATTAATAAGTTAAGCCAACAAGGATTTATTGATAACATACTAAGAGCCCAGCCAGCCCTGTGACAAGTGCTTTGGGGAAAACACAAGGAAGCACAGACAGCCCCTGCCTTCTACGAGAGACATGGCAAGGGTCTGAGCCAGTCAGAGGATGGCCTAAGAGATGGCAATTGCTGTTCAAACTGAGGAGGATCTGAGGGGGTACAGATTAGCATGGGCTGAAGTGGGTTTGAACAGATGCGAACTGAGGTGGGCCTTGAAAGTCAAAAAGGTTTGAATGGATGAGAGGAGCCAGAGAGACCAAAGTGGACAAGGAGGGGAGAATGAGCACAGCACTTCACAAAAGATTTTTTTTTTCCCACACATCCAATGCCCTGTTGGATAGGAATCTGACCTGGAAGATGGGGCTGTTTTGTCCATTCTTTGGGGGACCCCACTTGGGTGCTGGAATCAGGCCTATGGGTCCCTGGGCAGAAGCAGATCAGGGAGGAGGCAGTACTTCCCCCAAAGCCCCTGAGGTACACATACAATTAGCCAAGTGACCAAAGGCAAGTCCCCTTCCCTCAGTCCACCACCTCAGGCTGCCCCTGGAAGTCACCAGAGAGGATGGCAAGGCAAAAATAGATTCATCACCTGTCCAGTATTTTCTCCCAGGGCTACTGAGAGGAAAATAGTTTGTAAATGGTAAGCTGTCTTTAGATACTAGTTAGTATTTACAAAGGAACATGGGGAAGAGGACCTCAGTTTGGATCTTGGCTCTGTCACTCCCTTCCTTCTTGACCCCTTTGAAAAATGATTAGAATGAGCAAGATGGCTTTGAGGTCCCTCCCAGTGCCAAATCTAGGGATTTTCTTATCCAATGAAGAAGAGAAGGTTGTCCAACCCCAAGTTGTCCTACCCCACATCCTTCCTCTATCCTCTGTGAAGTGAGGTGACATGATGTATGGCACATGTCCCCTTAAAGAATAATCTTCCTGATTATTTTTTTAAAGTTTAGTTGATGACTGCTGTTTTTACATCACAGTCTTTCCTAGATGCATTCTTCTCCTGTCCCCCACACCCTGCCTGTGAACTTTCCCTTCTAACAAAGGAAAAGACGATAGTAACAATTAATAAATCATCTGAATCATTGGCTGCATCTGACAATGTGAGTGATATCCCACATTCATAGGGCATCAGCTCTCCAATGAAAGGAGCGTAAGGTATTTCCTCTGGGATCAAAACTGTCCATCATAGTTACATAGTGTTCAGTCACAGTTTTTGTTTCTTTCATTTACCTAGTTCTAGCCATTGTGTGTACTCCTTTCCTGGCGCATCTTCTTTGCTTCTGCATCAGTTCATATGAGTCCTCCACACTTTTCTGTATCTATTATAGTCATCACTTTTAATAGCCTGATAATATTCCAACTTATTCAAATGCTATCATGTGCATTCATATCCCAGCGTATGGGTACCCACTTTATTTCCAGTCCTTTGCTACCAAAATATATGTGCTGCTATGAATTATATGTTGGTCTTTTCTTTCTGTTTTTGCTCTCCTTGGGATATACACCTGGAAGTGGAACTTTGGAGCAAAAGAGGAGAGATGGTTTAGTTACTTTCTTCCTTCATTTCATTTATCAATTTATTTACTTTCTGTTTCTATTTGTTAGCTATCTATCTGCCTATCATTGATGTGTATGTATCCATCTGTTGGCCTCCCTACTAATCTGCCTACCTACCTATCTATCTGCCTATCTATCTATCTATCCATCCATCCATCTACCTACCTCTCTATCTATCTATCTATCTATCTATCTATCTATCTATCTATCTATCTATCTATCTATCTATATCTCTCTCTATCCATCTATTATCTACTATTATCTATTATCTATCCATCTATTATCTACTATCTATCTATCTGTCTGTCTGTCCATCCATCTGTCTATCTATCTACTATCTATCTATTTCTATCTCTCCATCCACTCACTAGATATCTATCTATACTAAAAAAACAGCAACAGTTTCTTCAATCATCACTCCAGTGGCCTTGCTTCCAGTCTCCTCAGCATCCTGGAAACACCCCTCTGGAATCACTCCAACCTCTTAAAATGAGTAACATAAAGCTGCCATAATGACCCGCATGCAGCATGGCTAAGGTAGAGAAGAGAGGGTCTCTCACTCGGTTCCTCCTGGAAGCTGGGCCTTTTTTTCAGGCAGTCTCAATTTACATTAGGTTTTATGACTGCCGTATCATATAGTCAACTCATGCAGAGCTTTTGAACTCATGGGTCCATTGGCTGACTTCCTACTTCAGTCAATGGCTGGTACCTTGCACAGTGCCTGGCATACAGCAGGTGCTTGATAAATGCTTATACATTGGTTGATACTGACCTTGGAAGCATTTTCTGAAGACCTTCCTCCTCGTTACTCTCTCTCTCTCCTCTCTAGGTTTCCATGACACTTTCCTTTCCTGGTTCACTGTTTATTTGGCTCCTTCCCAGTCTTCTCTGCTGGTTCATCCTTCACATCATGCTTCCTAACTGTGAGTATTTCCCAAGACTCTCTCCTTGCCTTTCTTGCCTTACCAGGTCCCATGAGTTAAACTTCAATCTCTACACAGGTGCCTCACCTATCTATCATTCAGCCTCAGTCTCTTCCCTGCATTTCCTGTCCTGTATCACCAATGACCTATTGGACACTTCAGACTGAATGTTTGGGGACAGCTAACTCAAAGTGAGTTAAGTGAACTACTCAACATGTCCCAAAAGGATCTCAAGATTTTCCCCATCAAACCTTCCCCTCCCCCATACTTCCAACCTTCCCCTCCCCCACTCTCCCCCAGGTGTGTCCAAGGCACCACCATCCTTCTAGCTTCCCAGGTTCCTAATCTGGACCTCATCTTTAACACCTCACTCTCACTCACCCCACATCCAGAGTTGTTAAGTCCTTCCATTTTATTCCTTCCCAGTATCTCTTTATTCTGACTCCTTCTCTCCACTCACATAGTTACCACCTTAGTTTAGACCCTCATCACTTCTCCTGTTGTTGCTTCCCTATTCTAGTACATTCAACATGTTACTAACAAAGTAATTTGTCTAAAGCACAGATTTAACCTTGAGATTCCATATTCAGTCAGCTTCCATGGCTCCCTATTGTCTTTGGAATGAAAAATAAATGCCTCTGGTCAGCTTTTAAAACTTCTCACACCCTGTCCCTAACCAAGCATCCTGGACATTCCCCATCCCATCCTCTGTGAACCAGTCAAACTGACCTTCTTCAGTTTTTTACACACATGCCTCCATCTTATGGCTCCTTGTCTCTGCTCGGACTCCCCCACGGCTGGCATGCCTTCCCTCTGCAGTCTCTCTCTTTCTTTAAGACATGCTCCTTTGACATGAAGCCTTTCCTGATCTCCCTGACTACCAGTGCCCTCCCTCCTAGACGACCTTGCATTTAACTACTTTGAATGTATTAGTCACTTTATATTTATGCTGTAAAGATTCCTGTAAATATTTATTCTGTCTCTTCTATGAAATTCCTCGTCAAGGGGGTTATTTTATTCTTTGTACTTGTATACCCAAAACTTGTCACAGTATCTAGCACATAGTGGGTGCTTAATAAATACTTGAAGATCTATTGATTGACCTACTGTGTACAGAGCATTGCCATCTAATCACTAGTTCGTGTTGGTAAGACTGCCAACGATTCTTCGTTTCCCCATTTCACAAGCCCAAAGCTCACCCAGCTAATGATATACTGAAGTCCTCCATTGCAGAGAACCTCTGGTCATAATAATAATGGAACAGTAACAGGCATCTGCATTATACTTTAAGATTTAAAAAGTGCTTTACATAATTTGCTCTTCTGATACACCAATCCTGCGAGGTAAGGACTGTAGCTATTATTTTTGTCATTTGATTGATGAGGAAACTGAGGCACAGAGAGTTGATGGGCATCTACTTTGCTTCAGTTCTTTGTTACTACAGAAATTGCCATTATAATTTGATATAGGTGGGGGCTTTCTTCTTCTCAATGACCTCTTATAAAAGCTTGTCGATTGATCATTTTATTAAAGTCAGGTTGAGTCTGGAATGAATTGATAGTACATCTTCTCCTTTGCACTGGAGTCTGGGAAATGCCAGTGTTAACTGGTTTGCATGGATACCCAGATGGAAAAAGAGAGACGAGACACAATACTGGGTACAAAATCCAGACTCAAGAAAAACAGAGGCAGACCTCCTGGACCCTCTGCTTCTGTTGCTGATGCCTTTCCCAGATGTGAGCCCATTGGTTGGACGTTAGGAATTCATACCTTGTCTGATTTATAGTACGGCTGTGAAATTGGGGCAGAAATTTTGGAATATCAATCACTCATCATCATTGACTTCCTTGGCTGGTGGGGCTGGAATTTGTGAGCTCTCTTTTAAATTAGATGTTTCCTTCAACAGAAAGAAAATGGGTAACAATAATGTAAGTTTTATTTTCAGTGTCAGTTGACAGCATATGAAGAGAATACAGAGCAGTGATATTGGTCCTTGGCAGAGATGTGGACAGTTTGGTCCTTGGTGATTTACTCCTGGCTCTCATGGACTCAGCCAGAGGTGTGTTGGAGGCAAGAGGTGATTCTGGCTAAAAGAATTTCTAACCAGGCCTTGGTCTTTTGCTTCTCTTGTGGCAGAAGAAATGGGGATGGGGGCAAGAGGGGGCTAACACAGAGAGAAGGAAAAAGGCAGAGGAATCACAAGGCCATAGGATTTGGAATCAAAAAGGACTTCAGAGGTTCAGCCTTCTCAATTTACAGAAGAGGAAACTGAGGCCCAGGGAAATCATTTGTCTTCTCCAAAGTCACCCAGATAGAAAAAAGGTCCTCCTTAACTTTATGGAAAATCTAAAGAAAGCCTGGAAGAATGTCTTTCTATAAGGCGAGCTAATGAGGAAAGCTTTCTTAGTTTTGGCCAAATATAAACTCAGCTATTGGGAGATTAGCTACATTAAATCATTAAACCAGCTATTGATGTTATTGGATAGAGTATCTTACACAAATTGTTGCCTGGGTGGTGATCTGAATTTCCAGTCCATCATCAGGAGAAGAAAATTAGAATAGGAAAAGGCAGTACCTTCAAGAGATTGAATAGGTCAGAAGTGGAAATTGTCAATTGCCCAAAGACAACAAAGACAAAAAATAAATGGAAAAAAAATCATCCACAGGACCTTAGAAACACAGATAAGTATTTGTATGTTTGATACTTCACCTTGCTGTGCCTTGGTCTCCCTATCTGTAAAATGAAGGCCTTGGAATAGAAGACTTCAAAAGTCCCTTCCAACTCTATGTCTATGTATGACCTTATAACTTTAGACAAGTCATCTTTCCTTCTCAGTGACTCAGTTTCCACATCTTTAAAATAAAGGATTTGAACTAGATGGACAATGAGCTCTTCCAGCTCTAAAGATACCATCATAAATAAAAACTTTTGTTGCTAAAGGGGTAGATATCAGTTATCTGGAAAATTCTTTTAAAGAGATTATCACATGACTAGAGGGCTGGTTTTGAAATCTGAGCACCTGGATTCGAATCCTGCCTCTGCCACTTCTTGCCTGTGGGATCTTAGGAAGCCCTCTCACCTCTATGGGCCTCAGTTTCCTCATCTGTAAAATGAGAGGCCTCTAGGATTTCTTCTAACTCTAGGCCAATGGTTCTGTGACTTCCCACTGAGGTGTTACTGTATTTGCAACTCAACAGATGGGAATAATTTCATATCCAGGACATGATTTAGGTTTATAGAATTCAGGAAGTTCAAAATACACTAGTGTTGGACTACATCCATGAACCCGTCTGGAAGAATTCTGCAGATGCCAGACCCCTGGAGCTTCAAGGTGGAGGGGGAGCGGAAGGCAGGGCTGCTTCCTCCCTCCACAGGATTCTGAAAGGACAATCGCTCCCGGCAAAGGCACAGCAGCCTTTTTGAATTCTGCCTCCCTTAGCATCTGCTTGTTTTGCACTGAGGCAGAGCCTCCATCCAGCTGGCTGGAGCCACACTCTCAACAGTCATCTGCAAGGGAGGGGATGGCTAGGTACACTCACACCATTGAAAACTCCAGCTGGCAGGACTCGGCCAACCAGCATCCCACTTCTGTGGCTGACCTTTGGTAAATCATTCCACTCTCTCTTTGGTATCCTAAATTTGGAGTTAAAGGACCTGGGTTCAGATGCTGACCCTGTCTCAGTTTCCTCATCGATCAGATAATTCAGTTTCTAATGTCTTTCCAAATCTCAATCAATTATTCATTCAGAAAGAAGGAGAGCAAGAGACCCCACTGATCATTTGGTGGCTATCCACCCTGGGGAACACAATGGAATATCATTACTTCAATTACCGTGGGTCATATGAGCATGACTTTACCCACAATACCTCCATCTCACCCAGTGACAGTGCACATTATTTGCAGTGTAGTCTGAGGTTGGCTCCATTCTCAACTTCCCATGGATGGAGGCTTCATTCACAATCTCAGAATCACTTTATGAATGCATTTTGGAGGTGGTTATTTTTAAAGGGTAAGATAAAATTGTCACAAGAGCCACAATGAAAGGAGGCTCATCATGTTTCTAGAAACTCCAGAAAAGCAGCTCAGGGTGGACCACATTGGGCATTTATAGACCAGAGCCTCTCATAAAAACAGGAAACTTAGGATTATCCTGAAGTGACATTTATATGATAAAGCAATCCATAAAAGAAAGTCACATGGCCCTCTAGACTTATTTCATGTTGCTAACAATATAATGATGTGTTAAAATGTGAGAGGGAAGATTATGTCAGTGTTTGATGTTTTTATAAGTCACTGCTGTATAAAACTGTCAGAAAGGAAAAATTTTTCTCTTGATTTCTTTCCTTCTCTAAAAAGCTTCTGAGTTTTTGCCTCATTCCTCCCACTGTGGGCTTCTCATCCCTCCAAAGAGTTGTCTGGGTTTATCTACCCAGCTGATAGATTTCCTCCTTTGTATTATAGCTTTCTCTTCCTTCTCAAAGAGCTTTACCATCTTCTAATGTCATCTTCTCATTTCTCTGGTTTTCATGGTATGAAAGGAGAATAATTTTATAGAATAAATCAGGCAAACAAGCATTTATTAAGTGCTTATTGTATGCCAGGCACAATGCTAAGTGTTGGGGATGGAAAGAAAGGAGGGGAAAGCCACCTCAAAAATGAAATAAAACAAAAATTGGCAGGAATGGAAGGGGCCTATGAACTTCAAACTTCTCATTTTACAGATGGAGAAGCTGAGGCTCCTGAGATGTTTGAGGTCACACAGCTAGTATGGAACAATTGGGATTGAACAGATTTCTTACATTCAGTGTTGGAAAGAATTTCAGAGGGCTTCTAGTCCAACCTTCTCATTTTACAGATAAGGAAACTGAGGCACAGAGAGGTGACTTGTCCAAAGTCTCACAGACATCAAAGGCAGAGCAAGGATTTGAACCCAGTTCCTCTATCTCTAGATCCCACGACCTTTTCACTGTAGCCATCACTTCCCCAAATTAACAGCAACTTCATAGGATGAAACCTGTCATTGATGGATTCACTGGGGAAAGCAGGTTTGTGCTTCTCCATTCTCCTTGAGAATAAAGGAAAGAAGAGAAATTGACACAGAGCTGTGGGGAGAGCCTGGGAGCTGTGTACTATAGCTGTTGCTTGTCTTTCATTCTCGAAGAGGACCCATGACCTCAGGAGGGTGACGTCTTGACTTGCAAGTGAATTGGATTTAAGTGAGGCAGAAATGTGCCTCACTCTGTCCTCCAGAGTCATCGGAGTCCATTGGCAAGACGGGTCGTGGATGACTGGCGATGGCCCTGGATGCAGTGGGAGACCTTGGCCATGTTAAGCCAAGGTTTTTCCCAGGTCTCAGTTTGTCTGAGGCAATAAGCATTCTGCGATTAAGGCTAGGTAAGAAATGAGGTAAAAGGTGGTCTGCTTTGCCTTCACAAAAGAATCAGTCAGCAAAGAGAAGGCCCTCAGAGTTTCTGGCCAAAACAGAAACAATTGCTATTTACACTCACTCTGAGGCATCAAAATCTAAACAAAGAGCAACCCAATTCACTTGCAAGTGGAGACCACCATCCTGATGTCACTGATCCACTTTGAGGAGAATGATGTGTATTATTACAAACAGGTTAAAGACCGAGTCTCAATTTTGTGATTAGCCCATCTTTGTAATGCATACATTCAGCTCGAATTTGGTGTCTGTCACATCTACACAAATACATGCACACAGCTGCCTGCATGCATCTTTTATATGCTCATGGCAAAGTGTGGACCCTATTTTTAATGAGATTTTCCACTAATTAAAGGGGGAGAGGAATTGATCAAGTGGAAGGGACTCCTGATCAGTATTTCCTGCTATTGAATATATACATGTATAAACACATTTATAGATAGCTATATTAATAAATAATAGATAACATTTTTATGAGATTCCAACTCAAGTATTTCTGACTCCAAGCTTTTAACCCTATCTACTCTTGATCTTGCTATTTCTTTGCTATGATCTTTGTGTACAGAAAGCTTATTCCCCCTCCCTTATAGAATCTGAGTTAGCATTTTACAGGTAGGGACAAAGAAACCTCTAAGGAACCTTGTGAGGCCTTTGATTTCTCACTTGAGGAAATAACCCATGGCCATCCTTCTGGTATCTGCCAGATAATTAACCTGTATCCCATAAGTGTTAATTAACCTTTAAAATCAGCCAAGAAAGTCTCCCCTTCATAACCCCAAAATAATTTTAAAGATAAAATGTCCATGTGGACCTAGATAGCTTCACAGCACCTGGAAACAGAGAGAGGATTTTCTAGGTCCCTCTTGTTGGCTCACCTTGAAGGAATCAGGAAATGTTCCTTGGAACATACTCTCATTCACCCCAACCAATGACTTCCCTCAAAGATCCCAAGAAGAGGGAGCAGATAACAATTTGCTTTCAAGTTCAAATCCAGCCTCAAATATTCACTAGCTGTGTAACCCTTGGCAAGTCACTTTACCCCTTTTAGCCTCGTTTTGCTCATCCATAAAATGGGAATAATCATATCATCTACCTCTCTGGGTTGTTGTAAGGATCAAATGAAATAATAATTGTAAAGTTGGCATTATTTATGTATTAGCTCTCAGAGTATTAGCTATTTCCCTGCTATTGATTAGAAAAAGTGATTTTCCCTTAAGTTACTAGTGAGTTGAACATCTGGCTACTTTCTTCAAGCTTCAGAGGACACTATTTCATGTCTCCTCTTCTGTAGGGAGTTCAAAAGATTATAGATTCAAATATGGAAAAGATCTTAGAGGTCATGGAATCCAAGTGTCTCCCTTTCATTATCCATTTCCTGATCATTACCAGATGAAGACCAGAGTAGTGGGTAGCTGGAAAATCTTTCACTTCCACTATGTGGGGGAGGGAAGGGAGAGGGAGAAAGAGAAGAAGGAGAAGAAGAAGGAGAAGGAAAAGAAGAACAAGGAGAAGGAGGAGGAGGAGAAGAAGAAGGAGAGAGAGAATACCTTTAATGAAGAGGAAAAGAGAGCTTTATCACACCCAGAGTTCCCCCCATTAACTTCTACCCACTTACCCAATCAATCAACCAACCATCAAGCATATATTAAATATACACTATGGTCTAGGATCCATGCTAGGGTATTGGGATACATATAGCTATAGTGATGAAACAATTCCTACTCACAAGGAGTTTCTACTCCAATGAGAAAGACAAACAGCACATGAGGAAGATGATATGAAGAATTCTAAGCTGCCCCAGGTCACCATGGCTCTGAGAAAGCTGCTACCACTTCCTGTGGACCATGTGTCCTCCAGCTTTTGTACTTTGGGAGTGGGAGGAAGGAGCATCCACAGACCAAGAGTCAGGGCACATTTGGAGGCTGTTCCAAACTCTGTTTCCCGGGGAGAACTGGGCTCGCTGACATGGCCACCAACAGGACTAATGCAAGCTTGGTGTGCATTAATAGAGGCAAAGAGTTGCCTACTAGGGAAAGGAGGGATCCCACTATTACCTGTTATGTTTCACCTGCACTTGGACATCGTGTTCAGTTTGGGGCAACATGTCTGAGAGAGGACACTGATTAATTGGAACATGACCAGGATGATGAAGGAACTTGACTTCTTGCCATCTGAGTCTTAGTTAAAGAAGCTGGGGGAGTTTAATCTGGGGAAGAAAAGGTTTGAGAATGGCATGGGAGTTGTCATCAAACATTTAAAGGGTTGTCAAGTAGAAGAAGGTATATACATCCCAGAGGGCAGAATTAGGAGAGTGGGGTGAAAGTTGAAGAGAGGCAGATTTCATCTTGTTATAAGGGAAAACCATGAAAACTACTCCTAAGTGAAATGGGTTGCCTGGGTCAGTAGAGAGTTCCCCGTGACCAGGGGCAGGTGTAGGGGAGGAGGTCTTCTAGCAAAGGCTGGACCACCATTTGCTGGGGGATATTCTACAAGGGATCCCTGCGCAGGGATGGGTTGAACTTTTTGGCCTCTGAGGACCCTCCCAGCTCTGTGCTTCTCTGAAGGGATCGATGGTCAAAGAATATGCTGTAGGCTGTGATTTGTGGACATTTCTCAGGGTCTATGTTTTTACTCCTCAGTTCCTGGCTCTAAAGTTGAACAGGATACTAGGATCTTAGGGTTTGAGCTTGAAGGAACCTTACAAGTCACCAGTTCCCTCCTTCTCATTTTATACATGTCAAATCTGAGTCCTAGAGAAGGAAGGAGGGAGGAAAGCCACACAGTTAGTAATGGAAAGGACCAGGATTTGAACTCAGAACCTTAGATTCCAAATTCAACATCCTTTCCACTGCACCCTGATAATATTCCCATTTTCTATGTAGGAATTTTTGATAATTTATTGTGGGTCATAGAACCATAGATTTTTTTACTTGAAAGGGTCATTAGAGATCCTGGGATCACAGCATCATAGATCGAAGTTTTGGAAGGGACTTTAGAGGTTACCTCCTAATTTTATAGATGGGGAAATTGAAGCCCAGAGTGGTGAAGGGACTTGCCCAAGGACATACAAGTAGGAAGTGACACCTGGGTTCCTCCTCTTGTCTCTATATCTTAAGTAATTTCCATTATGCCACATTGCCTCCATCCTCAGCCTCTGGGAAACACTGAGGGTAATAACAAAAACAGCTAGTATTAATGTAGCAATTTAAAGTTCGCAACATGCTTTTGTGTTATCTCATTTGATCCTCACAATAACCTTCAGGAGTAAGGATTATTCCCATTTTATAGATGAGAAAACTGAGGCAGACAGAAGTTGAATGTCTTGGTCAGTGTCTTGCAGCTAGTAAATGCCTGCATCAGGATTCAAACTCAGGTCTTCTTGACTAACATTCTACACATGGTTGAGCTAAGCTAGTTTGCCCATCATAGTTGTGTGACAGTGATCTATAGGATGGACTGAAAGGGTGAGAGATTGGAAAGCCCTTTCCAATTCAGATAATAGGATAATAGCTTTAGTGCAAGAAGAGACCTAAGATGTCCTCTCTGCTTCAGCCCTCTCATTTTACAGTTGAGGAAACTGAGGCTTTGAGAGTGTGACTCACCCATGGTTATGTAGCAATTAAGTGATGAAGCCAGAATTCCAGCCTCTGTCTTTTGACTCCCAACACAGCCCTCTTTCTCTTCCAGTACTGTCCCAAGTGAGCACACTAGAGAATTGCACCAGTGAAATGTTTTCTCTGAGGCCATTTTCTCTCTGAGAACTTCCATAAATCCTGCACCATTTGGGGTCTGGTGGAGGGGTGAATATTCTGACATTCTCCCTCTCCATCCCCCAACTGTTCCATCACAGGATATTCTGAGAATTTTTCTCTCAGCAGGTTCTGAACATGAAAGTATGTTACCCCTCCTACAAAATAATGAACAGCTTTGGGCCATAAAACCTTTCAAATGGCTTTCCACAGGCGGAATTTGCATGCTGACTCATCCCTGAGATATTTATAACCTATTGCCAAATGGGCAAGATTTCTAATCGTACCATGGAAATGACATCCACTGCATGGGAGCAGGACTCATTTACATTGGGACAATTTCCCCAGATTTATTGCAGATTGCCTTGTTTGTGCATGCCTGGCCTTTAACGGCATTTATAGCAGAAAACAGTAGTTTATGATGGTAGTTCTAGGAGAAATGTATTCTCAACTTTCCATATGAAGGGGCCCATAAAATTCAGCTTGGGTCACTGTTGGGCTGATCACTGCAGAGTGAGATCTACTCTATGAAACTGGAAATGAGTGATAATGGAAATGCCAAAAGAGGGTAGTTTGCTTTATAAGAGGAGTCTTTTCTTTGTTCCATGTACATAAGATTTCATCTTCAGCCTTGGGGTCTTTGTGCATGCTGTGCCCCTCACATCTGTACTGGCCTCCCTCCTCACTTTGCTCTTGGAATATCTAATTCTATCCAAGGCTGAACTTCTGGGATCATAAGAAAGCACCTAAGAAGACATCTAGCTGAACCCCTTTTACAGATGAAAAAATGAGATCCAGGAAAGTTGCCTAAGTTCATGCAGGTAGAAAGCATCCAAGGTGGGATTTGAACTCAGGTTCTGTGAAGTCAATGCTCTTTCTGACCCCACCCCACATCCCCCTCCCTGTTCCAAGACAATTACTTTGTCTATGTTCTATATAGACAGCTTGGCACATGCTATTTTCCCCTTGATAGAAAATAAGCTCTTTGAAGGTAGAGATTATTTTTGTTTCTGGCTTTTTCTCCACAGTACGTAGGACAGTGCCTAGGACAGTGCCTGACACATAGAGGCACTAACACTTTTAAAAATGAATTAACTGGGGCATAATTATCAGTAGAAATTTTCACTTTTGTTTCAAAGGCACAGACATAATTTTGAGCCTCAGATGGTTGACCTAGGCTCAGAGATGTAACTTGTCCACTGTCACAAAGCCAGTATGGGGCAGAGGCAGGGTTTGAGACCAGGCTTTATTGCTACCCAAACTTCAGTTACCATTATAGGGTTAAGTCACGTAACTGTAGATCTCTAGACATTTTTCTAAGACTGAGACAGAGAGAAGGTTCTTACTGGCATTGGTTCCTTGCACTGGTAAAATCACAAGGGAAAAAAGGAGTCAAGGAATGTGACAGTCTCTGAAGAGTTAAAAATGATTAGCACTCAGAGGATCCTGGAGAGGGGTGGTAGTTAATAAGTAGGCTAAAGGGCATTAAAAATAAGGAACCACAGTGAAGAATCAGAATAATATGATGCTACAGTAATATCTCTAGAACTAGAAGGAAGCTCTCCTCACTTTACAGGGAAGAAAACTGAGTCATAAGGGATCTTGCCACAAATAGAGTAGACCTTGGAGATAGGATCTGAGCATATCTTTAGAAATAACCTTCTAGGGTGTAAGTAGGGAAATGAATGATCTAAAAAGGAGATGGATAGATCCAGAGATGAGAGCCAAGGATAACCAGCAGACAAATGCATAAGCTTTTTCTTTTTTAACTTTTCTCGAATATCCAGTGCTTAGCACAGAACCTGGTAAGGGTTTAAAAATGTTTCTGGACTAACCAATGGTCAACCTTTGTTGTACACTGGTAATTTAATGGTGTGGAGAGAAGGCTCCAAACACATTGGGTAGGTTTCCTGTGATGAACCTATGGGAGGGCATGGAGTGGAACTACATGGACTAGGATGGCATGGATGGGTGGCAATCAGCATAATTGCAGGGAATACTCACTTAAAGGAATCCATTTAAGTATTTGTTGCGTGCTTATTTTGTGTCCTTGTGTCCCCAGTGGCCGGTAGGGGGCCTCAGGCCTATTACATGCTTCATACGCGGTTTTTATTTGGAAAGAATGAGTGGTTTTGCCCATACCTTCCTCTTCAAAATTAAGGACTTGGTGACCTGAACCAAGGTCTGGCCATAAGCCTCTTGGTAGTTATAGAATTGGTTACTGGGCCCTTTCCAGTTTTGTGCAACATAAGAGATCTAATCCTATGCTGGCTAATAACCCAGGGTCACTGGCATACTGATGAGGTTTAGGGATGGTGGGGACCCCAAAATACCAACACACTGGGTCCTGCTCAAGAGAATTCAACTCAAGCCTTCTTAAAGCCTTCTCAAATAAAGACAAAGTTTATTAAAGATTCGCCAAAGCATTTGTAACCCTTATATAGCAAAGTAGGCCAGATAGAATCCCAGCTAGACAGAGTCTGTGCTGGATCCCACTTGAGCATAGAGGCAAAATGGAACTTAAATGCAGAAAAGACTATAGGAGGGATCTGGGGATGGTCTGGTAGTCTAGGGTGATGGGAGGAGGGGTTTAGGGAGGGAGAAATCCAAGAAGACCTCAGTGGGACTAGGGTGACTGGTCAAGGGTTGGAAACAGCTGGAGGCAATCAGGAGATATCTGACAATGGAGGGCTTGGGTCAGAAGTAGGTAGGGCAATCCAGAAGTCTTGATAGGGGCAATATGGGAATGACTGGTACCCTGGGGTGAATACAGATAGACTCTAGAGAGGATCTTGATGGGAATGGTCAGCAGCCTGGGGAATGGGGTTTTGATGGGATCATGGGTGGGGAGTGCAACAGGGACCTGAGCACAGGGATAATGAAAAACCCATGAACTTCCTGAGACTGCCAGAACAAATGGGAAGATTAGATTTGAGTAAGAAAGGCCAGATTAAGTAGGAAGATTCAAGAGGAGCTCAAGGAGGCTCCCAGAGTCTGAACCCCATCAATACCACCATGAGGTTGCAAGCCACACCTCTTCTTTTTTTAAAATTCAATTTTATTTTTTTAATGAACAAAATCTGTTCTTTCTTCTTCCAACTTCCCCTTCTCCATCGGAAATATATAAAACAAAACCCTTGCAACAAATACACATGAACATACACATAATGCTTATGTATATACATATATATACATACATACATATAGATATATAAAGAGAGAGTGAATCAAAACAAATTCCTTCCCTAGCCAAGTCCATAAAATATTCACCTCATTTTGCATTTTGAGTTCCTCACTTGTTTGTCAAGTGGAGGGAAATATTTTGTCGTGGGTCCTCCAAAATTGCAATTGGTCATTCATTGATCAGAGTTCTAAGTCTTTTGAAATTGTTTGATCTTACAGTGTTTTCGATACTGTATGGATTGTTCTCTTGTTTCTACATTGGTTCACTCAGAACTTCTCAAGTTTCTCCAAAATCTTCTCCTTCATGATTTCTCACAGCACAATAGCTCTTCACTTTTATCCATCATAATTTGCTCAAGGGTTGGTCCACCCATTCCCCAGCTGATAAGCACTTTCCATTTTTTTTTTTGCCACCACAAAAAGAACTGTTATAAACATTTTTGCATATCTGGGCCCCTTTCCTCTTCCTCTGATTACATAATTTATAACTTTGGGAGCACAGTTCCAAATTTATTTCCAGAATGGATGGACAAATTTACAGCTCTGACAACAATGCATTGATGTGCCCATTTTCCCACAGTCCCTTAGCATTTGTCATTTCACATTTTTGTCAGCTCTGTTCATTTAGTAGATGTGAGCTAGAACCTCAGAGTTGCTTTAATTTGCATTTCTCCAATTATTAGTTATTTGGAGTTTTTTTTTTTTCAGATGGCTACCAATATCTTGAACTCTTCCTTAGAAAACTGCTTTCTCACATTCTCCTTTGACCATTTATCAGTTAGGGAATGATTCTTATTCTTATAAAGTTGAATTCATTTCTTATATATCTTGGAAATGTGACCCTAATCAGAGAGATTTTCTGTGAAGATTCTCACCTCTTACAGTTATATAGCTCCTCTCTAAAACTAGCTGCATTGCTTTTGTTTGTGCAAATACTTTTTAATTTTGTGTAATCAAAATTGTCCAATTTACCTTCTGTGATTTTTTTTCCCTGTCCCTTGTTTGGTTATAAAATATCCCTTATAGATCTGAAAGGTAACTTCTATTTTTACTCTTCTAATTTGCTTGTGTTATCATATTTGATATCTGAGACATACACCCAGATCTTAATATATGGTGTGAGACGTTAGTCTGTCTAGTTTCTTCCAGACTGCTTTGCAATTTTCCCAGCAGTTTTTGTTAAATAATGAGTTTCTAGCCCAGTAGCTGGGATCTTTGGGTTTTTCCACACA
Source organism: Notamacropus eugenii (assembly GCF_028372415.1). Lineage (NCBI taxonomy): Eukaryota > Metazoa > Chordata > Mammalia > Diprotodontia > Macropodidae > Notamacropus > Notamacropus eugenii. Next base: position 16,573,562 of record NC_092874.1, read on the forward strand.
CAAGGCTATTGTGTTCATTTGCTTCTATAAGTCACATACCTAATCTGTCCCACTAATTGCCCAGTACCATTATTTTGATGATTCCTATTTTGAAATATTACTTAAGATTTGGTCCTGCTAGGCCCTCTTCCTTCTTTCTCTTTCTTTTCCCCCTCATTATTTCCCTTGAAATTCTTGACCTCTTGTTCCTTCAGGTAAATTTCATTTTTTCCTGCCTCTAGAAAGTAATCTTTTGGTACTTTAATTATTATGAAAATGAAGAAGTAAATTAATTTAGGTAATTAAAAAATTATATCAACTTAGTCTACCCACAAGTAATTAATATTTCTATAATTATTCAAGTCTATATTTATTTATGCAAGAGTACTTTGTAGCTGGAATACTGCAGTTTCTGGGTATATCTTGGCAGGTACCCCACCTTTTCTTGAGGGAATTATGCTAATACATCTCTGATCTGTAATTTAGTAGGTGGAGTATCAAGCCGGTTCAAGCCACTTGTGACTTAGTCGATAAGCTTAGACAGTTGCCTGAGGCTCAGATGGGTTAAGTGATTTGCTTATGGTCACAGGGCCAGTTAGTAAACATCAGAGGCAAAAGGTATGCCAAATCTTTTATTCCAGGTCTATAACTAGCATTCTATAGACTAAAACGGTGTAACTTCTTGAGGGAATTAAAAGTTTACACAAATACCGAGTGCGACTTTCTTTACGATGAGTTTCTGAGGCTCTGGGCTACCATTTCACAAAGTGTAAAAAATATTGAATTAAAAAAAAAAAGACAACTGCCAGAATGAGTCCATTCTATGCTTCAAATTAGATCCATGTGCTTGCAGAAGGAAACTAATCAAAATGGAGATGGGAAGACAGCTGGGACATAATGAAACAAAACTAGGTGGGGGACAAGAGAAAGCAGATCATCATGTGTAAACCATGATGACAGATTGCACACCAAGGCAGAAAGATGTCTTGTGGGGACCTGGAATACTCTCACTTTCTTTTTCTTCTGAAATTTTTGGAAATAAAGAAATCCAAGCCTTTGTGCCTGTTCCTGACGTGATAACAGCATCTACTGAAAATGTCAGTTGTGTCCTAGAAACCAAACTTGGGGTGTCGGCGGGGGGAGCGGGAAATGGGATCTGGGAGCTATCTACCTAGAGAGGAAAGCAATAAACGTCAATTAGGGTCTGTTTCGCATAGTTCCTCAAGTGGTTGACTTTTTCTCAAACACATGCTTTCTCCAACCCCTCTGTTAAGCAAGAGGCAGGGGCTGCGATGCCATTACTGCTCTCACCTCCATTCTTTCAATGCTTCTTTTACCAGGACAGGAATTGTGGGCACTGACTGTGTCTAACTGGTTCTGTGGGGATGCTGTGAAAAAAAATGAAGTGCCATTTGCTCTCTAGGTTGGGGTACACAAGGCTAGCACTTAGGAGGCTACTTCCTCCCTAGATTACTATAGTCAGAGGCAAAACAGCTGAACTGTGAGGACATGGAGACAACAGTAGCTGCTGCCCACACCCCTAACAGGGGCAACAGTCTCTCTTCTACTCCACATGCAGTTTCAAAAGAAAAACAAAGAGCCCCAGTGTCTGCTGAGTGCCTCGTACACTGGCCCTTCTACCCCTATTGATGGAGTTGGGGGTATTGGAAGAAGGGAGAGCTAGAGAAGCAGGTGGGGCTTTTTGGAGAGCAGTATACTTCCAGAGGATTCAGATCATCCTGCTAGCCTTCCTTGTGTACCTAGATTTAGGTCTCCCTGAGTGTGTGTGTGTGTGTGTGTGTGTGTGTGTGGTTTGAAATTACTTTGTATTATTTCCTGTCTTTCCTTCTTCCTTCCTTCTTTCTTTCCTTCCTTTTCTTCTTCCTTCCTTCCTTCCTACCTTTCCTTTCCTCCTCCCTTCCTTTCTTCCCTTCCCTTCCTTTCTTCCTTCCTTCCTTCAACAGAATGTAGATAAGCAGAGGCATTACCTAGTATTAGCACTAACATAGTATTTAAATTGTATACCTGTATAAATTTGAAGAAGCTTTTAAATAATGCAAGCACCTAGGTTCTGATAGATATCTGACTGATCCTTTCACAGTTCTCAATCTCTGGTTTATATTATGCATGGTTTTGCTTTTCCCCCCAGGCCTGAGTAGATGCTACTTGGACACAGCTGTTTCCCATGCAGGAAGTGCCAGCAATGACTTGGACTATCCACAGCTGTAGATCATTCAGAGGAGCAGAAGGATGAGGCCAGCATCACATGCTCAGGCTTAAGAGGATACAGTCACACATACCTTACTGAGCATAACAAATCATGGATCAAGGCCCTTTGTTCAAGTTTGGATCTCATTGGAACCCCATTTCTTAGAACTCAAGCTTGGACTAAACTTTCTGTCTGACCCAGGTTTTCATTGACTTGTTCATGTCAACGTGCCCTCTTGGTCCCTGGGTGTCCCTTCTAGCTTAAGTTCCTTTTTGTCCTGTACTTTGTGCAAACTATGTCTCTACTTGGCTCATCTCCTTTGGCCTCCCCACCAATGGCAACTTCAGTGCTATCCTCTTTCTTGTCATATTCAGATATAAGCTTTCTTGAGTGAGATTGGCTCCAAAGGCAGTTGGGGCTTCAGAACAGATACGGGAAGTATCCTAAGCCCTTGATGGAATTTTTTTGTCCTATTATTTGTCACAGTTACAAACAGTCTAGTCAATTCTGTTTAGGATAATAGTTAATGAGAATAGTCTCAACTGGCCTTGATCCATGTTCTTCATTCTATCTCAAAATTGAAACAAAAAGAAGTCAACATAGAATGACATGCCAGTGAGGGGCTCACAGATGCCACAAATGGTTCTGTACCTGTGTCTGCCAACTGCCTTCTAAGTAAGGCATTCAAGGCTACTTCTCACTGCTGGATGACTGCTGATGAAGTTGTTCTGACTCATGCATTCTTAAAAGGACTTGTAGACAGAAATCCAAGCTAGACAAGAACATAACTTTGAAGACATTTTGGCTGAGAAAACAGAACTTTTAAGTGATTTCTTCGTAGAGAGAAATCTCTTTTGATTTGGTGTTTATCCGCTTTGTGGATTGGATTCTGTGATTCTGTATATTATTATGTATGCCCTTGTTGTCTTCTCCATTATGATGTGATTGTTCATTGAGATTGTTTCATTCATCCTGTTTTCTTAGTGCCTCGCACCATGCCTAGCACAAGGAAGATGCTCAATAAATGCTTGTTTATTGATCTGTGAACTGCATCTTCATATCATGGTGCAAGGTGGGCCCCTCAAGTAATGAAACTGGTTTTCTTGGGTGGGTAGGGGACCTGGCGCATTAATTAGCTCCAAAGGTAGGTAATCTCCAATGAAGAAGATCCAAACATGCTTTGGGTGATGGCAACACTGTGGGAATGGATGTGTGGATTTCAGGTGACCACTTTGAGAAACAACCCTCATTTGGATCATAAGTTTAGAGCTGGAGGGCCTCCAGAGTCCCATAATCCAACTTCCTCAATTGGCCAATGAGGAAGGTTTATCCACTCCAAATCCAATTCTTTGTGATCACAAAATCATCAATTTAGACCTGGGAGGGACCTTACAGACCAAGTCCAACTCCCTTATTTTACAGATAAAGTTCAAGTGAATTACCACATGGTATCACAAAGGTGAAATTTGAACCCAGGTCTTTTGACCAAACCTAGCACATCCGCCATTGTACCACATGGCCTCTGAATGAAATTCAGGTCAAGTCCCCAACAAGCATTCCCCAAGGGAGCATCTGTTACATGCCAGGAACTCCACAGGCGACAGAATAACAAAAGTGAAACAATTACTTCTAGGTGTGTGTGAGCATTTACACTTTGGAAATCAGTAAACATTACAAAAAGGGTTTGATTTATGGTTTTTTTTTTTTGATTGTTTAGGCTTAAGAAAGTGATTGAGAGTATGTTAATATTGAAGATTAAACCTAAAAGCGTGTCTAGGGTACATGATGTCCCCCAGAGAGTTAGTTGTTAAACATTTATGGGCACACCCCTAGCTTCTCTTCTTAAAGAGTTTAAATTTAATTGGGCAGATTGAACATGCACATAGGTAAGGAAATAAGCCAGTGCAGTTGCTAAATTAAAATATATATATAGTGTCTGTTATGTGCCAGGCATTAAGCTAAGTGTCTTATCAATATGATCTCATTTGGCTTTCACAACACTGAGAGGCAAGTGTTTTTACTGTCCCCGTTTACACAAACCTTGATGTGTGACTTATTCAGGTTGCTGTGACTTTGCCATACAGATCAAACACACACACACACACACACACACACACACACTCACACAGTTAATACATGAATTAAAATTGACATTATCCTCCTTCATCTGGTTTCATTCTGGCATAAACAGGGAGTTGAAATGGGTATGTCATGCATGATTGACGTTGCCCTCCAGGGTTGTTGGAGAGTTCTTGTGCAAGCATCTCTGGAGACACCCGAAGATGGGGGGGAGAGATGACAAAGGCCACGCACGGCTGCTTTGCAGAAAGGGGAGAGAGGATGGAAAAGAGATGCATTTTGGCAAAAAGATGCAAGGGTAAGCTATTCTTTTTCATCCTCCACAGAGCCATCTGCCTGCATGCTCCTAGATCTGGGGCTGTCCCACTTTGTACTCTGGCCATCTTCTGAAAACAGGCCTGTCATCCCCTGCTGACTTTGCCCATCCCTCATTCCCAGTCCACAACTGGCCATAATGGACAAGAAATCCTCAAGGCCTCCAAGCAGATAGCAAGCTTATTCAATGCCTACTGTGTGTCAGGTACTGTGTCAATTGTGCTGGATGACCCATCACTGGAATGAGATGTATTTCCTTCAGAAGGCAAGCCTTCCCTTCCAAAAGGAATAAAGCTAAGGTTACTTAACCTTTTGATGGCAGGAAATCCAGGCTCACAGTTTGAGCTGTCCCAAGAGAATGGGCAGCTAGATGGCACAGTGGATAGAGTGGACTTGAAGTCAGAAAGACTCAACTTCCTGAATTCAAATCTGGCCTTAGACTCTTACTAGCTAGGTGACCCTGGGTAAGTCACTTCACCCTGTTTGCCTTAGTTTCCTCATCTATAAAGTGAGCTGGAGAATAAAATGGCAAACTATTCCAGTACCTCTGCCAAGAAAAGCCTAAATGGGGTCACAGAAAGTCAGACACTATTGAATAATGACCAAATAAAAAAGTAGAAGGACTACCTCAAAAGGTGAGGAAGTAAATTAAAACAGCTCTGAGGTACCACTTCACACCTGTCAGATTGGATAACGTGACAGAAAAGGAAAATGAGAAGTGTTGGAGATGTGGGAAAATTGGAACACTAATGCATTGTTGTTGGAATTGTGAACTGATCCAACCATTCTGGAGAGCAGTTTGGAACTATGCCCAAAGGACATTAAAGCCATGCATGCCTTTGAATCCAGCAGTACCACTAATTGGTCTGTATCCCAAAGAGATCATAAAAAAGGAAAAAGGACCCACATGTACAAAAATATCTATAGCAGCTATTTTTGTGGTGGCCAAGAATTGGAAATTGAAGGGATGCCCATCCATTGGGGAATGGCTGAACAAGTTGTGGCATATGAATGTAATGGAATAAGAAATAATGAGCAGGCAGACTTCAGAAAAACCTGGAAAGACTTGAATGAACTGATGCTGGGTGAAATGAGCAGAACCAGGAGAACATTGTAGCAACAGTACCAGCAACATTGTATCAACTTGGATAGACTTAGGTCTTCTCAGCAGTGCAAGAATCTACGACAACTCAGAAGGACTCATGATGGAAGAAGCCGTCCACATCCGGAGAAAGAACCATGGAGTCTGAATGCAGCTCGAAATCTACTATTTTCATTTCTTTTTCTTTCTTGGGATTTTTCCCTTTTGTTCTAATTTTTCTTTCATGGCATGATTAACGCAGAAATGTTTAACATGATTACACATGCATGACCTAGATCAGATCGCTTGTTGCTTTGTGGAGGGGGGAGTGAGAGAAATTTGAAACTCCAAATCTTATACAAATGAATGTTGAAAACTAAAAGAGAAAAGAAAAGAAAGGTGAGGCAGTGAGGATCCCCCTCCCTGGAGGTATTCAAGCCAAGGCTGTTTTGCCACCTTGGGGGATGTTGCAGAGGGGACTCAAGTCAGTTTGCTTTGGACCAGATGAGCTCTGAGCTCCCTCCCAACTCTAATCTCTGCCCATTCCAGGATCTCTCAGGCTTCCTTTTGTGGGAAGGTTTTTCTTCCTTATTTTCTCTACTCATATTGTCTTGTACTTTTTTGTTGTTAAAACTCTTTTATTTCCCCAGGAAAATATAAAATGTTGAGGGAGGGAACTGACTTGGTGGTGGTGGTCTTGTTTTATTTTCATTTGTTACTATGGAGCCCATCCTGATGTCTGGCACAGTTATCATAGCACACAGGTCTAAAGGGCTCTAAGAGACCATATGTTCTGGATTCCTCATTTTACAGATGAGAAAACAGAGGTCCAGGCAAATTAAATCACTTACCAGAGGCAGTGACCATCACAGAGAAGAAGAGTCTGATCATAGGGTCTTAAATCTAAGGCTGGAAGGGACCTTAAAGGCCATCTGGTCCCACACTCTCATTTTATAAAAGAGGAAACTGAGGTCCAGTGACTTGGGCAGGTAGTGAGTGGCTGAGCAGAGGATTCAAGCCCAAGCTCCCTTCACTCCATGATCAGTGTTCTTGAGGTCGGTGCTTGTTGAGCTCATCTGCCTCTCCTCTCTCGCCTCTGACCAGTGTTTGGAGGTGTTCTTCTGGGGCTCTTGCCTTTTCGTAGGCACTACTGCCTTGCTCAGGTGGCCCATCTAGTGCCACCCCTCCCAGGTACACTGGGGATCAAACTTAGGAGTAGAACAAATTTAAATAAGGAACATTTTCTGATTCTAGATCTGAAATACTTGTACTAATTGTGGTTTAGATAAATTTTCATTGCTTTGAAACCCTGCTTCTCAGAAGTCTTTGACAGGTGCTCATGACCCTCCAATGGCTCCCCATTGCCTAGAGCTTACTTAGTCTCCATTCCTCCACTTGCCTTCCAGATTCATCTCCTACATCTCTCCTCATGTCCAGCAAAGCAGAACTACACACTTTTCCTTGTGTGAATCTTGTGATTTCCTGTCTCTTTTGATGTCGTTGGTCATAGTGTTCTCGCACCCTGAATGGAGCCCTTCACCCTCCAGCTTTCTCAAGGAAAGCTACAGGGAACAACAAATCTCCCTCCTTTAAGGCCCTATTCAAATGATGCCCGTGTTGTTTTCTTTTCCATCGTGGTGGCCACTATGTAAATTGTTTGTTTGGCTCTGCCCATTCCACTCTGTATCAGTTCATAGAATTCTTCCCAACTTTCTCTGAATTCCTCCTCTTGTTATTTCTTATGGTTCCACAGTATACCATTATACCCATTTGCCAGCTTGTCCAATTATTCCCCAATCATTGAGCATCTACTTTGTTCCTAGTCTCCTTGTTACCATAAAAGTGCTAGCACAACGATTTTGATCTACGTGGAATGAAGGTGTCTTTTTTTCCTTCCAGATTATAAAGTTCAACCATCCATTCATTCAGTAAGCATTTTATTCAGTGCCTATTCATTGGCAGAGCATTGCACCAGGGGCTAGAGATACAGAGACACACTGAAACAATCCCTGCCCTCAAGAAGCATACATTTCCTTCCATTAGAGGGAACAACTTGCACACATAAAAGTAGATAAACCTTTATGTAAAGTAAATACAAATTATTTGGGGAGAGTCTTGAGCCCCTGCACAGCCAGGAAAGAAGGCCCTGTGTAGGCAGTGGCATTTGACATGAGTTTGGAAGGAAACGAATCAGGGAGCATGTTTTAGGTATCTTTGAATCTCCTCCGGTGCCTAGAACAGAGCCTTGCACAGAGTAGGGGCTCAATAAATATTTGCACTTAACAGGATGGAGTTGAAGTCCTAACCCAGGCCAAGGAGCATTGGATTGTACATTCCCTACCCCCATTTCTGCCGTTTCTCTGCTCCCTAAGCTTCAGTGCCCATTGGCTCTAATTGGCAAAGCTTGGCATCGTGCACGTAATAGAATTTTAAATTATTTTGATTAAAATGTCAAGGGATGAGAATTTAAAATTAATCAAAACTGCCACCCCAGCATTGCACCATTAGTTACCCAGTCAGTTTGAGAGGATGCTACCAAGAAGATTCAAAGAGGGAAATGCCAAGGGGTGGCAAGATCCCCCTAGGCTAGAGCCCTGTTCTGGGTGGGTGAGGAATCTGGATGATCATGGTCACCCTCTTTCTAATAATAATAATTTCTAATAACAATAATGATTTATCACTTAGATAATGACCACCTCATGTACTGGAAAGAATACTGAATTTGGAGTCAGACAACTAGGGTTCAAATTCTGTGTCTGCCCCCCAAGAGCTGTGTGACCCTGGATAAGCCACCTGACGTCTCTGGGTCTCAGGTTGCTCATCAAGTAAAATGAGAAAGTGAGAAGAGATCCGCTTGAGGGTTCCTCTTAGCTTTAAATCCTGGAATGTCACACACACACACACACACACACACACACACACACACGAGAAAGAGAGAGAAAGAGAGAGAGAGAGAGAGAGAGAGAGAGGGGAGAGAGAGAGAAAGAGAGGGGAGAGGGAGGGAGAGAGAGAGAGTGAAAGAGAGAGAGAGGGGAGAGAGAGACAGAGGGAGAGAGGGAGAGAGGGAAAGGGGGGGAGAGAGAGAGGAGAGAGAGAGAGAGGGAGAGAGAGAGGGAGGGGGGAAAGGAGGGGGAGAGGGATAGAAAGAGAGACAGAGAGACAGAGAGAGAGACAGAGACAGAGAGATCTGTCTAGGATGCCCTAGCTCTGGGTATGAGGGAATGGGTTGCACTCTAGCCCTGCATATAAATCCTTCTGTCCTCTCCTGCTGAAACTCCTAGAGATACTACATGTTTTCCTGTATACACAATGTCATCTCCCTGGTCTTGGTCAGCCCATCTTGGCTTCAGGGAACTTCTGTCCATGTGGCAGAGACAGAACACAAGTAGTGTCTCCTCATCCCTTGGCTGTTGTCACTTCCTGGGGCTTTGCAGCACATAAGTCACTATCACTCACTGTAGGGTGACTTAATCTTCTGTAGCCTAGAAAGAGTTAACTTGTCTTTCCTAGCAAGGATTTTTTTTTTTGGGGGGGGGGGGGTTATTTTCTTTTTATTTGGGGATCCAGATCTGTGATTTCATAAGCTCAGGGAACCTGCACTGTGCCCTCCACCCAAAATCCTCATCGTTCTTGTTTGTCTCTTGTGCCTAGCACAATACCTGGTTAATTTTGGGCAAAATGGGCCATCCAGGCAGAAGTCATGGGTAGCACAGGGAGATGTGGGTTCTTTAGCTGTCATAAGGATGCTGTGAGTCACTGGGGAGGGGAAAAGAATCCCCATGGGGAGGAGAAAGGAATGGAAGGGTGGTGAGAACCACTGGAGAGTAGCCTCCTGTCCTCCTCATTTCTCGAGGCCTTCTTTATCTCCCCTAATAAACTGAACCAACTCCACGGTGAAGAGATGAATGATATGCAGAGACTGTTCCCAACCCTTTCCCCAATCAGTAACCAACCCCTCCCAACCCCTCCTCCCATTCTTCCCATGCCCCCCCCCCCTTCATGCCCCAACCCTGGACAAAAAAAAAAAAAAGAGGGTGGGGAGAATGGGGGTGGGAACAACTGAAGTTCAAACCCATTTTAAAAGTGACAAGCCAAATCCAAGCGTTAATTAGACACCCCTCCCAATCTCTTTGTATTTACTTTGTTTTGTTAAAATGTGAACCAGTGTCTGTTCCCTAGGACTGAAAGATGCAATCTTTTTTTGTACTGGTGCCTAGCAGACATTTAATAAATGGTTGCTGAATTGATCTGGACTGAACTGAACCGAACTGAATTGAGGGAGGTGATTGTTGCCTCCTAGGATCCGTCTTAGCGGTTCACTTGTTTGGCATCGATTTGGGGGTTCAAGAGAAAGGAAGCCCGTGTTCTCTCTCTCCATCCTCAGTCCTTTGGTTATATTTCTCAGTGCACCTACTGTATACTCCAGGAGACCAAAAGCTCCTTGAAGACAGGGTGGTTTTGTTTTATGTTGGCATCCCCAGTACCAGGCACATGTAGGTGCCTAATATTTGCATATTGAATTAAATAAAGGGAAATGAATGTTTGCTCTGGAAGAGAGGGCAAGCCATCAAACACAGAGCTTCCACATTCTAAAGAAATAGGTCATATAAGAAGATAAACGTAATAGTGATCACAACTGGCATTTCCATGGCTGCTTTAAGGTCTATAAAACACTTACATGTTAATCCTCAACAACAACCCTGTGAAGTAGGTGCCATTACTACCCCCACCCCATTTTACAGAGGGGAAAACTGAGTCAGAAAGCAAGTAAGGGATTTGCACAGTCTCAGAGCTAGTAAGGGACTTCACATCCAGCATTCTATCCACTAATGGGGAGCCATGCCTAAGTAACTGGACTGCCTTTTGACAGAAGCTTGAGCAAAGGCCGGACGGCCACTTGTTGGGCCAATTCTAATGAGACTCCCCTAAATCTATGGGCCGCTGAGATCCTTTCCCAGTCTGAGCTTTCATAATTCTGATGTTTTCCTGCCTAGTAGCCATGGGAACGGAGACACATTCTCCATCACTTTGCTATGGTAACCAGGAGCTAAGACCTGAACTCCAAGGGCTGGTTTTGTCCTACCCTGGGAAAGGAACTTGAGGTCAGCTTGACAGAGATGGCCATGTCCCTGGCCTTTCTCCCTCTCATTGAGTCTCGTCCTGGGCCTCCAACACCACCAGCCATGATAAACTTTGGACACACGACCAGCCTGTGGCCTCCATTTGACAAAGTGAAGTTTACTCTCTACTTGAGGTTTTATTGACTGCAATAATTCTAATTGAAATAAACATTTTGATTACTGCTCGGTTCCATGGCTGCTTAATAGGGAGCGTGAAGATCTCTCAATAATCATTTTGGCCAAACGGGATTCATTTAGCTTGACAGTTATTCCAGGAGTTTATTGGTTCGTGTGGCAGGCCGGGAGTGTTTTCTGAGTGTAATTACGGGAACATTTTACATTGGGGTTAACCTTCTTGAGACGACAAACTGAAAAGTGGTGGTGAGAGGCAAACGAGGCCCATCACCTGCCACGTAGACATGGAAACAAACCTTGAGCTCTGGCTGCTCCTGGAGCCCACTCTCCTCATGAAAATCTTTGGGCTTTGCTGAAGCTGACAGCTTGGGAACGGGGTGGGGTGGTCACTCCTCTCTGTCTCTTCTGGGGTACTTCTGGGAGGACAGAAGGGGGGAGCTCGGCCCCCTGCTTTCTCCAGTGCTTGCTAATGAGGGGTGGCCAGCTGCAAGCAGGAGAGGGACAGTGGTCCCCATGCACATCGCTCCTCCTCAGCAAAGGGAGACTTAAAGTTAAAGCCTTGGAATCAGAAGTGTTTGTTTTTAAGTTGGGTCAGATACTCCACGACCCTAATCTGAGGTTTTCCTGGTAGAGATACTGGAGCAGTCTGCCATTTCCTCCTCCAGCTCATTTTACAGATAAGTAAACTGAGGCAAAGTTAAGTAAATGCGCCCAGGGTTACAAAGTATCTGATGGCAGATTTCAACTCAGGAAGAGGAATCTTCCTGACTCTAAGCCTGGCACTCTATCTCCTGCACCACCTAACTGCCTGTGGAATCAGGAGATTGGGGTTCAAATTCTGCCTCTAATATTAACCAGCTGTGTGACCACAGGGCAAGTCAGTTTTCTCATCTGGAAAAGGGGAATTGAATATACTGGCTATTTGTTTCTGATGGGATAGTTGCAAAGAAAGTTTCCTAAACATCTGAGAACACTCTGCAAGTGTGAATTATTATTAAAATTATTTTTCTTCTTATTTTATATTTGCTGGAGTTCAGATAGAAGATCCTTGATACAGGAGCTCTGTTTGTTTATTTATCTCTTGAGTTAGCCCATAAACATTTATTAAGCACCTACTATGTGCTAGCCACCATGCTAAGCCCTGGGGAGACCACAAAAAGCAAAATCAACGTTCTTGCCATTAAGGAACTCGCATTGTAGTGGAGGAGACACTATACAAATAACCATGTACATACAAGCTAGAGACATGTCACTGGTGGGGATGCAGAGGGAAGGACGTAGCAGCCACGCAAAGCCATGGCAGCAGGGAGAGTGCTCGTCTTTGAGAGGATCAGGAAAGGGACCACAGAGGACTGAATTGGGGGCCAGCTGTGGGGGGATGCCTTCTCAGTGGTTAATGTGGGCTCTGGCCTCTTCAAGGTGGTCACAGCAGCACCGACATAGTGCAGTTTGGCCTATCATCTTTGAACACCCCCATCCCCCACTGTCACTCCCCTAGAACAAACTCCATTTTGCCCATATTCCCATAATCAGCACATTCTTATCTGCACTGTGCCTTTCTCCCACCAAAGGGCTGCAGGCGTTTCTAACTCTGCCAGGCTTCCAGGACCCTCCTACCCCTAGAGAAAAAGGGGAGCTGTCAGGATCAGACGTCCCCGGAGATTCCTGAAGAGAGAGTTGATTTAGCACCTTCTGAGGTATGGTGATAAGGCTAGGCTGCAGCTGGTGGGGGAGGGAGGGCATCAGCTCCACAAAACCAGGTGTTACCTGAAGGGTTTCTTGCCACACCTGAAGAGGGGGTGTTGCCCAGCTCCCTCAGAGACACCAAGAGTGTAATTAAAGCTAAGGTAGTTGTTACTGTCTCCTCCCCATCCTATTTGCCCCTCCAGCTCCAAACAAAAATTTGGTTCAAGGACTTTGCCATGTTTTTTTTCTACTTGAATCCTCAGAGTTGCTGAAGAGCTCACTAGATAGGACACCAGTGGGCAGCTGCTCTTTACCCCTTGAGGGCTAACAGTCAAAGTGGCATTGATGGAGTCCACACAGGTTTGAAGGGCCCAAGACATGGCCGCCAGCTGCATTTACAAATGATATTCATCTAGACTTCTCTTGTGCTGGGTGAATTTGAGTGAGATAGGAGAACATGTGTCCATGCATAGTGTCTGAATAGGGGTCTGCAAGCTGGGTCCTCGATAAAAAAGTGCAAGGGCTGGAGATTTGATCATATATAATACAAAAATAGCTGGCATTAGTATATATGGATGTGTAAACACAAACAGATATACTTATAAATATGTTAATAGCAACAATAGCTATTCATAATTAATAGTATAATTATTAATTATTAATGGCCATTAATAATTAATAGTAATAATATCATTTATATAGCACTTTAAGGTTTGCAAAGAGCTTTACACATAGATAATTTTATCCTCCCAGCAACCCTGGGAGTTGATGTTATTGCTATTCTCATTTTACAAAAGAGAAAATTGAGGCACAAAGCAGCTAAGTTGGCTAGGGTCACAGGGCTAATATACATGCATATATGCACATATATACATGCTGTTCGATGTGTAGGTATATGCGTGCATTTACACATATAATACATACATTATATATACACATACATACATCTCTATACCTATCTGTTTCTCTCCCTCTTTTGGTCTTGATTGGTGGTTTCATCACTGCCCATGCAGATCACAACTTGACTCCTAGCCTTACGGGATCAACGAATAAATAAACATTTATTAAACACCTACTGTGGTCCAGGCACTGCTAAGCACCGATTACACGGGGACATGGAGAGTTCAGGTGACTTGCTCAGGGTCCCACAATTAATCTGTACCATAGGCAAGACTTGAGCCCAATGGGCCATGGTGGTCTCTCAGAGATATAAAACTTAAACATGCAAGGTGCTTTACAGACATGATCTCCTTTGAACCTCACAACAGCTCCGTGAGAAAAAGGATCACAGATCTTTTCACCCCTCATTTGACAAATAAAGAAATTGAGGCTTAGCAGAATCAGGTTATGTGCCCAGAGCCACACACAAAGTACCAGAGGTAGAATTGGAACTCAGGTCTTCTGGGGTCCAAGTCCAATGCTCTACCATGTTTTGGTTCTTCTCCCAGATACCCAGACTCTTGCTGGGTCATATCTTGTGTGTGTGTAAGTGTGTACATGTATGTATGTGCATGTGCATGTGTGTATGTGTATGCATGTCTTAAACTCTTGATGCCTGTAAGGTAACTGGGTGAAACTTCAAACATATCAAAGAGTATTATGGCATGTTGGTGAAGGACATTGATGAGGGCACAATTCTCCTCATGGAGGTCAGCAGTCTTTATGACCATGGCCTCTTGTTAGCCCTCTGGTAATGCCAGCAGAGCCCAGGAGAAGGAGTCCAGGCATTGGGTCCAGAGCCTACAGCATGATGGTGTTTAGAGCAAGAAGGGACCTTAGAGATCATTAAGTTCAACATCCTCTTCCATTGGTTTTTTACCAATGGAAGACTGAGTCATAGAGAAGTTAACTGACTAACCTAAAGATCACACATTAGCTAGATAGGACCTTAGGCATCATCTTGTCCAGTCATCTCATTTTCCTTATAAACCAAATCAAATGTGGCAATGTATGTAAAATGCTTGCAAATCTTAAAGTGTTATGTAAGTGTTAGCTGTTACTGCTATTTTACAAATGGAGGATATGACTGAGGCTCAGAGGAGTCCAGTGACTTGTCCAAAGTTACACAAATAATAAGTGTCAGAGCTGAGTTCTGAACCCAGGTCTTCAGAAGCCAATCTAGGACTCTGTCCATGGTACCATCCTGCTGAAATCTATGAGCCTCAGCAAGTCACCACTCAGATCCTCCTTTTGCTCATCTGTAGAATGGGAACCATAATGCTTGGATGGTCAAAGGTAGATATTGCACTGGGCAGTTGTGAGGATAGTTCTTTCTTACCTTTAGGAACATGAGCTATCGCTGCTGAGGGTCCTGGAGGAACGTGGAGTCTTTCTAGAGTGACCTAACTCTGGGACATCTCCTTGGAAGTCTGCATTCTTACCTGTGATCAGCAAGTCTATGGAAAGCACACTGAAACCTGAAAAGAAGAAAAATCATAGTCATAACTCATATTTCTATAGCACTGTGATTTCTGTGAAGTAACCCTATGAGGCAGCTAGAACAGGTATTTTATTTCTCCCTTTTTATTTCCTTTTTATTTGCCCCTCCTAGTTCTGTTCTGAATTTCTAGACCTCGATATCAGCTTCAGCTGCAGTCTCACCCTGGAACATCTCTCTTCCAGACTGCCTCCTTCTCTTTTTAGTGAGAACCTCCTAAAGCTTCCACTTTGAGGAGGATCCCAAGCTGGACAACCTTCCCTCCCAATTCTCATTCTGACTTTCTAGGCTTTGATACTATGCCCCAAGATGGATACCCTCCCCCTCTTCCCCTTTCCAGCCTCCTTTTATGTGTTGTCTTCCCCCATTAGAAAACAAAGTTATTGAGAGCAGGGACTGTCTTCCCTTTTGTTTAAATTTCTATCAAATTGAAATTGTTTCATAAATGCTTGTTGCCTTACTTTACCTTTCAATAGATTAAAAAACTGAGGCCCAGGGAGGTGAAGTGAATTGTCCATGGTTACAGAGCTAGTAAATTTCATAGACAGGATTTGAAGACAAGTTCTCCGACTCCAGTTCCAGCAGACTCTTCCTTATGCCATGGTTCCTAAAAAATGGGGAAAAATTAATTGATCATGGACTGAAGCTTAAGGTTTCTCATACATCATATGCTCACACAGAGCATTAAAAAATATTTTGGCTTCCTAACTTCTCACAAAAATATTGTCCTCTAAATTTATCATAGATTCTTGAAAGTGTTCAAAAAGAAATATACTTTGGTCTATTCCTTGTTCCTGTAAGCCTCGATGTTCTATTGTTAGCAGATGGCCCTAACACTTCCTGAACCTATAAACAGATGTGTGTGCAAGCATATACACATCATTATGCACACTCTTCTTGTATCTGTCTAACCGTTTATGGTTCTTTCCTGAGAAAGAGGAAGTGACAGACATCAAAGAATAAACTCAAACCTCACAGCCTTTATACACTGTGAGGCAGGAGTAGGTAATAAACCCGGGCAGACTGTCTTCCCATTGATGACTGTTGCTGCCTGAGAGAAGCATGCACCGTGCTATGCCTCAGGAAAGTTTTGCAGAGAATCTCATGAATTCAAGCAATTTTATTTTCCTTTTGCAGCAGTTACCAAAAAAGGGAGATTTATTTCATCATTGCTTGTAAAAGATCACTGGGTCAGAGCTAGAAAGGACGTCTGAGGTCACACACGTCCACTCACTCATTGTAGAGATATGGAAATGGAGACCCCCAAGAGGTTTAGGGACTTTCCCAGGATCACAAGCTAGTATTTGAGGCAGAACTTGAACTCAGGGCTTTCAGGGACTTCAGGTCCAGGACAGGATCCATAAAGCACTTTAAGTTTTGTAAAATACTTGACCACAAGTTATCTCATTTGATTTATATGTACATATAAGGAATTGTCCAAGGTCACCCAGGTAGTAAGTGGAAGAGTTGGAACCCTCTGATTCTTCACTCAGCATTCTTTCCCCTGAATCTGAACTCGGTTAAAAGCAGCCCCCTCTCTTCACTCCCTGCTGTTAGTAATGTGATTGCCAATCTCCTCTTTCTGCTTCAGTTACTGCATGTGTGAACCAGAGAGAGAATCTGGTTTAACATCGTGCAAACCTCTTTGCCAAGGGAGCATTGCTATATCTCATTTTGAGACCAACTGAGGCAACCCCAAACAGCACAGTCAGGAACAAAAGTCACGCGGCATTTCAGCTGAGCCCTTCCATGCAGCAAAGAAAGACACCTCCTGGGAGACCCAGAGGAGAACACCAGAGCTCTTCATGGAACTAGTCTCCTTTTTCTTCTCTTTTCATTTAAGAAAAATAAGATCCATATGGTGCTAATAAAATGAGCTAAAACGTGGTTTACAAAAGGCACACATTTCAAGAAAACAGAGACCGTGTAGAGCAGGGAAGGGGAAAGAAAGAAAACCTTCATTCAGCGCCTACTGTACGCCAGGCACTGGGCTAAGGGCTTCACAAATATTATTTCATTAGATTCTCACAACAGCCTTGGGAGATAAGTGCTATACTATCTTCATTTTACAGATAAGGAAACTGAGACAGGTTAAGTAACTTGCCCAGGGTCATACAGCTGGTAAGTGTCTGAGGCAGGATTTGAACTCAGGTCCTCCTGACTCTAGGTCCAGTGCTCTATCCACAGCTAAGCCACTTTGCTGCCTGATGCCATGAATTGTTTATTTACATTTTGACCGGCACAAAGTACTGATTTCCTTCCAGAGCAGTAACCTCTAGAGTTACTGTCCATGTGGATGCCCTCTCATCACTGTTTGCCTGGACAGCCTTTAAGAGTCATGGCTGAGTCCTTGATGATCCTCTTGTTTTTTCCTGAACACATCTCCTGACTCTAAGCATCTTCACTGGCTGCCCCAGGGCCTGGAATTCTCTCCTTCCTTATCTCTGTCTCCTGGCTTCCCTCGCTTCCTTCAAGTCTCCATTTAAATCTTATCTTCTGAAAGAAGGCTTCCCAGTCCTCAATTTTAATGTTCTCCCTCTGACATCATTGCCAATCCACCCGATATAGAGCTTGTCTGTACATAATTGTTTGCATGTTGTTTCCCCATTAGATTGTGAGCTCCTTCGGGGCAGGGACTGTTGTGTGTCGTTGTTGGTCGTGGTAGTGGTCTTCTTTGTAACCTCAACACAACACAGTGCCTGGCATACAGTAGGTACTTAATAATTCCTTGTTTGTAGAATAACTGAGCCAGAATAGCAACTGACTGAAAGAATTCTTTAATTCAGTTCAATTCAACAGACATTTGTTAAATACCAACAATGGCAGTCTGTACGCGCAGAGACCCCACTGGCTTTCTCAGCTGTGATGCAGCCACTATGTGAAACATGCTGGAAAGATGATTTCTGGGAGAATTATGATGATGTCTAAGGGAAGTGCTTTGGAAAGTCCTGTGGAACATGGTCAGACATTCCGTAACTGGTTCCAGCCGCCAGCCATGGGGTCAGGAGCACCCTTTCCCTAGCGGCTGCATTCTCAGAACTGTTTGTGTCTTCCAAAAGGCCCCAGTCAGCCTCCGCTGATTTACAGAGGTGATATGGCCTTAGGGCCTGCTTCCCCTTGGAGGCTGTATGGTACCCTAAAACTAGGTCTCAGTTCTTGGTCTTTTTGTCTGTTCTTTTTTCTGTTCTAGGAGAAGAGAATGGCTCTTTCACGACTGCATGAGGTAGAAGGGTCTAGAGAGTGTCTTGCCATTCTCCCATTCCAGGCTGGATTTTACAGGCAGCCCAGCATCAATGTCCCATGAGCAAGAACTGAACTTTTCTACCCCTCCTAGTACCAAATGAAGATGCATCCTATAGTGATGTCAACTTTGGATGTGAACTTGGTAGAGCCAAGGCTATGTAGGAAATGAACTGAGTTTTGAGCCTACTTTCCCAGAGAATGAGTTGGTAGAGGAGAAAGTGTGCCCCAGACGTACTGGGGAAAGCTAATGAATTTTAATGGTCAGCTATGTGATGGATGCCCCTAGGTCACTAGCAGTTAGGGAAGAGACCTGGAAGACCACCTGCAGGAGTCCATGCTTGGATCTTGAGTCTGTCTGGTCGGGAGGAGGAAGGAGCTGGGCAGGGGACACATCACAACCTGCTTTCATCTAAGTAAATGCACATTTTAATCTCCTTTTCCTTTTGAGCTGGATTTGCTATTTCATTGGCCGCAGGAGCCTCCTGGGCAGGAAACTCTCTTTCCCCCAACATGCAAATGGGTCCCTTCTCCTTAATCTGGGATCTTAGCTTCCTGGGGATGTGAGACATTAACTGACTTAATCAGGGTCATTTAGCCAATGTGTGTCAGGAGTTGAATCCAAATCCTCTTGACTCTGAGGTCAGACTTTCATCTATTACACCTCACTTCCTCCCAAGTCCAAAATATAGACAAAGAAATTCAAAGTGCTTGGGGGGAATGGTAGAATACCAATCTCTGGAGGTATCAGAAAAAGCCCACTGGGGAAAGTAGCCTTCAGAGGAAGACCATTTTTGTAAGGAGTCTAGGGATCCTAAGAAAGAACTCTCAGAGAACCCTTGCCTTCTAGAGTGGTTAACTGACTATTTCTTGCCATAAGTATACCAAAGCCCTCCTCTTTCCCCCAAGAGGATCATGTCCTCAGCTTCCTTAGCTCTGGCCTTCCTGTACTTTGTAGAGTTAGAATGTGATGGAGTCCAGTGTGTTGGTCCCCAAAGGGGTCATCACCACATGAGAAATCAACAATTACCATTTGCACAACAGCCTGGTGGGGTTGCTGTTCTGATGTGGTGCTGTCTGTCTTGGGTAATCTCTCTGTCCTCCTCCCCTTATGAAGACAGGCTGACATATCTGGGGCAGACAGAAAGCAGAGATGACAGCATGCTCAGACTTCCATGGAGGCAGCAGCTCCACAGGAAAGATCATTTGTGTAAGTTAAGAGAAGAAGACTCAAAGTTTAGATAGATTTAAAATTGTATTTCTTTTTTTATTTCAATCCAGTGTAGCAACCCAGATCAGTCAGGACTGTTAGATTAATCCTTAGTTCTAGACTTTTCAGTGGGTTTGAAAAGTATGTTCTTCTAATTTCATGCTATGAATTTAAACTGACATCCTCTCTCCCCAAGGCTTTGTCCTGCGCCAGTGAATATGACAACCTTGGACCCCTTGTTGAAGGATTCTTGTTTCCATTTTTCTGGGGGATCTGAGTCCTTCACAACTTTGCAGAAGTCACTTTATCCTTCCAGGGACTAGCCTCCAGTCTCTAGGGGTGGTTTCACAGATCATTGGATGGTACTTTTTGGACAAAATAATTCTCCTCTTCTCTCTTTCCTCTCCCCTCCTCTCTTCTCCCTCCTTCCCTCCCTCCTCTCTCTCTCTCTCTCTGTCTCTGTCTCTCTCTCTTCCCTCTCATCTCTCTGACCCAGCTTTTTTACATCTTCTGAGACACCCCACCCCCCCAACTCCATAGTCCCAGTGCTAACTAAACTTTATCCTGCTTGTGTTTGGAGAAAACAAATTCCACATGCACAGATAAAATGACCAATATGAGTAACACAGAGAAGCTTGAGACAATTTGCTTGAATCGATGTGGAATGCGATCAGCAGAACCCAAAGCAACGACTACAACAATGCAGATGAAAATGATCCTAAAAGGAAATGGAACTCTGGTGACTGAGAACAGAGCAGGAAATATTCCTTCCTTCAGCTGCAGGGGAAGAGAGCAGAAGATATGCATTATCAGAGAAGGTCTCCGTAGTCTGAGTTTCTGCTTCATTCCTGAAAGTGCAATGTAAAAACTAGCAATTACAGGGTAGAGCATTGCACATCCATCCAGATAGCTAGGATTTTAGAGGCAGCTAGCTGGTGCCATAACACACTGAATATTGGACCCAGAGTCAGGAAGACCTGAATTCAAATCTGGTCTCAGATACTTACTAGCTGTGTGAGCCTGGGCAAATCGCTGAACTTCTGTTTGCGTTAGTTTCCTTCTCTGTAAAATGGTACCTAACTTCCAGCATTGTTGTAAGGATCAAATGAGATAATAATTGTTAAGCATTTTGTAAACCTTAAAGCACCGTAGAAGGACTGACCATTATGAATGCAAACTAGCTACAGTAAATGATAGGGATAATAATAGCCAACTTTTAAATAGTGTTTTACAACTGCTAGCTAAAACCATTTTATAAAATGAAGGGGACCGGCCTCAGTGACCCCTGAGGTCCCTGCCAGGTCCAAATATATGGTCCTAGAAGCCTATGAAATTTTTAGGAAGACAATCTCTTGAGCAGTAATGACTCATCTGAATCTGTTTTTTTTTTCCTTTCCTTCAATACTTTTCTATACCAAGCCAAGGCATATGAATGCCTGCCTTGTTTCAGCGGAAATGATTTTTACAGAAGGGCTGGCTAGGTGCCTTGTCTGGAAAGAGACATTTCCTCATGAAACCAGGACATCTGAAATCAGATTTTCCTTACTCAGTAGACCATACACTCTTCCTATATAATGTCAGCTCCTTAAAGGTTAGAACTGGTTTTTGTTTGTTTGTTTGTCTTTAAATCCCTAGCACCTAGTACAGTGCCTGGCAATCACTGATGATTTAAGATTTATTGGATTGATTTATTTTTCCATCTCAAATCTCTTTTCCCTCCAGGTAGGACCCAGCCATCCTTTTAAAATGAACCTAGATTTTCTATTAGGTACTAATTCTGCAATCTGAGTGCCTTCTTTTGCTTTTAAATTGTATTCTTAAAACCCCCTGACCATTAATCACATCACTGACATAAAAGTTACGTGGGAAGCCAAGAGTGAGCAGGACCCTCTAGTGCCCTGCCTTTTAAATGTGTCTGGGAACTCCTAGGGGATGGACCCATTTTGCTGACCATGGCACTCTGAAGGGAAAGGCATTTCTCCCAGTGAATATACGGTAAATTACACAGCGAGTGAACGTTTTAAAATTAATACTGGCATTTCTGACCTGTCTTTGGCAGCTCTGATCCTGCTGAAAAGGAACCTCATTTATGAGTTAGGCAGCGAGGAAGGCCAGTGTTGGAGGCTGTAAAGCACTTTCCAAGCTTGATTTAGTATCGATTTCATGTCAGGCTAACTTGACTTTAATATTTAAACAAAATGTTTAATGTTTAAACAGCTTGATTTCCCCTTTTTTCATTTTTTCTGTAGCTTAACCTATTGTTAACCATGTAGAAATCTGGCACAGACTGCCAGAGTCTGACTGAGGTATCTTTAACTGGACTCTCTGTTCTGCCATCTTAATGGTGCCATGAAGCTCATTCCCTTCAACCCTTCCTTCTGGGTTTTCTGAACACCTCTCATTCTGCCTCTGAAGATCTGGATACAAAGCTTTGGGGGTCACACTTAGAACTAGAAGGAGCCCTGAGACACTTCTCCCCTCATTGCCCATAGTCTCTAACCTTTCTTTTGCATCACAGTAGTAGTTTGGTGACGCCTATGGACCCTTCTCAGAATCATATTTGTAGATGCATGAAATAAACATTCATTGGATTACAGAGGAAATCAATTCTATTGAACTTCAATTATTCAATTACATATTTAAAAAACAAGTTCATGGACCTCAGGTTAAGAACACCTGATCAAACCTAACCCCTTCATTTCTTGGGAAGACTGAGAAAGAACCCTGAACCTCAAGACAAGAAAGATCCTGGGCTTGATCCCTGCCTCTGACACTTAATCACCACCTCTCAGTGCCTCAGTTTCCTCATCTTCACAACAGTGATCTTTCTATTGACATAGTATTTCAAGGATTTCAAAGAGTAGTGCATGCCTCCCTGAACCCTGTGAAGTGGGCGCTATGATTACGTTAATCATAAGTGGTTAATCATAAAAATCACAGAGGGTTTTAAGTGATGTGCTCAGGGTCACTCGGGTGGTAAATGTCTGAGATGAGATGATGACATGTGGAAAGTGCTTTGGGAATCTTCCAGCACTCATTACCGTTGGAGATGACATCCAGGCAAATGAAGCCGCTTGTCCATGGTCACAAAAGGAGGAACAGGAAAGGCTGGAATTCTACCCTAGATCTCGAGCTGCTCTCTGCTCACCCTTGGGGCTCTTGCACACATATGTGAGCTCTGAGAAGTTTGGAGGCCGTGCTTTTCTGGTCTAGCCTGGTTTTATACATACTTCTAACAGATGGGATTACATTTTGCCCGCTGCATGAGATGATTTTTGTTAGAGTCTGGAGTTTGAGAACAAAGCATGGGCCCTTGTTGTTTATGGGGCCACCAATAGGTTTATAAATAATAATAATATAAAATAAATAGAATAGAATAGAATAAATAATAAATATAGATACAAACAGAACAAATTCCTGAAGAATCTTACGTAACTTAGCTATTGACGGTCACTTCTCCTGGGGACTTCAGGGCAAGGGGCCTGAACGTCCAGTCACTGAGTGGTCTCTAGATAGATTAGACAGATGACGGAAAATCGATGGATGGACAAAGATAGACACAGAAAGATTCAGACAGCAGATGGATCGATTGATAGATAAATAGATAGATGATTGATGGGTATAGATAGACAGACTGACAGACATAGAGAGTCATTCAGTCTGTCAATGGACATTAAGGTCCTACTCTGTGCTAGGTAAATACAGGTAGGTAGAGCATTAATTAGGTGTTTACTCTGTGCCAGGCATGGCACAAGGTACAGAGGATAGAAATACAAGTAAGGAAGACAGACCCTGTCCTCAAGGAGGACACTCTAAGGAAGGAAGACAGCTCATAGAGGACTGGGAAAGCAGAGGGGACAAGGTTTGTAAACGGTGACCTGGTTCCAGGCAAACATAAAGATGAAAGCTCTGCAGGCTGAGCCCAGAACAATCCCTTCACTGAGCCAGAGACCTCAGAGCTTTCAAACTCAGTTCAGGTTCAATGGGCATTTAAAAGCGAGCTGTGGCCCTGAGCATACAGGACCAATGGACCCTACCCCCCACCCCAAACAAGCCCACATTCCACTGGGGAAGGGAACATATTTCTTCAATCTCTTGAAGGCAAAGTTGTCCCCACCACTCACCTCCATCCCTTTCTGTCTTTGAGCCTGCCCTGAGCCTGCCCTGGATTCCTGGGGAGATGTGGGGGGGAGGCCTGCAGCCAGTTGACGTGATGTTTAATGTGAGTGTCTGCACCTCAGAAATGAGCAAATGCTACAAATTGGGGCTTGATAGATTTTTGTTGATTGTTTAGACATAAGAAAGTGTTGGGAAAATATCAGTAATGCAGATAAATAACAATAATCATTAAAAGTTAACCTTTTTTTAGAAGAGGATTTTTTTCAGAGTACCCACTGTTAAACCTTTACCAGCACACCTCAGGCTTCTCTACCTAGGCCACAGGCCCACTCCCACCTTCTCTGCTGCTTTCCTCCTTAGGATCCCCCTCCATCCATTCTCCAGGTTGTTTCTCCTGTCTTCCTGACCCTGAGAAGGTTGTACTCCTCCCCTCACTTCATGCGTCACTGTAGCTCCCAACTCCCCTCCTCACAGAAGTCTCCAACTCCTGATCCAAAGGGCTGAACCATTTTCACAAAAGAGGGAGAGGCATTTTAATGGCTAAAATAAGCACGGTACAAGATCCTCAAGAAGTCACTTTATCTGTGGTACTCTGGGCATAGAAGTTTGTCTCACTGGCCTCTATTTCCTCCTATGTTGAATGAAGGTATTGAACTGGTGATTTTTAAGGTTCCTTCCCATCTTAAATCCTAGAGAAGAAGGAGAGTTCTGTGTTAGAGATAGTGTGTCCTAAAGCTTTTTGGAATCAAGAGGACCTGAGCTCAGAATCTGCCCCTCACTCTTGCTTGCTTTGTGACCACAGACAAATCACCTCTGAGCTTATTTTCTCATCCGTAAAATGGTCCTGATACTACCTGTTGTATCTAAGTCATGCAGTTGTCATGAGGCTCACATGGGACCTAAATGCCTTGAAATGCTGCATGCTCCTGCGATTATTGATTGAATCCCGACTCTAGAGCTTATTAGAAACCTGATTCTGGGCTGGGACTCCTTGTACTCCCTCCCTCACTAGCTATTCTAAAGAAAATATTTTGCAAATCCCAGGATCACAGATTTATGCCTGTCAGGGACCTCAGAGGGGCTACTAAGTCCAATTCCTTCATCTTAACAAATAGGGAAACTGAGGTGGATGGATTAAGTGACTCTCCAGGGGTCATATAGCTAATGGATGTACGAGGTTGGTTTGAGTCCGGTAAGTCTACCTTGATGGGAGCTCACAAGCTTATATTCTCAGGCAGGATTAGAGTGAGAAAGGGCCTCATTTTACAAGAAAGGAAACCGAGGCTCAGAAAGCTTAAGTGGCTGGATCAAAGTCACACAAGGTTTAGGGATCAGAAATGGGATCTGAACCTAGGGCCTTGTGCTCCAGAGGCAGGGCTCATAAGAAAAGGCCTAAGAGAAGGAAGGGTTGGCGCAGGGAAAACAAAGGAGTAAAATCGAGTGATTGGAATGGAGAGGAAAGTGAGTCAAAAAGCAGCAGGGCTGGAGGGGAGCTCTTACTGCATGCCTCCCATTCATTAGCTGCTGATCTTTGGGTCTCTACCTCCTACCCCCCCAAATCACCCCAGCCATAAGCAGTTTGCTGTGGGCAAATCAGAGCCATGGTCACCCCCATGTGACTGAGCAGACTTGGCCTTGCCATCTTGTTCTCTTTCCCCTTCAAATGATCATGGCCAGGGCCAACTGCCACCAAGGCTCCCCGAGCCCTGCCCTGATGGATGACAGACTGATTTATCAGCCATAATAAGGTTCTGAGAAGTCTCCAAGCCAGTGAAAAATAAAGGTTTAATGACTGAATTACAGATTCTCTTTCTGTGACTGAAAATAATATCAGACCCCCGGCTCCAGTGCCAGACAGATTACATAAGCCCAAGTTAAGTGGGAGAATAAAAATGAGTGATTTTCTTCCTTGCCTTAAATACAGCATTAAACAGGATGCCCTTGAATTCAGCATAAAGTAATTTCCTTCTCCCCACTAACAGCTAGGGGGCATTGCAGATGCAAATAGAGTCAGTTTTGCATTTTTAATATTCTCCATCTCCATAATTCACAGCCTCAGCTTTGGAGATGTTATTGCTGCCTCTTCGGTGCATTTAAATTATTTTGACCCCTCTGAACTTACACTTTGAAGTTTCACATCAGCTACTAAGATATATGTCTTCATATATAGGGTAAAGGGAACTTCCTGGGCTTTCAGCTCTTGAGAAGAAGCACGAGCAAGTACATCGCTTCTGATGTTGACTCAGCCTGGTCAACTCTCACCAAAGTGGGCAGCTAGTTAATGGGGTGGCTTTTACAAATTGTATTTTGAAAACCAAACTGATAAGTTGCTGGGCTGGTGTTAAGTCCTGCCATTAAGGCTTCCTTTAGGCCTATACTTATCTTGGCCTTGGGAATATGCCCAGTACTTGACTGACTATCACAGGATGGAGAAAACACTCTGCTAGGTCAATACCACTTAATTTGGGTTAATTCAAGCCAAATCCTCTCTGCCTGTGGTTCTTTGCTTAGAGATTCTCTTTAAGCCACACATTCTCTCCAATGAATTGAGGCCTCAGGTGAAACAGATATCCTACTTTGTATAAAGCAAATGCCAGTACCAGTGTTCCCATCCCAGGGTTTCAGGACTGGCTGGGATGGGGTGGTGGGAGTGGAGGGAGGGAAGAGGGGTATTATAGTTTTGTGGATTATAATTTCTTAGAACCATCTAGGGATTGCTAACTCTCTCCCTCCTTCTTTCCCTCTCCCTCACTCTCCCCTTCTCCCCCCACCCCCAATTTTCTGGTTATTCTGTGATAATGCAGTGAGCGTGTTACATCGTGTCAGTCTTCAGGAATCCTTTGACACCACTTCTAAGATCTATAAAAAACACAAGAGCCGAGGGAATAATAACCCAGAAGGTGCTGTGCTTGATGAGCATGCCATATGACGGCAGTCATATTGGCTTACTGCCTTTTGAGAACCTGCTTCCATGATACAAAATCACATGAAGCCACCATGTAGGAAGGGAAGGGATGATAGAGTTGGGAGAGTTCAGGAAGGTAACTTCTCTTACTTTTTCCACTCTTATTTATAGGGCAGTAGAAATGACCATGGCATTCCAACAGTGTGAGATTCATGACCCCAAAACAGTATGGTGTGATGGAGTGTTGGTCTTGCAGTCAAGGGGAGCTGGCATTCAAATCTTCCCTCATACTGGGCAAATTACTTAGTTTTATAGAGTCAATTACTTACATCTATAAAATGGGGATGATAATGATAGTACATCACAGAATTGTTGTGAAGGTGTGGCTAGGTTAAATATATATGTACACACAAATATGTGCACACACGCACACACACACAATGCTTTGTACACCTCAAAGCCATTATATAAATGTTAGCCATTATTACAGTATTTTCCACAGTCCAAGTCCATGAACCATCCGCAGTTCTCATCTGGGGTCTCCAGTCAGCGTGCACGCACTCATCCTATTGTTTCAGCAGGGCATGTTATTTAATTCTTTGACTTTCTAGTTGGCTCTTGCTGTGGGGGATGGAGAAGAGAGGGGTCCACAACTCCAGGGATTCCACAAAGGGATGATTGTGTTTTAGAGGAAGGAAATGGAAGTATTTTTCTGACAGTCTAGAGAGCTCTCTGGGACCCTTGGATTCTAAGAAAACACAAGCTGTTATCTTTGGGACAAGATGGGATCAGCTGCCACTTCCTTCTTGAGACCAAGCTGTTTGCTTTGGACAAACGAGGGTAATAAGACACAGGGCTTCAGCTCCTCTCCAAAACCATATTTACATTCCACCACTAGTTTAAACTAATGGGGGGAGAAGGGTTCTGCTGGAATGATAGAATGTTTTTAAAGAGTTTTATTATTTTATTTTTCATATGCACATATGTGTATACATATATGCCAATACGTATGTGTATATAGAGACATATGTGTATCTATATAAGAGAGGAAACTCTCTTCTCCTTCAAATCAGCATCAGCTCTGTGTCTTACCAAGTCACTGAGATGTGAAGGCCCATAAGCATCATGAATTCACAGAAGGGACTTTAGAAGCCATCAAGTACAACCCCTTATTCTAGAGATGAGGAAACTGAGGTACTCATAGAGAAGTGACTTCCTCAGGGTCACACAGCCAGTAAGTGTCAGAAGTGGGACTTAAATCCAGGTCTTTCTAACTCCAAGCACAAGCTCTTTATCCACAAAACCATAATTGTCTATATGTATACAAAATTATTTTTAAAAATTAATTTTATTGACATCCTTTATTTTTACATTCCCTATATTTCCCAATATATGTCCCCCTTTGTCTTCCAGAGCATCATCCATTATAACAAAGAGTAAAAAAGAAGGGGAAAAGTAGTTCAACAAAACTGATTGGAGCACCACAGTATCTGACGTCATATGCAGCGTCCCACGTCCATCATCCTGGATTTCTGCACAGAAACGGGCAGATACCTTCTCTTGTCTCTTCTTTGGGAACAAGCTTGGTCATTATCATTTCTCAGCATTCAGTTTTGACTGTTTTGTGGTTATTCTTTTCCATCCCATTGCTGACCTTGCTCCATAGTTTTCCTGGGTCTGCTTACTTCCCTTTGCATCAGTTCATATAAGTCTTCCCATGACTGTAGTCATCATCTTCATTACTTCTTCCACAATAATACTCGTTATATTCATGTGCTGTAGCCAGTTAAGCCATTCCCAGACTAACAGACATTTCTTTCCAGTTTCCTTTCCTTTTTGTTTTTTTTTTTTTGCTACTACAAAAATTACTGCTTCAAATATTTTGGTAGGGAGCCTGGAGTAATGAATAGCAAAGTAGCCTCTGAGGTGAGAAGACTTCTATCCAAATCTCTCCTCTAATATATCCTAATTATGGGAATGGTCAAGTCACTCAAGAACACTCTCAGTGTTCTAGGCAATGTTCTAAGACTATACATTGCAGAGGAGGTGCCAAACTGCATGAGTGGAGAGGATTTCCTCACCTGGGAGTTGCTCAATGTACATATATCAATGAAATTACAGTTCCATTTTCTATCCTATGGGAGGGTTTTATTTTTGTTGCTGACCTCCTTGAGGGATATGCTTAATAGTGGAATCTCTAGATAAAAGAGTATGGGCACCAGCGTCATTTGCTTTGGAAACTGTATGTTGCTTTCCACAGCCATTGGTTTTTGTCCATTAACAGTGCCTTAGTGTGCATGTTTTTCCATATGTCCTCCAACATCCACCATTCCTATCTTTTACCATCTTTGCCAATGGGTAGGTTTGGGGTGAACCCTCAGAGTGGTTTTGCTTGTACATCTCATTATTTACAATTTAGTATTATTTATAGCTATGTGTAATTACTCTTTCATATGGTTGTTAATGGGCACCTAGGTGGCACAGTGGGTAGAGTGCCTGAGACCTGAGTCTGCATCATTCTTAACTGTGTGACCATGACGAAGTCTCTTCACCCTGTTTGCCTCAGTTTCCTCATCTGTGAAAGGAGCTGGAGAAGGAAATGGCAAACCATTCCAGTATCTGTGCCAAGAAAACCCCAAATGGGGTCGAAGAGAACGTGACATGATGGAAACGACTGAACAAGAACAAATGGTTACTAGCTTACATTTTTCTCCTTTTAAACTTTCTATTTGAGTGCTTTGGCTGCTTTTCTCCTGGGGATATTAAGGACTGTGAAGGGAACCAGAAAGTTGTGGCTGTCTATTGTCAGGGAGCGCACTTGTATAGGGGGCACCAAAATGCCCCCTAGCCAAGGGACTTTAGGAATCTGCTTTAACTAACATACAAAAAAGGGTATTAATAATGTATAACAATAAAATATAATGATAAAGGGTACTTTTAATTAGTATGATAACAAACTGCAACATTTTCTTCCTCTTAATGATTTGAAGACAGCTTTACTTTAGTAGCTTAGACATGATCCTTTGCAACCTTGCTTCTCCCTGTTTAGCAGCCCTGGGGCCCCTTTCCACAAATACTGGGAAGGTGAGCTTCGGATCCGGTTCTGCCAAAATTAGGACAAGTTCTGTGTCATTTCACCTTTTTCTTTCCATCCTCCCTCCCTCCCTCCCTCCCTCCCTCCCTTCCTTCCTTCCTTCCTTCCTTCCTTCCTTCCTTCCTTCCTTCCTTCCTTCCTTCCTTCCTTCCTTCCTTCCTTCCTTCCTTCCTTCCTTCCTTCTTTTCTCTGCCTCCCCCCTCTCTCTTTCTCTCCTCTCTCTATGTCTCTTTTTCTGACTGTCTCTGCCTCTCTGTGTCTACTATCATTGACCTTCTTGAGGACTTTTCTAAGATCTTTATACACAACCCTAATGCCTCATTCACTTGTTTCCCACTTACAACTTTGTGCTGAATGCTGCTACCTAAATAACCCACTGGCACCTCAAATTCAACATGTCTAATATGGGATTTGCCATCTTCCCTCCTAAATCTGCTATTCTTTCAAACTTCAGTCTCTGTTGAGCATGCCATCACCCTCTCAGTTTTCCAGGTTTATAACTTAAAGCTCAGGGAATCCCAGAATTTGAGAGTTGGAAGAGACCTCAGCGTCCAACCAGACTACTGCTTACCCAAGGGAAATTCATCCCTGATTCCTAGCTTGCCTTGCTCCATGTCCAATCAGTTCCTGCTGCTTCTGCCTCCACAGTACGTCTCACCTCCATCCCCTTGCCTCTCATATGGCCGTTCTCCTAGTTCAGGACCTCATCATCTTTCCCCTGGACTGTTCTTCCTAATGCACAAGTTTGACCAAGGTGCTCCCTAGCTCAAGCATCTTCAGTGGCTTCCTATCACCTTTAGTATAAAATACAAAGTCCTCCCCTTTGCTCGGTCCTTACAGCCCTCCACAATCTGGTTTCTCCCTGCTTTCCAAGTTTATTCCCACGATGTCCCTTCACATTCCATGCCTCCCAGTCAAACTGCTCCTCATTGTCCCCATGACTGGAATGCTCTCCCTTCTCATCTCTGCTCCTTAGAATCCCACCTTCATTCAAGGCTCAGCTCATGGACCTCTGCTTATTGGAAGCCTTTACAGAACCTTCTAGTCATCAGTGCTCAATCCCTCCTAAAAAATGCCACTTATTCTACTTGCCTCTATAAAGCCTGCATCCCCCATCATAATGTAGATTCTAAGAAGGCAGAAGGGATGTTCTGTCTTTCATCTTTGTGAACAGTGCCTGGCACATAGTAGGTGCTTAATGAATTTTTTTTCAATTCATTCATTCATTTGTATCTCTAGCACCTGTCACAATGTCTGACACATAGTAGGTGCCTAATAAGTACTTGTTTGGTTATAATAAATAGCTCAAAAATAAAGTTGTTCTACTCTGGTGTGAATGAATGGCCAAGTACAGAGGAAAGATCACTGGCTTGAGAACAAGGAGACCTGGGCTCAAATCTCCCCTCTGACTTGTACGATCCATGTGATCTTCATAAAACTACATTCCCTCTATAGGCTTCACTTTCCCTATTTGTAAAAATAATGAGATTGAACTAGCTGCCCTCTGAGATCCCTTCTAGCTCCAAAGTCACAATTCTTAAGCTTGAACTTTGACTAAGTGAATTGCTGTAAGCCAGGGATACCTGTGTTTCAGTTTTTCCATAGATCTCAGTGGTTGTATTTCTAACCCTTCAAAGATTACATCCTCATCCTCCTCAGTGGCTTAGAAACTTTCATTCTCAAAGAGCTTTCATCCTTTCCCGTAATTCAATCTCTCTATTTTCTATTCCCCTCACATCTTCTTGCCTCTTGCTAGCACTGAGATATGTAAAAATGTCATTTTCAAGATGCCACATCCCTAAAGTGCCTGTGACCTTCATGCCACCTTCACTGGGCGCCCAGCTCCAAGTCCTTGCTGCCCACTCACCGATCTGAGTTTCCTGTCACCCACAGGCATTCGTGAGCCTCTGAGGGAAGTATAGGTTTCATTTGGCATACCCTGGACACTGTATTAATGGGCAAGGACCACTTCACCTTTCATTCTTGAGAGGGAGGGAAGGATGGCAGATCTCAGAGCCAACAAATAGGATTCTATTTGGAAATTCTGTGACATTGGGATAGATGGTCAATGACCATGATGGAAAGGTCACTTTCTTCTTAGAACTCTGCCAATGCATGTGTCTGACTTCTGGAAATGCTGGAGTGCTGCACTGCACTTTCAAATGCTGATCTTTACGTAGAACCTTTGAATATTTATCATAACAATTGAACAACCCTGGCCCCTCCCCACCAACCCACACTGAACTATCCTACCTCTTAGAAAGTGTTAAGTGTATCCTGGACTTTTCACCATATTTTGTACAGCTCTTAGGAACTTATTATAGTCCAGTTTTCTTTTATTATTATATTATAAAATATTATTGGGGCAGCTGGGTGGTGTAGTGCATAAAGTATCAGGCCTGGAATCAGGAGGACTCCTCTTCCTGAGTTCTAACCTGGACTCAGACACTTACTAGCTGTGTGACCCTGAATGAGTTACTTCACCTTTGCCTCAGTTTCATTATCTGTAAAATGAGCTGAAGAAGGAAGTGATAATCATTCCAATATCTTTGCTATTTTTGTTGCTTTTCAGTCATGTCTGACTCTGTGACTCCATTTGGGGTTCTCATGGCAGAGATCTTGGAGTAATTTGCCATTTTACAGGTGAGGAAACTGAGGCAAATAGGGTGAAGTGACTTGCCAAGGATAACAGTAAGTATCTGAGACCAGATTTGAACTTGGGAAGAGGAGTTTTCTCGACTCCAGGCCTGGTACTGTATGCATTATAGCATCCCCTAGTGGCCACAAAGAGTTGGACATGACTGAAAAAAATTATGCTGAGTTCAGACTCCAGAGCATCTAATTATTGCCATACGACATTGAACAAGTCCCCTAAATGCTCATTTCCCCATTGATAAAGTAAAAGGACTCTGTTTAGATAATCTTCTTCCAGTCTCTAATGATTCCATGACTCCAAGAGCAGTGTTCTTTTTCATGATGGACTCTTGGCTACATGAATGAAGGTATCTGTACCAGCCAGCTCCTCCCCAGTACTAGGGTAATCATTCTGATTTGGAAGAGCAAGGCCTAAGATCTAGGGAAGCCACATTAAGCTTACCCTGATGGCGGTTTGGTGGAGCATCCCATATTATCTGCACTGGGACAAGACCCTTATCAGAATCATAACTGCCACCATTTGGGAGCCAGTGCGAAGTAGTCATGAAAGTGTATTTTAAAACAATTGTTAGGAGGTGGGGAGACTCTGATGGTGGCCTCCTTGGGGAGACCTCAGAGCACTGCCCTGCGAGGGAGGAGAAACTGGAGTAAGTCCTGTCAGAGGAAAGATCCCAGGACACCATTACTGTTTAGGGGACCAGAGGCAAGAAGGAACAGAAGACCTTGGCTGAGATCCTGAGACACAGCAAGGCTGCTTCTCAGAAGGCCATCCCTTCGGGAAGTATCAGAGGAGGGCTGGGAGCTCATCTAGTGTGAACCTGGGCACCTTCTAAGTTTCAGTGACCTGGGACATCTCCACTCACCTCTCTCTTATTACGCCCTCATCCCCTGTGATATTTTAAGGGAAGCTTGGCCTACTTTTAGGGTTCTTTCTGCTATCTTCTGATTTGTCCATAATGTGCCTGTAGTGATAAGGGAAAAAAAGTAACTGGCAAGAAAAATGCAGCGAAGCGTCCCTCATCACCTGGGCCAATACAGCTGTCTTTGTGTCCCGTCCCGCCCCCCCCCTCCCCCCCAGCTCCCCTGCAACTGCCACCAGTAGGAGAGTGAGAGTGAGCCTTTCGAGCCTTTCGGAGAGATGAGATGGAAACACCAGCGCTGCCGATATTTATTTCATGACTCTGCTGTCACTCACTGCATTAAAGGTTATTGTTTTAATGAAGTGCTTGAGACAGGAGAAATAACTTTGGCCTTCTGTTTTAATTGATGGATGGTGTGTGGAAAAATCAGAAGGCTTCGTTGAGGCCACCATTAAGACAGCAGATGTACGCAGCTCAGGAGAGATTTGTGGAGCGGCTTCAACCTTTAAGGGCTGAGAATAAATGGTGGTGATATCATTATACCCGACGAAGAGAAACTACAGCTCTTGTGCTCTCTCTCTCTTGCTCTCTCCATTCTCTCCCCTCTCCTCTCCTGTCCTGTCCTGTTCTGTCCTGTCCTGTCCTCTCCCCTCCTCTCTTCATTCTCTCCTCTTCTCTCCTCTCCAATCCTCCCCTGTCCTCTCCTCTCCTCTCCAATCCTCTCTTCTCTTCTCTCCTCTTCTTTTTTCTTCTTTCTGTTTCTCTCTTTTTCCTCCTCAATAGAAATGATTTAAATAGCATTCATTTTCATAAAGCCATTTGTGTCTAAATCAAAGAACTTTTTAAAATGACTGCATGGAATGAGGGGGTTGATAGAATGCCTGAAGTGTACTGTGCATGGGTGTTGGAGATATTTCCCCAAGAAAGGTGCCCTTAGAAAAGATGTTAGCAAGAGATATCAAGGCCACATTGTGCATTGAGAGGCAGGGTGATTCTCTCATAGCTCCAGGGTAAGGTTGTGGTGAATGATGAGACCCATGGCCTCATTACAATTGATCTTCACCAATTTCTAAATGATCTAGGAAGGTCTTGGAAATGAAACTGAACAAACAGAGTTCTTTGGGGGAATGCTACATAAACTATCAGAAAAAGAGGCAACTAGATGTTGTACACTTCCTGGCTGTCTGGCCCTGGGCAAATCACTATACAGACAGACAGACAGACAGACAAATAGACAGACAGACAGACAGACAGACAGACAGACAGACAGACAGATAGATAGATAGATAGATAGATAGATAGATAGATAGATAGATAGATAGATGGATGGATAGATAGATGGTAGTTAGATAGATAGATGATATTTAACTAAATGATAAATGGGTAGATAGGTGGATGATTAGATTGCTACACAGACAGACAGATAAACAAATAGAAAATAGATTAATAGGTAGGTAATTTGTTAAGTGCTTACTGTGTGCCAAATACTGTGATAAATTTGGGGGATAGAAAGAGAAGAGAACAAGGTCCCTGATCTCAGGGATCTTGAATTCTAATAGGGGAAGAGAAAACATAAAGGGGAAATCTCTGTTTGCCTCAGCTTCTTCCTTCATAGAACAAGAAAGCTGGACTCCCTGGCATCAGTTCTGACTTCATGGTGCAGCGTGAGCTGCTCCCTTTTTGCCTGCATCCTTCACCACTTACACCATATTCTTCAAAGTGAAACACACATGTGAGCTGTTGCTACTCAAATGTTACTTATTTGGTCTCTACAAACTACAGGAGCTTCCAAGAAATTTTCAGTTTAGGATGAAATTTGCTCCACCTCACTGTGAATTATGAATTGGAAATCTGAAAGTATAAAAGAAAATTAAAGTGAATA
Source organism: Notamacropus eugenii (assembly GCF_028372415.1). Lineage (NCBI taxonomy): Eukaryota > Metazoa > Chordata > Mammalia > Diprotodontia > Macropodidae > Notamacropus > Notamacropus eugenii. The sequence continues at coordinate 16,608,568 of NC_092874.1, forward strand.
AAATTGTAAAAACATGGAAAATATGCATCTTTTGGGGTGACCAATTTCTTTGATTCAATATCAAATGGAATAATCAATGTAAATTATTCGACAAACTTGAAAGGATGGCTATCATCACCCTCATCATATTATTAATTATTATCATTATGCCACCTAGGCACAGTGGATCGATCAGTGGACCTGAGTTTTAACTTTGTCTCAGACACTTACAAGCTACATGACCCCAATCTCCTTCAGCGTCCATTTCCTCATCTATAAAATGGGGATAATAATAGTACCTATCTTACAGGGTTGTTGTAAGGATCAAATGAGATAACATATGTGAAGTGATGGCTATTATTGTCATCCAACAAGCATTTATTAAGCACCTACTAAGTGCCAGGCACAAAGACAAAAATACAAGAGTCTCTGCACTCTTGTGGGGGTTGGGGGAGGATTGGCAAGGTACATCTTAGAAATTCTCAGATGAATTTGGAATAAATTAAACACATTTTTTTTTTGTAACTTGGGTCTCCATGAGGGAATGAAATGACCATTGGAAAAGGAGAAAGAATGGTAGTGTTGGCCATGGGGATTTTGGAAGGCAGCTTCAGGATAATGCGGCTGGTAGAGTGGAAGCCAGCTTTCCTGGAGAGAATGTGAGCCTCCAAATGCACAGAACCTGGCTTGAGCTCCCTTGTTTACATTTCTTAGCAGGGTGACCCTGGACAGCTCTCCCGAATTCCCAAGGTCTCCAGCAACAAGTCATCTACTACATTATCATCATCTACGTCAACAACATCTACTTCAGCTTTTCTACAAAGTCAGAGACTGGTTGGATTAACTGAAGCAATTTCATGTCTTTGGGGAATTCACGGCACTTAGATGATCCCCTGGAGCACAGATTTGTAACCAGAGAGACCTTCACAGGTGAGCTGGTCCAATCCCCCTCATTTTATAGGGGATAAAGCTACAGCCCCCTGAACTGTTGAGGGACTTGTCCCAGGTCACAAAGACAGATAGGAAGGAAGGAAGGTGACTTTTCTCCTATTTGTATGTTTTAGAGGAAGTAAAGAAGAGCGAGGCTAGCTAGGTAGGACAACATCTTGGAAAATGGAAGAAAAAGGATATGAACCAGGATTTCTGAAAATGATCATTGCTATCTGGCAGATTCTGGAAAGATTAGCATAGAAGGATAGTGAAGGCCTGTCCACTGCCAAGAGGTGGCTCTAGGGTTGGTAGTGTTAAATGAAGAATGGTGCTGGACATTTTCAAAAGGCAAGAATCTGGCACTCCATGTGACTTATTGGGTGCAGGGTGCAGAAAGACTGAGCTTGACCAGATTTGGGGTAAAAAGACAGAACAGAAAGTGTTTTCAGAAAGGGGCCTGGAATCCATTTACTTGTGCTTATTCTAGCTGGCTTGTTGGTGAGGTTGCGACAAGATCAATGATTCGGAACTATTTAAAAGTAATTGAAGTCTCCTATTAAATATGATGATTTTGTAAGAAAAGCTCACTGAACTATCCTGTCATCCTGCTGGCCCTGATCTGGGGACTTCCCAATACTGGCAATACAAGGCCAAACCTAGCAAAAACAATGCCAGCAGGAATGTTTCCCATTCATCGTGTCACATGCTTTTGGAATAACATCCATCTGTCCAAAAAGGCCCAGTCTTGCTTGGACAGCAGCTTTCAAAGCCCTTTGCAAACTTTAATGTGATATAAAAGTGCTGGTATTCATTATTATTTGAATCCTGATTTCAAATTTCTTGGAAATTATAAATTTCCAAAATTACTATTTTTGAGACCATGAGCAAGTGATATAACCTTATAGAACATCAGTTTCCCAGTCTATAAAATGGGGACAATGGCTCTAATGCCTCATTGGGTATTAGAGAGAAAGCCCTCTGCCAACCTGAAAGTACTCTAAGGAAATGTTCAAATTGTTCATAGTTTAAGGGCAACCAGGACTCAAGTTTGGTATTTGAATAAAACTCTCCTTGTTGGTAAAGAGAATGGTTACTGAATGCTCTGAGAGGGAAAGGATGGGGGTTTTCAGACAAATTAGGAAAATAAGTGTACTTCAAGGGTTGGCTCAGGGAAAGAGAAGGAAGTGGGGAGGGAATGGGCAGGAAGGGGTGGAGGAACCAAGTGATTGGACTTGAGGGAGGAAGAAAAAAAATCTAATTGCACAAGTATTGGAAATGAGCCAGGAGATGTTCTGGAGCCTGTTTCTGCAGATATGGATTGTCTCCTTCTATTAGAATATAAGCTCCTTGAAGCCAGGGTCTGTCTCTCTTTTGTCTTTGTATGCCCAAAGGTTAGCACAATGCCAGACACATGGTAAATGCTTAAAAATGTTTTTAATTCGTTTATTTAGTCAGTCAGTCATATCCTGAGGAAATTGTGCTGTCAAGCAAAAGTCCCTTCTCTGCCTTTTGAGACCAGAAGGAAGGAGACCACAGTCTCCTTTGGGCAGGAAGGGAAACAAGCTTCCATCTTCTGGAGAACAGGGTAGCTGAATGCCAGTGGAGATGGTGTGTGGGAAAAAGCACTTGTTGGAATGACTTCTCCTGGGTGTCCTTCTTTATCTGTCTGTTTGTCTGTCTGTCTGTGTATGTGTGTATGTGTGTCTCTCCCTCTCTCCTAGGAATTTTAATATCTTCACAGCTTCCTGTCAAAAAAGGACAAACCAAGGTCACAAGAGTTATCCATTGCCGTTCTCCTTTCAGATCAAATAAGATAACATTTTTGAAGCTTTTAGCACAGTGTCTATGTTACCTTTCAGTCTTTTCAGACTTGGAGTTTTTTTTTTTGTCAGGGATACTTGTCATTTCCTTCTCCAGCTCATTTTATATATGAGGAAACTGAGGCAAACAGGGTGAAGTGACTTGCCCAGGGTCCACAGTTAGTAAGTGTCTGAAGCTGGATTTGAACTTAGGAAGATGAGTCTTCCTGATTCCAGACCTGGCACTCTATGCACTATGGCACCACCTAGCGGCCCCTATGTCTATAGGTGCTTAATTAAATGCTTGTTGTTTTTCTTTCCCTTCTACTTCTCCTTCAAAAAAAATAGCAAATATCATATTTCAGAATTCTTGTCAAAGATTTACATTTCATTAGAAAGGAGTCATTTTTGACACACGAGTAGGGGTAGGTGGTGTACTGAGTGAGAAATTTGTCCTCATAGTTTGTGATGGCTTGTGAATATTCCTTGATTATTTCTTTCTCAAAAGCAGAATTGTTTTTGGTTAGTGGGATGCAGCCTTTACCGGTGCCTACAAGCAAATACTCCCGGGGGAAAGAGTCAGGATTCTCAATCGATAGGAACTGTTGCAAACTTAATGGTTTCTGATAGAAGAAAGCAACCAGTCAGACAAAAGGAGAAAAGTGACCAGTCTCAGTACCAGGTGAGCATATATAGATTTAAAGGAAAGGAAATACTGGAGCACTCCCCAGTGCCATGAGAACTGACTCACCTCAAAAAGATGTCATAGTGGGATCCAGTGAGAACCTATCCTTGCCTCTTCTCTATCCACTCCAGAGTCAAAACTCCTTGGGTCAGAAAACTCCAGAGAGCTTGACATTTTTTACCTGTAAGTAGACACAGACTGAGTTTAATGGAAACAGGTAATTTGTAACTCAGACAAGCTTAATTCAGCTGTCTAATTTGCAATGAACTTGAAGATGAGCCAATGAATGCGGTGTGGGGCACAGGCAGCTCCGATACTTCCCAAACTTGCGTCTCTTCTCTCACCCCCAAATCAAACACAAATCTCAGTTTTTCCCCAAGTAGATATGTTTGTACCTCTACACCAGCACCAATAGGGTCAGGTCATTTTAGGCTGAAAGGATCCCTGGATGTTTTTGTGATGATCACCCTAAATGAACATTTCTCCAAATACTGCACATATTAGTCATTCTGTTATGTGGAAATGTCTATCTATTGCAATCACAAATGTTGCACATTCATTCTCTGTGCCAGCATCCCAGAGCTGCTGATCACCCTAAATGGATATTTCTCCAAATAGTTCACATATCTAGCCATTCTGTTATTTGGAAATATCTCCCTATTGTAATCACTAATGCCGCACATTCATTTTCTGTGCCAGCAACCCAGGGCTGTTAGCGGAGGGGCCTCCATCTGTAAGAAATCAAATAAGTCGATTTCATGGAAATTGAGTAAGGGGGGTTGGAAATCACCCTTTTCCCCTCCCCAACACTTTCCAAATTAGATCATCCTTCTGTTTTATATAAAGTAAAACAATGATTTTGTCAAATCTTGGAGTCAGTACAAGAGAAGGCAGTGGTAAGTAAAGAGATGACAGATAAAAATTTGTGTATATTTTCTTTGATTCAGTCCTATAATTTTATCAGTGCAGGACAGTGACCTCATCTGGTTTTGTATAATGACACACTCAGAGTTGTCTGCTGATCAGCTGTGTTCCCATATGGGACAACCTCCACAGCTTTAGCTGTGGGCATAGCCCTAGGTGAAGTTATAAATTAGGTTAGATTTACCTCTGGGGCTCTGGGCATCTCCTGCCCCCCAGCTGCAGGTGCCCATCACATCACAGGGGTCACAGAGAACTCTGGACCATGATCTTTTCTTCCTCCCTTATTCATCCATGTGCACTTAGAGGCAGTATTGAGTTGTGGACCAGGACTTCTGTTACATATTGCTCAGTGACTGTGAGCTGGTTAGTCACTTAACCTTTCTGAGGCTGTTTCTTCATTGGTAAATGAGGACAAGAATATTTACACAATAACCTGGCAGGCTTGTTGGGATGAAAACACCTTAAGCAACTTAAGCATTATATGAAAGTGAATGAGTGATGATGACGCTCCATTCCCCCAAATGTCAGCTCTCTTCTGGTAACTGTGTGTGGTGGGAATTTCAAGAAACAGAGATAAAGTTTCTCACTCAAATGGGATTTATTGACAATATAGTGATAGATTAAATGGACAGACTGGCAAAGAAATAGTTAACAAGACATATGCTCAGTCTTGCTTCTCTGTCTGATTTTATCTGATTTAAGAAATCAAAGCCACACATGCAGCTTCAAACCAGGCATCTGAGTTTATCTGGGAAGCAGGCTGGTTTTGGATGGTCCAGAGTTGTTAGGGGTTGTGTGGTTTTACAGTGAGATAGAAAAATAAAGAGTGAAGCCTTGAAATGCACTAATATAGAGTGAGAAGACCCTAGGAGGCTCCGAGTACAGATAAAATTTAATACTGGGATAAGGATAATTCCTTTAGATCATACAATCCCATCAGTCACTCCAGCTGTTTCTTTATGCATGTTTCCCTGCTTCTTCCCAGTCTAAGGAGCCTACATCAATGGTCACCTATATCAAGGAGTTTAATCAGATAAATCTGCTAATGCTTTGCTGGACAATATGCTCTATCTCAGAACACCTGATGTTTTTGACCAATTAAAGCTGTACATCTCCTTAAGCAGGCCATGAAGAAGTGACCCTGGAGACGGTAATGTTAGGACTGTAGTAAACCAGGAGGGGAGATGGCATTGGCTGCCTGCTCTGCTTATGCATAAGGCCAGTCCTATGTTGTTAACATCCATGCAGAAGCATGGCTAAAAGGACTACTATTTGACTAATTTGACCAATATTTCCTCAGGGGTCTGCTGCAGTCACTCCTCTTAAGATCTATGACTTTGGCCATTCTTTGTAGAATCCTTTCTCTTGGCAGCTCCATTCCTTTTCTCATGGGGCTGCATTGTCTTTCTGATTGATGTACACCAGGAGGGTTGGTGCTGTTGCTCTAAACAGCCAGAACATAGTATTGGAGAGTACATTTCAGTCTATAAACCTCATTTTTCTTCTGCCTGCTTGGTTGTCTTTCTGAAGAGATTGACCACCATCTGCATGTGAAAAATCAAATGGGTGGAGGATAGCTCTTGACCAGATTTTGACATGCAACGAGTGGGCATGTTTACCTAGCTTTATGCCTGGTACATCTTGTTGTTCAGTAGTTTCAATCCTGTCTGACTCTTCATGACCCCATTTGGGGTTTCCTTGGCAGAGATACTAAAGTGGTTTGCCACTTTCTTCTCCAGCTCATTTTACAGAAGAGGAACTGGAGGCAAGAGGAGGCAAATGACTTGCCCAGGGTCACCCACCTAGTAAGTGCCTAAGTTCAGATTTGAACTCAGAAAGAATCCTCTTGACTCTAGGTTTGGCACTCCAAGCACTATGCCGCCACCTGGCTGCTCTAGTACACAGTTGGCACTTAATAGAATTACTTGGTAATTAACTATAGGTGGTATGTTCTTGTAAATGAGTGGTTGGTGTAAACCAGCTGCAACTCATGACTAATAACTTGCTTGGGAAAAGTTAGTCAGTCAGTGAGCATTTATTAAGCACTTATGATGTACCACACATCGTGCTAGATCTGCAGGTACAAAGGAAGGCAAAAACACAGTCCCTGTCTTTAAGAAGCTTACCTCCTAGGGGCACAAAAGGAATCAAGAATACATAATAGCAGAAACAGAGATGGGTCAGTCATGTAGCAAGCGCAGGACAGCCCAGGGATTACATAGGTATGCATGAAATATGAAAAGACCCCGAGGAAGATCTGCAGCACATTGGGAAGGTTCTCCAACGAAGAGTTGTAGAAAACCAGCCAAAGAATAAATAAGAATCCCAAGGAATAAGAAAGTGTGGCTGGTTTGTAGTTGTTCTAGTGGTAGAGGAAAGAATCTCACCTGCCTTGGTGAGATCACAGTCTCCCTAAAACCGGGAACTGAGGAGATAACTGTCTTGTTTAATCTCTCTCCCTGATCCTCTTACCCCATCACATGAGTCTTCTCTGGTATCTGTGCTGTTTTCTATCACATGTGACATATGCTCTGCTCAGGGAGCTCTGAGCTCATTTCAAGTAGCTTTAGTTCTGAGACCTTATAGCTTGGTGATCACATTTCATCATCTGACTTAACTTTTCTCTTGTCTGGCAAGGGCCCACCAATGAACCCTGATGAGTTTCAAGAGGGAAAAAAAACCTCCCCAGGTTCACATGTAAATTCCTTTATGAACCTGATTCCTATATGATGACCAGAGAAGACAGTTTTGGTGAGCTGTCGGGTGGAGTTGGAACCAGAAGAATCAGAGATATTCAAGGCAGAGTAATCATCTACCATTAAAAACTGATAGATTTCGACCTCCTTTACCCTGTCCCCATGCAATCCTTAACTCTGTTACCACATATAATAGAAAATTGCCTCATTAGGTAAGTTCTTTTTTTTCTGTTTTAAATTTAAACTTAACTTTTTTTCTTTTTTGTAATTTTTTATTTTAAACTTAAATACAAAATGAGAAAGGAAAAATATATTACCATGTACGCAGCAGAACATGAGAGGATTCGGTATAAAACAATAAATTTCCATTTCAAGAAAACCTATATAATAACTAATACACATTGCTTTCAAAGTTGCCCGACTTTTCTTTGTTTCCTTGTTAGTTTTCTTTTGTCGTCTGCTGTATACTTTTACTTTATTGTCCTCTCTTACCCTCCCCCAAGAAGACTACATTTAAATGTGAATACACACACATATATGTACACATACATATACCTAGATATTTATAAACATGCACATGAATACACTCATACACACATATAGAAGGCTATACTATGCTTATTTCCTCCTATCATCTGTTTCTCTGAAGGTGGATAGCATCTTCCTTCATAAGTCCAAGTCTTTCCATGTTTTTCTAAATTAACTAGCTCATCATTTCCTACACAGACATATTCCAACCCAATTACAGCCTCTCTGAGAGATTGTCTATGAAAGTTTCCTTCCCAATTTTCTGCATTCCTTCTATTCTTGGCTACATAGGTTTTATTATACAAAAAATTTTGATCGAAAATAATCAAAATTATTCATTTTACACTTCCACAGTGCTCTCACTTCATAATGTATTTTAAGGTCTGATACTAGATCTACTTCTTTTATATCTTTTTTCCCTGATTTCTTTGAAGTTCCTGACCTTTTCTTCTTCCAAGTGAATTTTGCTATTTATTTTTTCTGATTTGGTAAGATAATCTTTTAGTAATTTCATTGGGATGACATTGAATAAATAGATTAGTTAGGTAAAATTGTCATTTTTAAAATCATGTTGGTTTTACCTACCCATGAACAATAAATATTACTTCAATTATTTAGATTTGAGTATATTCATATAAAAAGTATTTATATAGTTCCTTTGTCTGTTTTGGCAGGTGTGCACTCAGATATTTTATACTGTTTAGTTATTTTGAATAGTCTAAAACAATATTGAATAATAATGTTGACATATAGTGCAATTTCTCTATTTTTCTCTTTTGATTGAATCTATTTTAACTTTAACATTATCTGAAATCATGATTACTGCCCCTGCATTTTTTTTTACATACTAATTTCTATTCCTATCCTTTATTTTATCTTTGTACTTCTCATTTTTATAATGTTTCCTGAAAACAACATATTGTTGAATTCAAATTTTTAATCTGCTCTCTATTTCCATTTTATGGGTAAATTCATCCCATTCACATTCTAAGCTACAATTACCTGTATATTTTCCTTCTTCCTATTTTTCCTTACTATTCATTTCACCCTACTCTATCCCTCTTGCTCCTTCTGTGCTTTACTTCTGTCTGCAACCTTTTCCTCCTATTCCTTAACCTAGCCACTCCTCTAAAAGTCCCTCCCTTATCCACACTCCCCACCCTATACCTTTGCTGTCTTGTTTCTTTCTGAATTTAGAAGACTTTTATGCACATATATATACATATATATATGTTGTTTCCTCTTTAGCCTAGTCTCAATGAGAGTAAAGCCCTCCCCTCTACTAACTTCTTCTACATTGATTGTTCCCTTTATGCCTCATTAGTATGAGATAATTACTCCTTTTAACTCTCCCTACATAGTTTCATATTTTGAGAATATCATACTCAGCTCAGCCCAAGCTTTTCTGTCAAAGCACCCAAGTGATGATGACAGTCATAAAAGGACTGCTAATGTTTTCATATATGAGAACTAAACAATTTGACCTTATGGAAAGTCTCTTATAATTGGTCTTTAATGTTTACTTTATATTTCTCCTGGATTTTATATATTGAATTTTCCCTTAAGTTCTGGAAGTTTTGTCACAAAAACCTGAAAGTCTTTCAGTTCATTAAATGTCCATTTTTTCCCATTCCAGATTATATTTTGCTGAGTAAGTTACCCCTGGTTATAACCACAGCCCTTTTGCTCTAAGAGATATAACATCTTAAGAGCTACTATCCTTCAACACAGCAATTTCTAGGTCTTGTGCAATCCTTATTGTAACTTCATGATATTTAAATTGTTTTTTTCTTATTGCTTCCAATATTTTCTTCTTAACTTGGATGCTTGAAACTTAGCTATGATATTCCTGTAAGTTTTCCTCCTGGGAAACACATTCCCATTGAAAAAATCATCATAATAAATCTGCATAGTCAAGCAAAGCTGACTGCATCTGCACTGACCACGTTCAAAAGCATGTGTCTCATTTTGCATTCTGAGGCCATCATCTGTCAATCAGTGGGGAACGTGCTTCACCAATGGTCCTTCAGATTGTAGTAGCATTGCCTTCATTGGCATTCTCAAATCTTTCCAAGTTGTTGCTATTGTATAAATTATTCTCTGGTTCTGCTTATTCACTCTGCATCAGTTCATACAAATCTTCTCAGTGTTTTCTGAAAGTCCCTTTCAATCATTTCTCATGGTTATCAATTGTTCAGGACCTTTTAGAGAAAAGATGAGGATGCAAATTACTTGAGTACAGAAACTTTAATTTTTCTCTTTGTGTCACTAGTGCCTAGCACTGTGTTCAATACATAGTAGGGGCTTAATAAGTACTTTGTGATTTAAATCTCCTCACCACCCTCCATTTGAATAAAGACAAAGGGATAATGGAGAAGAGAAATTCTCAGAGAACTATTTCCACATGGACCCAATAGGATCATAGATACTAGCTCCAAAGCCTCATTTCCATCTGTCTCAGGTCTTTCAAAGAATGATTCTACTTTTCTTAAATCCTAACTAGAAATAACCCAGAGGAGCTGGTGGAGTTACTCAGCTCTCTCTCTCTCTCCCCACAATTTGTCATCTTATGTACATTGATGATAATCAGAGGACTTGTAAAACCTATCTTGCCCCACCATTCAGCCCCACGTAGCCAGGTTGAGAAGGACAGGCTTGGTGGCATGAATCTGTCCTTGATTCATTTCTAGGAATGCAGACTGGGTCCCAGGCCAGGCTCTTGCAGCATGTTTCCTCCCCTTATAACAGAAGAGTCTTAAATAATGACAGTTTGCTCATATTTGAAGAGAACTCTATTAGTAAAGAATGTTGGCAAGTCTCAGACCATCAGGCCTTGGAAAAATGAGCAGCTGAAACTGATTTGAGATCTCCTCCAGGACTGACCTTTGAATACTCTTTACGAAAGACCATAAGATCTCATTTCAATCTCCAAACTGCTGGCTACCACATTTTGTCTTTTCCCTCTGCTGTTTTCTGTTCAGGGCTTGACACAATGATCTCATGCACTGAGAGCTCCCTAATTAGCTAGCTTTGAATAAGCATGTGGGAGCTTAACCTTCTCATCTTTTGAAAGACACATCATTACAGCTCTGCATTATGATCTGGGTCCAATATGCCACCAGCGAATCCAAGCCTTCACTTTTGCTCGGGTCTGGGAGGGAGTAGGAATCTCAGTCTTAGAAGTCTCAAGAGACCTGGATTCTAGTTCAGGCCCTGCTGCTCATTAACTATCTTGGACTAGTCATAAACTGATTAGGCGTCAGATTGTTTTATCTGTAAAATAAGGCTGATCAGAGAATCATAGACTTTTGGAGTTGGGAAGAAAATTCCCAGTGGCTACTGAGCCTAGCCCCAAACCAACGCAAAGATCCTCTCCTCAGGATGTTGAGCATGTGGTCGTCTGGCAGCTGCTTGACAGCATCCTGGGGAAGGGGAGATTTGCTGCTCCTAAGGTTGCTTGTTGTACTTTTGGGCAACTCTAATGATTGAGAAATATTTCCTGAACTCAAAACTTAAATCAGTTTTTTTTGCAGGTTCTGTTCATGGTTCCTGGTTCTGCCCTATGAGACCAAGCAGAAGACAGACATTCAACTGCTTGAAAATAGTTTTCATGATCCCTGAACCTTCTTTTCTGTAGGCCAGATGTTCCCAATTCCTGAAGTTAATCCTCATATGACATGGACTGAAGGTCTTCCTCTGGATATTGCAGTCCTTCACATCAATATTCTCTGAAACTAAGGTGCCTCAAACTGAATAGAAGCTCCAATGATGGTCTGACTGGGGCAGAAGACAGTGGGACAAGATGCTTTTCCAGTCCTAACTGCTGTCATCCTTTCTTTGTCATCTCTTAAACTAGGTCCTTGGTTAATCTTGTGTGGAGATTGGATGATTACAAGTCTGTCTCTCCGTGTGTGTCTGCACCTGACCACAGGTGTAACTTTGTAACTCTTTGAGGTGGGACAATAAAACTCTGGTGCTGTCAGCTTTCTTCCCATTTGAGTCTGGGAGTGCAACTTGAACATGTAAATGGTACCCAGAGGAGCCAAAAGAGCATTAGGCTGAATTATCTTCCTTATTGGATTAGGATGTGCAGACACCAAGCAGATCATTTATCATTTGTCAGGGCTTGGGACTCTTTTGGACACCCAGCTTTATTAAAGGCTGTTGATTAAATACTTTTTAGTTTGATCACAAAGCAAGTTGGCTTTGTGAAATCTCATTTGCACAAAAGGGATGCACCATATTTATCTTTACTACTTTGGGGTTAGAAAATGGGAGAAAGCTCTTCTTCCATTCAAGGCAGGAGCAAAGCATTGGTTCTAAACAAGAATATCTATTTTATTATCATTTTTAAAAAAAAGTTTATTTTGATTCTGAATTTAATAAACACTAAATAAATCAGATGTTTTCATGTGCAAAGTAGAACAGAAAAAGGATTGCTTTTTCTTTAAAATATATAACACATTCAACGTGAAACTTTCAAAGTTGTCTTCTTTATCTGTGCTTCCTTTTGACCTTCTTCTACTTTCCTTTGAGCAAAAAAAAAAATCTTTCAATAATTCTCTTTCAATAACTTCCATTGCACTACCCCCTCCAAATGGAAAAATAAAAAAGGAAAGGAAGAAAAGACAAACCATCACAACAAATTTATATAGTTAAGTAAAACAAATTTCCACATTAGTCATGTCAGAAAATGTGACTTACTCTGTACCTTGAGTCCATGCCCTCTTTATCAGGAAGTTGGTAGCTTGCTTACTCTTCAGTCTCCTGGAATTAAGTACATTGACCAGAGTTCCTAATTCATTCAAATGTCTCTTTCTTTACAATACAGGGCATCCCAAAATCTTAATACCTTTTAAAAGGTATTAAAGCTTAAAACTGCCTCAAAACTTTTCCAAAATATTTTGACTAGCTTTCCATATGGTTTGCAAAACATGTTTATCTGGTTGCCTCTTTTCATAGTTTGCATGAGAGCTGGAATGAAGCCCACCTCTGCCAGGAAAAAGAACATTTCTAAATGACCCAGGGTTGTTTCTGGAACAGAGTCCCCTGGCCTGCCCTGTTGGTCCAACTCCGAACTCAATCAGAGCACTCAGCAGAGGGACTTTCAGCAGCTGATCTAACAAGTTGCTGGATTTCCAGGAACAACACTGATTTTCTTCAATATAAGGAAAGAATTGTTTTTTATTAAAAATCACTTCTGCTTTATTTATTGAAAGCAACAATCGCCAAGTGAGTGGAAATGTGTGAGCCAGACAACCAGGAAGGTCTGTCCTTTGTCTCTAAAGATGTTGCTACTTACCTGATATTTTGTTTGAATTTTTTTTAAGTTCAACTATACTTTCAAAATTTTTCTAGAAAATACTATCAATGTTATTTCCCAATAATCCTACCCCAAACAGCCTTCTCTCATAATAAACATGTGGTTAAGCAGAATAGAGCCATTGACCATGTCTGACAGAAAATACTTCCTTCTAAGAAATTAAAGCTATCTATAGTCATATGAAAAAATGCTCTAAACCACTATTAATTAGAGAAATACAAATCAAAACAACTCTGAGGTACCACATCACACCTATCAGATTGGCTAACATGACAGAACAGGAAGATGATAAATGTTGCAGAAGATGTGGGAGAGTTGGAACACTAATTCATTGTTGGTGGAGCTGCGAGCGCATCCAACCATTCTGGAGAGCAATTTGGAACTATGCCCAAAGGGCTACAAAAATGTGCATACCCTTTGACCCAGCAATATCGCTTCTAGGACTGTATCCCCAAGAGATCATAAAAATGGGAAAGGGTCCCACATGTACAAAAATATTTATAGCAGTTTTCTTTGTGGTGGACAAGAACTGGAAATCGAGGGGATGCCCATCAACTGGGGAATGGCTGAACAAGTTGTGGTATATGAATGTAGTGGAATAAGAAATGATGAACAGGAAAACTTCAGAGAGGCCTGGAAGGACTTATATGAACTGATGCTGAGTGAAAGGAGCAGAACCAGGAAAACTTTGTACACAGCAACAACCAGAGTGCGTGAGGAATTTTTCTGCATTGCAATGCAAGGACCTAAAAAGTTCCCAATGGACTCTTGAGGCAAAATGCCTTCCACATCCCAAAAAAGAACTATGGAATTTGATTACGGAATGAAGCAGACCATTTTCTTTTGTATTATGTTTTGGTTTGGTTTGTTTTATGACTTCTCCCATTCATTTTAATTCTTCTATGAAACATGACTAAGGTGAAAATGTATTTAATAGGAATGTATGTGTAGAACCTATATAAAATTGTATGCTGTCTCAGGGAGGGAGTGAGGAAGGAGGGAGAGGGAGGGGAAAAAATCAAAGATATATGGAAGTGATTGTGGAACCCTGAAAACAAGTAAAATAATTTAATTAAAAAAAAGAAAATACTTCCTTCCATACAGGTGAATTCACCATCTCTCTACTGAAAGGAAGGAGACAGATTTCATTACCTGTTTTCCAGAGTCAAAACTGACCGTGGAACTGCTTTTTCTAGGAGTGTCATTGGACTTGTGGCCATATGGAAATGATGCTTTAATTTAAAGAACTCATCAGACATTCTAGCTTTGTGACTCAGGCAGTCACTTGGCCTCTTTCTCAGTCTCAGTTTCCTCATTTATAAAAGGAGAGGGTTGGATGTGAAGAATCTTCAAGCTCTAAATCTATGATGCCATGTTTGTCTCAGTGTCCTGGGGCTCTAAATCACAGAGGAGTTGCTGCTTGACTTTGGTGGAAGGAGTGCCCACTCTACATGGTCCCCATGCTGGGGAATTTCCAGGTTCACCCAACCACCCCCCCAACATTCATTAAATACATGAGGCTCAATTTAATGGTCGAAATTTCACACAGTGAGTGGGAAGTACATCAGGATAGGTCTGTGCTTATGTAATTGAATCTCTGTTTCATCAAAGATTAGTCAGAAAGTCAAAAGTGTTTATTAAACACTTGCTAAGGCTAGCAAGGCAAAACCATGGTTCCTCCAGGAGCTCCCGTTCCAAAGGGAGATACCTTGTACATGCTGGATAGACATAGTGTAGATGGATGGTCATCCCAAAAACGAGACCCTGTGGTGGGGTGACCACAAAATGCTTACAGTCAAGACCTAGGATTTCAGTAGTTGACCACTTGTTGAATTTTAGGATATTTTATTCCTGGATTTTTTCTGGAGAATAATGGATGGGATTACCTAAACAGCATTATGTCATGAACCTCAGTCCCCAAGAAAGAGCCCTTTGGAGAAAGATATTCTATTTGTCACCAGAAGACTCCTGGCTCTGTCTTATTAGCTGAGTGATTTGGGGTAAGACCCCTTGGCTGGGCCTCAGTTTCCTCACCTGTAAAATAAGGGGCTTGACCTCAATGGTCTATAAGTCTCACACTCTAATTTCATAGGATTCTAAGGAAGGTCCAGAAGGAAGGATCTAGGCTTTCCCTTTCCTCTGTTTACCCTTGTGAAAGAGTGAGGAAAATTGTCCCTAAATCCCATATTTTCTCTGAGGAAGCACCTTTAAATAAATGAGACCCAAGGAGCAAGTAAGAGATTTTTAAAAGTCAATAGTCAGTGGTTGGTACCTGTACTGTCACTGGGTACTCATATTCCAAATGCTGGAGAGGATTCAGTCTTGGATCCTGACTCCAAGCCCATGGAGGGGGTGGGAGTGCAACATGGTGGGTTCTTTCTTGTCCCTATGGCTGGCCCACTTCAGGCTAGTCTTCATGGGTTCCATGTTCTAGAGCACTGGATCCTGGGAGTGCTGGACTCATAATCTGGAAGACCTGGGTTTGAATCCTGACTCAGATGAGCAAGTCATTTAACTTCCCTGACTCAGTTTTCTCAACTGTAAGCTAGATCCAATGACTGCACCTACCTCAAACAGTGCTGGGGAGGTTTCAATGGAACGTTTTTGGAAGCCCCTCGCAAAGTGTAAAGTGCTGTCTAAAAACCAGCCTTCACTGCTCCTTTGACTATGAGTTAGTTCCCAAATTCTGTTCCACTTACTTGCATTTGCAATACAGTCTCTCCTCCCTGAGGGGGCTACACCTTCCACCATCATCGCAGCTCCTTTGTGGGTGTTCTTTGAGGTCAGAGACTTTCTTTTGGCTTGTATTTCTACTCCCAGGCTTGGCACACAGTAAGTGCTTAATAAATGCTTATTGTTATTGCTGTTCTGCTTTTAGAATTCTCTTCCTTCAATAATAACAATAGTTAACATTTATCTAGCATTTAATATGTGCCTTGCACGATGCTAAGTGCTTTACAATTATTATCTCACTGGATTCTTACAACAACTCTGAGATCTAGATACTATTATTATCCCTGTTTTTTAAAGAAGAGAGAACTGAGGCCAACAAAGGCTAAATGACTTGCTCAGGGTCACCCATTTAAAAAGTATCTGAGGATGGATTTTAACTCAGGTCATTCTGACTCTGCGTGTAAGTACTGTAGCTGGTGTATCATCTAGCTGCCTAAGAAAGTGAGATGTCAGTGGAATTATTTGAATTCACTCTTTTTCTCTTATGCTCTTAGAGGAAAAAGCTACAGGTTGGATTGTTTTCTAAGAAAATGGTGATGTTCATTGGCTGACGCATATCTAGTAAATGAATGAAGGATGAACAAGATTGCCCCCTCCCCAAGGTGATGAAGCACGTGAGGAGAGAACGACAAGAAACGTGAAAGAAATGGACTCATTCAGTTACTGCTCAAACACAAAGAAGGATTGGAGGTGAAGACATTTTGAAAAAGAAATGTGTGGCCTGAGTCTCATGGGCTTTCACCCTCATACCTTTCTCACAACAGAATGATTAATTCAGAGGAGGAGAATCGTTTTCCCTCTTGCTCATTATTGTGACTCTAGGATCCTGGTTTTAAGAACTATGGGAAATATTTTTTTTTACTGACTACCCACAAGAAGCCTTAATTACATTCTTCCTTGAAAAATACGAACAGAAATTCGAACTTGGTCCAATCCACCACCAATGGAAAGAATGAAAGTCATTTCATGTTTATTAGATGTGTGGGGGCTTTAAAATCATGGACCAGGCATTTGTAAGCATCTTCAATGATTCAGACATATTTACCTTATTCCCAGTCAGACCCTGGGCAAATGAACTCAGAGTAGATGAGAGGCTGACCCATATAAAGAGCCGGTGACCTTCGCTGCCACCATCATGCCAGGAGAGAAGAAATGGATGATTACCCAGGCCTGAAAAGGTGATATGCTCAAAACATTCAGACTTAATATAATGGGCTTACAGCCATATGCAATGTTCTGGAAGGAATGTAGTGGGACCAGGCTAGCGCAGGTCTCATTGACCTGGAGTCTATGAATTTGTTTTTTTTATTATTTCAATATGATTGCTTTCCTTTACAATCTTATATGTTTAATTTTGTTCATTTAAAAACATGATTCTGAGAAGTTATCCATAGGCTTTACCAGTCTACCAAGTTTATGGGGGAAAATAGATGAACAACTCCTGTGCTATAGATGAGTTGGCAGCACTGAAATAATGATAAAGACTATGATGAAGAGGACGCTTTTGGTCTGGCTGGTCTGATGGTATGGACAAACCTCTGTGAAAGTCGGGGTCATGGAAGTAGCTTGCCACATCTGGAGAAAAAGGGGGGCCTGTCTGGAGGCAGTCATGAGAGCCTTTTTTCCTAGCTTTCCTAGGGTCCTAAATCTAGAAATGGAAGGGACCTCAGAGTCCATCTACTGCAACCCTCTCATTTTTAGAGTTGAAGAAACTGAGTCCAAAGAGAGATGAGGAGCTCTGTCTGGTGTCATTTAGATAGGAAGCATCAGAAGTGATTCTGTGATTCTCAGGAATGGGAATTGAACCCATGTCTCCTGATTCCTGAGCCAGCACCTTACCTTGAATCATTCATCTTTTGGGATGAGAATGTCCTCACCATACTACACAGCTTCATTCTACCCATAAATGCAGTCTGATTTACAGTCATTCAACTCTGTATAAAGACCTTCTCCTCACAACTGGTAGTGGAGGAAGTCAACTTCCCAAGTATCAGTTGCCTGGACAGGAGGAAATATGGATTAGCACACTTCAGCCACTGGATCCAGCATCTCTATTGTCACAGCAAGAAAAAAGCCCTTTTGGTCTTCCTCTGCACTAAGAGGAAGAAAAGGGGACCTGATCGAACCCTTTTACATGACCCTGCTCAAACCATGCCTAGAGCACTGTGTTGGGAGTGCTAGAGTTAGGAACACAGACATTCACATCTCACCTCCAGCCCTTCCTAGCTGTTTTTGGGGCAGTCACTTTAATCTCTCAGAGCCTCAGTTTCCGCATTAATGGAAATGAGGATAATGTCACGTGCGGGACCTCCACGTGTGGGGTTGTTCTAAGAATCTAATCAGAATATCTGTGAAACCTTTTACAAACCTTCAGGTTTTATATAATGTCTATTATCACTGTTAATCATGTATCATTTTGGAAAAGATACACATGAGCTGAGCATGTCCAGAAGAGGGAGATGTGGACAGTGAGAGGCTTAGAGAAGGTTACAGATGAAGACAGAATGAAGGACCTGGGAATGTTTAGCCTGAAGAAGGGAAGCCTGGGGGAGTGGAGAGGGGGGAAAATAGCTGCTAAATATGGCCATTATGGATAACGCTGTAAATCATGCCCACATTGGAAGGATTTAGACTTGTTCTGCTTGACCTTAGAAGGCAAAACCAGGTGCAATGAGTGGGAATTCACAAAAGCAACCAATTCCAGTTCACCAGGAGGAGAGCTTTCCAATGGTGGAAAGGGCTCCCCCTCACTGGAAATCTTCAGAGACTAGAGTACCATTCATTAGAGATTATCTAACAGGTACGAGTTGGACTCAGTGGAAAAGGAAGTCCCTTTCATCCCTGAGGTTATGCAAATCCGAGGGGCAGGACTCCATATTCCCACATGGAAGTGCTTGGGGAGAAATATGCCCCACACATTCAAGGCATCATTATCCTCCCCACCCCACCCCTGCCCAAGAAGAGAAAGCCTGACTCCAGACCAATAAGCCAACTTCACCACTCTACACCACAACTGAAGCTTGCCATTGTGTTTAGAAGAAACCACAGCACTCATTACCGGGACATGCTGGTTTTGACAGCCCAGAGATGCTTTCTTATAGACTAGCCACAAAATTCTTAATTAGGTTCTTCCTAGAAAAACAGGAACAAACATGCACGCTGGGTCAAATCCACCATGAATGGAAAGAATTTTTCCAAGAAGTGGTCAGATACTTTGCAAGATATAGTATCTTCAGGCTTAACTCAGAGGAGGAGAGAACTCCTGGCACACATACTCTAAAACTCCATTGGATCTGAGATTTCCTTATGTGGATACTACTTCCAAAAACATTTGGGAGGGGTGGCTCTTTCATGCCTCACCATAGATGGAGGTGAACCTGTGTGACTCTGGACGTTTCTATAAGGCTGAAGAGCATTTGAGGCTTCATGTTGTTCTCAGCCCAGACAAGGAAAGGGATCCAGTGAGTAGTGATATCCCAAGCACATCTGCCTGCCAGTCAAGTAATAAGGTCCCCTCATCATCATCTGGTCACAGGAAAAGCCTGGGCTTGTTTTCTGAGGACCAGCCTAGCTAAATAGAGTCACTCATCACCAGTGAGCAGGATGCTTGTGCATGACCTTGGGCAAGTCACTTCATCTCTGTTTGCCTCAGTTTCCTCATCTATAAAATGAGGATAATAATAGCACTTCCCTATCAGGGTTATGCTGGGGATCAGATGAGATCATGTTTATAAAATGCTTAGCTCAGGGTCTGGCACATAGTAGGTATTTAATAAATCTTTCTTTCCTTCCAGTGAAGTAATATTTATAGGGTGCTTTCCAAACCTTACAATGCTATATAAATGCTAGCTGTTATTGTCATTATCATTATAATTCATGAAAAGTTGCTTGGGGCACCCAATGGTTAAGTGACTTGCCCAAGGTCACACAGCTAGTAAGCATCAGAGGTGGCACTTGGGTCCAGGAATTCCTGACTTGAAGGCTCCTCTCTTACCACTTCACCACACAGCCTCTTTTGAAACAAACATGTTTGGTTGATTAGTCGTATTCTATTCCTCATGACCTCATTCGGGGTCTTCTTGGAAAAGATCTTGGAAGGTTGTGCCATTTCCTTCTCTACCTCATTTTGCAAATGAGGAAACTGAGGCAAATAGGGTGAAGTGACTTGCCCAGGGTCACACAACTTGCAAGTATCTGAGGTCAGATTTGAACTCAGGTCCTTTTGATTCCAGAGTCAGTGTTCTACTCGCTGTACCACCTATCTGCTCCAGAAAACAAACATATTGTCATTTAAGAAGAGGTTGTTGAAATTTGAATTGGATCCTTGTGAAATATTTCTTTCCTATCTGCCCTTCCAAAATGAGCCCTCCTTCTATCTGTCAGGGATGTGAAGATGATTGTTTCATGTCTTGTAAGAGAAAGGTTCACTGCTCATCCCGGTACCACCACGTATCAGCACCAATGAACAAGTGTCTTTATTTGACTTCTTGCTTAGTTATCCAAAGCAGAAGGAGCTGGTCTGCTGGTCCAGCCAAGGAAACTCCCACTGCCAAAGCTGGACGCTGCAAAAGAGCACCTGTGCGGTTTTCAGGGGCGGAGACTGGATGAGGGAGAAATGAGAAATGTATCCCTCTATTGTTACAACATAATGATGAATTACTTTTGCTTTTTTCCAGCCCCAGCCTCCGAACCTCTGTTCACCTCCATTATCTGCTCTTGGTCTCTACAGGCACATTACCATACTAATTCATTGTGTTATACAATTTGAGCAGCCAAATGAGCTTACCTTGTGCCCTCTTAATAGTATTTGCTCTTAATGCTAGCTTCATAGGATGCATTTTCCAAAGCAGATGCGTCAAGGAAATGTTTCGAAACTCAATTTGGTTTTTAAATGACGAGTTGTCTCCCTAATTAGCTAGGTACAGAAAAAAAATCAGAGTGCTGTTAAAAGTGTATTGTGATCAACGACGAGCGCAGTGACAGAGAGGCCCCCAGTGCCCAGGGTGATTAGAGGCTTTGAGGAAGGAAGTCGTAGACTACAAATGAGTAGGCTCCAAATCAGAGGCATCATCCTTCCATTTCTGCAGAAAGTGATAGATGACGTGGGGATCAAATTACTTGGCTGGCTGGCAGGTGTGCTGAGATGTTACTGCACATCCCAAATCCTGGCATATCACTTCTTTGCCTGGGGTGAGGACAATAGCTTCAGAAAAAAAAAAAGACCAGGGAGAATACTATGAGTATTCTCCAGCGGTATTAATAGAGGCTTCTGCTTCATCCCTTAAAACTATCACTGTACATAAAACAAGCCAGTATATGCATGTGTGAACTTCGGCACTTTTTAATAATAAATCTAGTCTTGAAGTCCTACCTGCTCTGATCATGGCGGGGCAGGTCCACTTGTTTCTGTCAACTCTATGAATGGAGGATCATTTGGCTCTGCACACTGAAAGGCACCAGAGGTGGTTAGAGTGATCCTGCCATAGTGTGATTCAACATATGATGTCCACTGCTGGAAAAGATAACAGATGCCTAACCTGGTTTTGGGGGTGAGATGTTAATGTGTGTTTGCAGATATGGAAGTTTATGATTTCCTTGGTACTTTTTTCTCTTTTTCCCTCTTTTTTCACTATGGCTCCTCTCATGCCTCACCTTGGTGTGGAGGACGCAGGATCGGAGTTGGAGGGGACACAATGTAGACCCTCCTTTTGTAGATGATAAAACTGAGGCTCAGAGAAGTTTAGTGCCCTTCCCAAGATCTTACAGACAGTAAAGCTGTACAAGTGAGATATTGGTCCTGATTCCCTGAAGGGTATGTCACTTTAATAAATTACAAGAGATCCTGCCAAGGTAGAAAGGCTTGGTGTGTGCACCTGATCATTTTGGCCTAGCACCATCTTTTGTATGAAGGCTTGCTGCCCTCCTTCCCAATCCACCTTGTATTTGTACTGTCTATACTTACACATGTACTTGTTCTCTCCTGCCCATTAGACTGCAAGGTTCTTGCAAGTAGGTGCTTATATTCCTAGTGCCTACCATACTGTAATGCTTGTTGATCGAGTCATTGTGTATGATCCAAGGATCAGTCTAGAGAGCCCTGTTAACAGGCTGGACATTCTTTGTTCTCCAAAGACCCCCAATTTTCCTCACCCCTCAACATTTGCCCAGGCTGGTACACTGACTCCTCCTTCACTTACCTTTCTTCCCAATCTCTACCTATGGCTAAACAGTTGAGTGCCACACTACCCTCTATTCTCTTGGTGACTTGTCCTAGCCCTGCTCCCACCGTGGCAAACTCCAAGCTTGGATCACTTCATTCATTCCATGTCTGAATGTAGCTAGAGAAAAGGTCACATCTAGGCAAACAAGCTAACTGTATTCACCACAAATATGTGTCCTCTAACATCAACTAGGCTCTCACCGAGGATGAGGCATTCCTTTTACTCCTTCCTTGATTCTCTATCACACGCCCTTTGGTAGCTACATTAAACTTTCTCTTCACTCTTCACTTCCATGTCATCAACTGCCTTTCAGATATTTTAAACTGAATGCCCCATAGACATTTCAAACTCAACATGTCCAAAGCAGAATTCTACCTTTCCACTGCAAACTCACCCATCTTCCATACCTCCTTATTTCTATTGAGGGCACTACTATCCTTTCAGTCTCCCAGGTTTATAACCCTGGCTTTGTCTTCTAATATTCACTCTCCCTCTTCAGTTGGCCCTCCTCATTCCCTTATGACCCATTTTCTCCCACTCTGATGTCATTGACTCTCATGAAGCTTCTCCCTCTCTTCTTTCTTCTTTGGGGACTGGAGGGGCTAAGTTTGACTTATCAGTAGATAAACTCTGAACTCTGATCTACAATAACCTACTATATTTAAAATGCATTCTATATGAATTATTTGGGACCAGCCATAATATTGGTATGATTTCGCTCTGTGACATCTGTGGTGATATATGTGTGCTTGCACTGATGCTAGGCTGACTCAGAAAGAGTGCCTTAACTAAATGAAGCTGATTTGAACTCCTCATTTTTAGTGAGTTTTTTTTTGTCATATCATACACATTTCCTCACTCTCTTCTTCCCCACTCCTCTCTCCTCTTTTTAATTCTGTTGCTTTTAAAAATGAATATCACTTAGGGGGATATGCAAAAGTTATAGCTTTGTGGAGCACACTTCAATGACTTTTAGAGATATTGCAATGGCTGTTGCCATGGGAAAGTCACTCATTTCATAAGTCTTTCTAGCATACAATTAAACAAGATCAATTACATTGAATTGCAAAAGAAAGTATGTTTGACATTTTTTTAAAAGCCAAAAATGAACAAACAATTGCCACAAAACAGCCTGATTAATTCTCAGAAAAAAGCTAACGACTTTTAGAAGGAATTGGCAGTTAGAGAGGGGTTGTCACTGATTCCTCTACAGTTTAGTGCAGGCAAAAGGAAACAACTGAGGAACCACACCCACAAAGAACAAATATTTGCAATGAGTGTGGAAATTTTAAAAAGCAAGCTGTTGAAGATTAGAAAAATGTAAATTTTACTGATGGGCTTCACTTTTTTACTTATTTTGTTGTTGTTCAGTCACATTCAACTCTTCATGGCCCCATTTGGGGCTTGAGGCAAAGATACTGGAGTAGTTTGCCATTTCCTTCTCCAGCTTATTTCACAGATGAGGAAACTGAGGTAAGCAGAGTTTAAGTGACTTGCCCAGGGTCACATAACTAGCAAGTGTCTCAACTTGAACTTGAACTCAGGTCTTCCTGACTCCAGGTCAAGTGTTCTATCCACTGGCCCACCCAAGGCAATATATTAAAGACACTGTTCAAAAGAAGTCCAGTTGAGGCTGTTAGATCAGGACATCTTCATCCGATTGTAAAATGTCTACTCCTAAAAAATGTTTGAGTAATTTTTTTAAACTTCCAGTGGATCTGGAAATCTTGTTTCTGGGGAGGGGATGATGAACTCTGATAAATATATTGACATACTGAGCAGCAGAATTGTTCTATAATTATAGAAATTATTAAATGATGATTAATCAATTGATCAGTATTTATTAATCACCTAATATATGCCAGGCATTGTGCAAAGTGCTAGCGATATAAAAATAAAGTATGATACAGTTCTTACTAAAAATGAAGCCATATTCTAATGAAGAAAAGTATATGTAAAAATATAGTTAACATAGATAAAAAGTTAATACATATACATATATACATTTTGATGTATATAGCCATTTTCAGTCATATCTGACTCTTTGAGACCCCATTTGGAGTTTTTTTGGCAAAGATAATGGAGTGGTTTACCATTTCTTTCTCTAGCTATTTGCATTCAAAAATACCTAGTAAGCAAATACAAGGTAGTTTGGGAGAACAAGGTACACCAGCAGCTGGGGGTATTGGGAAAAGTCTCATGTGGAACAGGAACATCAAGCTTGAAGCCCCCAAAACTCCCAAATGTGGGTCAAATCAGATGACCAAGTATTGCAGAAATATTGAACAAAATAAATAAAAATATAGTACAACATAGATAATGTTAGTTTGTGGTTTTCTAAGACAATGTTCAGTGGTAGAGTCCATTTCCACTTGAATTTGACACCATTGATTATCCTCTGTGAAGTTATTCTCTGTGAAGCAGATAGAGGTAAGGAAGGTATACAGCCTGGTAGAGGGAATGACCCATGCAAATGCACAGAGATGGGAGATAGAGTTTTGTAAATGAGGAAGAATGAGAAGGTCAGCATACCACAACATGGCTTTGCACCATGTCTCCACCATGAAAGGGCCAGAAATGTGTCTAATTCATCCATTTCATCCCTGAGTAAGTCACTTTAACCTCTCAGGATGCTAGGCAGCTCCCTAAAACTGTAAGTTGTAGAGAAGGTGCCAACCTTCCCTAGTAGAGGAAGTTTCCTTACCTGGGAGTTTCAAGGTAACAATGAAATCCTAGGTCCAGTCCCTATGGACAGGATTCATCCCCATGTGATGAGCAAGCATGAATGTGTTGCTAGCTACACCATTAGAGGCAACAGCCACATTGAGGAGATCACAGATCCATTGACATGTCCACACTCACCTCCGCAACCTCACCATATCAGCCCTCCCCTGGTTTCCTCTGCCTTTCTCTCCCTAGAGCCTCAGCTCCACAGACTTAACATTTTGAAGATGCTACACCTCCTTCCCTACAAAGCCATTCATTCACACATTTCAAAATGCTTTAATAACTAACTCATTAATTCCTCCCTCTCCAACCCCCCTCCTCCACTTGACACACGGAGTTCTCTCTGAATGATATGTTGGTCCTTAGGCTCGATTTAATTTCACCCGCCTTGCCTGGGTGGGGGCCATCATTTACATTGGCCTCATTTCCCATGAATTATTACTCCGATTCGAACAAGTCTGAATGGCCCCATCTCCAAAATGACATCTCCCGGAAGAGAGCAAAAAACCTATCCAGAGGAGCAATTATTTTTTTCTTTTTTAAAAAAAAGAGGTTTAAGGATCCAATGATCTTATAAATAAACACAGCAAATTCAGCTGAGGACTGAGATGGAGACTTTGGAGCTAGTTTATAAAAACGTGGAATTGAATGAATTTAGGCAACTCTGAGAGCGAGGCAGTCACAGCCCCTCCAAGGAAAAGGATCATGGTGGGAAGAGGGAGATCTTCTTTACCCAGGATGTTCATTCTTTAATCCCCAGTGACCATCCCTCCTATGTTCTGTCATTTTGGGACCTTCTTCAGCAGAAATGTGGAGTTTCAAACATTTCTACCCAGAAACTACAAGCAAATTAGGAGAGCAAGGAATAGTTTATCTGTTAAATCTATGGAGAAGAATTTATGACCAAACAAGAAATAGTGAACATTATGAAATGCAAAATGGATAATTTTTATTACATTATAAAGTTTTTACACAAACAAAGCCAATGCAACCAAGATTAGAATGATGCAGAAAGCTGGGAAACATCTTTTCTGCCAGTCTCTGATAAAGGTCTCATTTCTAAAATATATAGAAAACTGAGTCAGATTTATAAGAATATAAGTCATTTCCCAATTGATAAATGGTCAAAGGATACAAACATGAAAAAACTTAAAGCTATCTATAGTCAAACGAAGAAAAATACAAAAATTACTATTCATTAGAGAAATGTAAGTTAAAACAAATCTGAAGTACCACGTCACACCTATCAGGTTGGCTAACATGACAAAAGAGGAAAATGATAAATGTTGGGGAAAATGTGGGAAAATTGGAACACTAATGAATTGTTGATGGAGTTGTGAACTGATCCAATCATTCTGGAGAGCAACTTGGAACTATGCCCAAAGGGCTATAAACTGTGCATACCCTTTGATCCAGCAGTACCACTTCTACATCTGTATCCCAAAGAGATCATAAAAAGGGAAAAGGACCCACATGTACAAAAATACTTACAGCAGCTCTTTTTGTGGTAGCAAAGAATTGGAAATCAAGGAGATGCTGATCAATTGGGGAATGACTGAACAAGTTGTATGTAATGGAATAAGAAATGATGAGCCGGTGGATTTCAGAAAAACCTGGAAAGACTCGCTGAGTGAAGCGAGCAGAACTAGGAGAACATTGTACATAGTAACAATAACATTGTGTGATGACTGACTTTGATAGACTTAGCTCTTCTCAGCAGTGCAAGGATCTAAGACAACTCCAAAGGACTCATGATGGAAAATTCGGTCTATATCCAGAGAAAGAACTATGGAGTCTGAATGCAGATTGCAGGAGACTATTTTCTCTCTCTTTCTTGTTTTTTCTTTCACATGGTTTTTTCCCTTTGTTCTGATTCTTCTTTCACAGCATGACCAATGTGTAAATATCTTTAACATGACTGTACATGTATAACCTATATCAGATTGGATGTTATCTTGGGGAGAGGGGAGGGGAGGGAGGAGAAAAATTTTAGAACTCAAAATCTTATAAAACTGAATGTTAAAAATGAAAAATAAAGAAATAGGTCACTTTTGAGAAAATTTAAAATATATATATATTTTCACTCAGGCTGGCTGGTTTCCCCGGAACAACCAAGTGCTATATGGTTTAAGCTGCCCTGACTCCATTTTTAGGAGCACAGGGAGAAGGATAATTTCCTAAACAACTGAAAGAGCAATTGAAGGGTAACTTTGTTGAGTAAGCAAGAATCAAAAACAAGTCGAGTCTTCTTCAACCTTTTCTCTCACATCCTTTGCTCTTGGTGCCCTTGGCAAAGGGAACCCCCATTGCTCCTTTCACCTCTTGTCCCATGGAAGGCAGGGGATGCTGGGATGGAGATTTAGTAGCTGCTGCCACTATATGTTAACCCCCCCCCCCCCCAACCATATGCGATAGATGTGATCTTGTCACAAACTTTAAATAACTTTCCATCTTAGAGTAGCTTGAACCTCCAGTAAATGCTGGGGGCTAGAGAGTGGGGGAGACAGCCCGAGGAGATTTACAACTCTTCCAAATACCACGTGGCATAGTAGGTAGAGCTCCTGGTCTAGAGTCAGGAAGACCTGAATTCAAACCCAGCCTGAGACACTTACTAGTTGTGTGACCTTCAGCAAGTCATTTAACCCTATTTGCCTCAGCTTCCTCATCTGTAAAATGAGCCAAAGAAGGAAATGGCAAACCACTCCAGTGTCTTTGTCAAGGAAACCCCAAACGGGGTGGTGAAGAGTCGGATCTGACTCCAGAACAAGAACAAAAGCTGCCCCTCTGATATAGCAGCATGCTCTGGGGTTCTTCTTAAACTGTCCTTCATACATTCTTTTTGAGGAGAGTCAGGCTCATTCATCACCGGAGGTCTGCACTTCCCATCTTTACTCTTACTCAGTTATTTTTCTTCCTAAAAATATATTTCTTAGTCCTCTAATAAAAACAACAAAGGGGAAATGGCCAGTGTTTGAAACAATTTATTTTAAATGACCTCAGAAGGCAAATAAAACAAGATGAAAAATTTTATTGGTTTTTATGAGGCAAAAAGAGAAAAGGCTCATGATGTGAGTGATGGTTATATGGAGGGCACTGATAGCGACCCCGCCTTCCCTGAACTAACTTCATCACGACATTGACCCTGAGTCAGCTACTGAGGACTGAAAGGAATGGGGGAGGGGTGTCGGGGAGGGGCAGGATGAAAGGCACTTTGTAACAAGGTCAATTTGTCGAGGTACAGATTCCTCTTTGACTCAAGCTTTTGTTGTGTTTGGGAAAGGGAAAGAAACTTCCTCCTAATCCCGTGGTCCTCAGAGATCTGAGGCAGGATAGACTCTGTCTTTGGGTTGGTTGTTCTTTAGACCTTGAGAACAGGGATTAGTTTTTTCATTTATTTGTATTTCTCTTATCTCCAGAGTTTAGCACAGTATCTGGCATAAAGTAGGTGCTTAATTGAGTAGGTGCTCATTGACTTACTCAAGATCTGCAGCTGAAGGAGGCAAAGCAATGTGGTTGGATTTGGCTACCTGTTTATGTGAAAATGGAGGTGTATTCTAAAATGGCATAATTAATATCAAGAGGAGGAACCCATATTGCCCCTCCATATACTACAGAGCTTCCCTTCAAGGCTTTTTAAACTTATCCCTAATTCTGACTCTTCTCTGTCTCTGTCTCTTTCTCTGTCTTTGGCTGTCTCTCTATCTCAGTCTCTCTCTGTGTGTCTATGCAAAGTCAGCAATTGGAGTCTTGGGGAAGAGAGAGAATTAGAGGGAGCAGCTGGATGGTGTCACCAACCTTGGAATGTGAGAGAACTCTGGCAAATGCACTTGGAGAACAGTTAAAGGAGATAGGTGAGGAGGACCTGGAGCAGCAGGCTGGGGTTAGGGGACCCTGGGGAAGAGTCTGTCTTGAATACCTGGTTGTTGCACAGTTAAGGAGTGGAAGGTTCAGACTGTGTGGAGGCAGGCTGCTATGTTCTTCACTGAATTCTTTTCCTTGGGTCCTGATAGGTTGCAGTGTTATAGGGCCAGAGGCAGAGACTTCTGGTTCCAAGTGTGAGTGGGTCACACAGCTAGGTGGCACTTCAATGGATAGAGTACTGGGCCTGCAGTCAAGAAGATTCGTCTTCCTGAGTTCAAATCTGGCCTCAGACGCTGCCTAGCTGTGTGATCCTTAATCCTGCTTGCCTCAGTTCCTCATCTGTAAAACAAGCTGGAGGACATGGTAAACCACTCAGGTATCTTTGTAAAAAAAAAAAAAAAACCCAAATGGGGTCATGAAAAGTCAGACATGACTCTTCCAGTGAGGTCCCCAGTATTCTTTTTGGAATCTTGACAGGAATTTGCAGAACTTTTGATCCCTGTTGGCAAACAGTTTGAATACGATTCATTAGTGCTTGACCACAGCCTTCTTGATCTGTTACCTACAGATGTGCCTGGTGTGCCCAGAGTGCCCAGAGAGCCTCCTGCAGTTCTCCATAACAGTGATGAGGAGAGCAGCAGGCCATGTCACATTCAGTCAGTACAAATCTTAGCTATTGGTTTAATGGAAAATTATTGATACCTCTTCTTTTTTATCTGCATTTCCCACTATGTCCTTTCCACCCTCCCGAGGAGCCAATGATTAGAACAAAGAATAAAAAGCAGGGGACCGCCCAGCACAACCAACCACCACCCAAAAAAGAAACTCTAACATGTATGTTAGATGACCTCTTGGACAAGCCATTTAGTTTCAATGGGTCTTTTAGAAAAGCTTATTTATTTATTACAATTCAGCAGCATAGGTTTTCTAGCATTAAAAATCAGCTACAATGTAACTGAATGAGGAAGCCCATTGATTAGGAAACATCCAGTTTTGTGATTTGTTCAGTGTATTGACCCAGAGCTCAATAGATGCTTAATGTATTGTGACATTAGAATAGAATGTATCCCCTTAAAGATGGGAATATCAATGACGGGCAAAGATCTTCTCAATGTTGGCTGGGTATTCAAAGAGAGAAAGAACCCATCTGACTTTGCACCTCTGAGGAGCAGAAGGGGCAGGAGTCTTCTCTTTTGAGGTCAATGACAATTTAGGACCATGACAATGTCACAGTATTATTTTATTATTATCTTTCCACTTACATGGTTGTAGTCAAAGTGCATCCCTTTCCTGGTTCTACTTGCATCACTTTTTCCTCTGTCATTTTTAAAAGAAATTTAGTGATTTCATGTCCCCTGCAGACTCTAGCTGATATGGACAGTGAGAATGTACCAGCCACCCCTTGCAACTTTTCTTTTCTTTTATTCTGCGAAATGGATGCTTTGATTGATATTATTAATTAGTGAATTGCATCGATAATAGTGGGATTCCAAAGCGTGGAATAAATTTCCCTTAAAATCTTGTAGTAACTGTAACAATGTTTGATTTTATTAAATACAGAATTTCTCAATTCATGCTGAATATTGGCAAACAATTACAAATACACATCAAAAGAACATATGATATTAGAAAATCAAGGTAGATGTTTGGAAGTTCCCTCGGTTCATGTTTGGTTCATGTTTGTTGGTTTTCCAATTTGCCTGAAAATACAAAACAGCTTAAACTCTTGGTATAGTTTAAAGCACTCCATTTCCTCTAATTGTTTTTAATTATTTATAATTGCACCCTTTAGTACTCACGGGGAAAGTATGGGGGTGGGGATTGGGCAGAGGGGTCCTGGGATCAGTGCAAGCTCTGCGAGTCCTAGAATAGAGGAGTACTGAGCTCCACTCCAAACTGGGAATTCCATGGTACCATAAATCAGATTCGAGATCAGGGAACCTGGGTTTTTTCCTAGGTTTCCCACTTAGGCATTGAGGTGGCAAGGACCATGGATAGCAGGTTGGGCTTAGTGTTGACAATGCCTGCTCTTAAATACTGTCTCAAACACTCTCTAGGAGACTAAATAAAGGCTAGAGAAGTAAGCAATTTCTCATAGTGACACAGGCGCAAGTGGCCAAGCCAGTGTTGGAATTCCAGCCTCTCTGATGCCCGATCCCAGACCCCATCCCTCACCTCCCAGAGTTCTAGCTTTCCTACCATCAACATCACCCCAGGACCATTACAGATGAGGAGGGATATGAGCCTAGGACTCTCAGAGTCTAGGCTTTATTTTCTTCTGTTAAATGAGGGGGTTGAAATGAATAATTTATAGGTCACTTCTCAGCTCTAGAGCTATACTCTTATGATTATGGAATGGGAGAGTTTTCCCTAAGAATTCTAAGGCAATGGTAGATACATCAAGACTCCCAGATCAGAGGAGACAGCTAGGAC
Organism: Notamacropus eugenii; assembly: GCF_028372415.1. Classification (NCBI taxonomy): domain Eukaryota; kingdom Metazoa; phylum Chordata; class Mammalia; order Diprotodontia; family Macropodidae; genus Notamacropus; species Notamacropus eugenii. The sequence continues at coordinate 16,639,407 of NC_092874.1, forward strand.
AAATATATCTTCTGTCCCGCCTTATTCAGAATCCTTTACAAAATATTTCAGAACTTTTCTGAGATAAGTGCCAGCAAACCTTGAATGAGAAAGAGGCACACCTGTACCCAGGCTGGCCTCCCATTTCAGCTCTGATCATGAGATGCTCACTTTGAGGAAGCAAAGATGAAAATGCCCACCTGGTTTAGGCTTTGTTTGCCAGTCCCTCAGTGCTCCAAAAGAGTGGTGCCTGTGGGGGAATTCCAGGGGCATGTGACAGGTTCTGTACTTCAGTTTATTTTATCAACCACAATTGGATCAAAGTCTCAGCAGCTGTCAGGTAAAACATATAAGCTCAACCCAGAGCTGCCCAAGCCAGGGAACACTAGAAAAGAAGGAACCTTAGACTATGAGCTCCTTACGAGCAGACACTGTGGGGTTTTCCCTACCTCACAGAGCTGAGCACAGTGCTGGGCACACGGCAAGCACTGTGTAGATGTTAGTTATTATTATTAGTTATTAATATTAGTTATTATTATCACCACCATCATCAACATTATCATCATCATTATGATCATAAATTATCATCACTGTTATTAGCAGGCATGAAAGCCTCATTTTTAAAAAATGCTGCTCAAAGATGTCACATACAAGTCATCACCTTCTCCATTTGCTAACCTGAGACAAAATTCTGCTTTTCCTCCCCTAGTTACATCTCTGGCTCCCCTTTCTGTAGCATCTTAAGGCTCATTTGATTTTCCTTGCCCTTCTGAGGGAGGTAATACAAGCATTATTATTCATCTTTAGCAGAGGAGGACCTGAGGCTTGCAGGGTTCATGGGATTGTAGATCTTTAGCTGAAAGATCATCTTGTCCAAACCCTCATTTTACAAATGAGGGACTGAAGGTCAGAGAAGTCAGTTGACACATTCAAGGTCACATGGGTAGGAAGGGGCAGAGATGGGATTTCAGCCCATGTCTCCTCACTGCAGGGTCAAGGCTACTTCTGTAGCATCTTGCTTGTCTATCTCTCTTGAGCTCAGGTCTTCTGAAACCTTTATCAGTTCTATCTTTTCAGAATATAATAGGGCATACACCAAATGTTTGCTTTTCTTATTTGTCCAAGGAAAATTTTGCAAAACAAAGCCATGGTCTTCCTCCCATCTCTATATACACCCTAAATATAGGGAGGAGTGTGTGTGTGTGCATGTGTGTGCATATGTGTGTGTGTGTGTATGTATGTATGTATGTATCTCAGGTTCCCATGGTGCTTGGGGTTGAAAAAGTCTTCATTATTAGAGAGCTTTCTCTTTGTACTCTGTTTCTCAGAAGAAGCCTGTGGGTTCCTCAATGGTTGAGTCATCATGCACTGATTGGGCAGTCCCTTTCCACTGAATACAAAAGGGGAAATTCTAAGAGACGATCTGGTACAAGAGATAAGCAATGAGAAAAAATTAGCTATATTAGCCATGTCCCATGCTACAATAAGTTTGGGAGGAGAGAAGCAAGGGAGCCTGGACCTTTGACTCTGGCTGTACAGTTTACCTCTTCCATAAATAAGGATTAGAACTCTACAAGGGACTTAAACCTGGGTTGAATTTAAATCCACCCTTTTTTACATAGACTGTTAAAGGAAGTCACCTTTGGAAGCACATCACCACCACATATGTCCTCCATATATTCTTCAGAGCAGGTCAAGGGAGGGAACAGTAGCAATGACGGTGGTATCCAAAGTAGGTGAGTATCTCCAACATTTCTAAGATGTATCACCTTTTTCCAAGGCAAATGCATTCATGGCTAGAAAATGTTAATGCTTAGAGGAAGGCTGCTCCAGGGAGTGGGTGGGAAATGCCAAGTGAGCTATTTGTTCATCAATTCCAGTTCTGGGCTCTTCTATTATAACTGCTTTGCATGCTCAGAACCAGGCAAGATGTTCCCGTGGAGACAAATAGATGGGCTGTTTATTTACTAGGGGGCAACAAATGACATTTCTGTGTCTTTCTCTCCTTTCTCTCCTCAGCAAAGATTTGTTTTAGCCACTGGAAATGTCATTTTTTTTCTCAGAGTGCGCTGGAGCTAAAGTCAACAGCAGTTACTTTGATTTAGTGGCTAGGCTCTGGGCTGGATCTCAAATGTTCACGGTCCCTCGGCCTCTGTGATGCGGTGACAGTGGGGAGATGCTGGGAGGAGAGGATTTGCAAAGCCTAAAGTAAATTTCAGATCTGATTTAACCAGGCAAGGGATCAAGTCATGCCTGTCCCAGAAGGCAAAGTTCACAAAGGACTGACTAATGAGCTCCTTTGGAAATTACTCATGGAACCTTGTTGTTCAGTTGTTTTGCAGTTGCAGCTGACCCTACATGACCCCATTTGGGATTTTCTTGGCAAAGATACTTGAATGGTTTGCCATTTTCTTCTCCAGATCATTTTACTGATAAGGAAACTGAGGCAAAAAAGGGTTAAGGCACTTTTAAAGGGTCATATAGCAAAGTATCTGAAGATGGATTTGAACTCAGGAAGATGAGTCTTTCTGACTCCAGCCTGGTGCTCTGTGCACTATGGCACCACTCAGCTCTTCATGGAATCCATTTCTCCTTATTTATGATCCCTTTGGAATGTCCCTAAAAATAAATGGAAGATGAATTAAGACTTTTCCAAGGAGGTAAGATCCTCGAGTTTAATTCCTTCAATTTGCAGATGAGTAAACTGAAGCAGCCTAGAAGTGAACCTGAGTTGCACAGACCAGAGTCTGGATTCAATCCTCTGATTCCAGGAACAGCACCCTCTCCTGGGCTTTCATAGCCTATGTCAATCTCTTGCCCCCATCTCAACCTACTATCACTGTACACATACAAATGTGTGCAGGCTCCATCTGCTTCAGCATCAGTTGGGCACATGACTTGCAGAAGCCTGCCCAGAGGGCAGAAAGTATCAGACAGACCTGCCAGCCCTACCTTGGCCCCCAGTTTTCTCACTGGTTGCTGAATGGATGGGTGATAGAAAAGCCTCCTCTGCACTCCTCCTTTGTGCAGCTGAGGTCAAATGATCCTCAGATGATCATAAATCAGGCTTTGCTTTGCCCTCCAAGTGCCTAGCACAGCACACCATAGCCAACCCCTCTGGACTCAGCTTTTTAATCAAGAGCCTTGATTCCAGAGCTGGAGGCTTGGACAGCTGACCCATCCTGGGGCTTTTGTCTTTCACATGTTTATCTCAGGTTCATGTTTGTTCTTACAGCCTCCCAGCCCAGAGAGTTTCAAGGGTGTAATAGTGGCGCTTGCAGTTATTCAGTCATGTCTAACTCCTCATGAACTCACTTGGGGTTTTCTTGGTTTGAGTGGTTTGCCATTTCCTTCTCCAGCCCATTTTACAGATGAGGAAGTTAAGGCAAACAGGGTGAAGTGACTTGTTCAGGATCACTCAGCTAGTGTCTGAGACTGGATTTGAACTCAGGAAGATGAGTCTTCCTGACTCCAGTCCAGCACTCTATGCACTATGGTGCCACCTAGCTGCCATAATGGGTAGGGTGCTTCCATTTTATTTCTTTTCTCACAAAAATAATATATTGTTAGTTTTGGATCAGATGCTGCACCCAGGACTTCTCCACGGTGTGCATGGAGGACCAAGCTTCACTTTCATTTACTCAGATTATTTTCTCCTCTTTATAGAGGAACAATAACTAGATTCTTCTTTTTTCTTCTGCCCAGTACCGCTGCTGTGGCAGAGGCTCTGGGTTCTGATTCTGCCTCTTCCATTTACTATATGTGACAAGCAAGTCCTGGAACCTTTCTAGCACCTTTCTCTGTAAATTGAAGTCTTGAACTTACTGGCTTCTGAGCTGCTTTTCAGTTCTAGGTCTGTGAACTGTGAGATAAGTTCCTTAACATCATGAGGACTCTATTTCCTCCTCTGTAAAATGGGCTGGATGATCTTTCAGGTTCATTTCACTTCTAAATCTCTGATTCTGTATCTACCACCCAACCTCCAAAAGAAAGAGTCCATGTTGTAAAGTTAGAGAGAAGCTTGGTTTTTAATTCATTTTCATCCTCTCCCTCCACCCCCTGCCTTGTATTCTTTTAAGCATTTAGTGATAACTGGGGAAGCTCCTCTAGATTGCCCCTGTAGGTCAATCCTCTCATTTGTAAATGAGAAGACAGAGGCTAAAGTCACCCAGATATAAATGTCAGAGGGGTGGTATGAGCCCATGTCCCTGAAGATGGACTCCATGTTCTTTAAGGAGAATACACTGAATCTGCTGGTCGTCAGATGTGGGAGTCAGAGGTTTAAAGTTTGAATTCTGCTTTGTCAAACACTGCCTGTGTGGCCTCAAGCAGGCCACTACCCACCTGCTCCTCAGTTTCCTCATTCCTAAATTGAGAGCATTGAACAAATTGTCTCTATTGCCCCTTCGGCTCTAGCTCTTTTTCCAATGAATCTCTCCAAGTCTCAGTTTCCCAGTCTGTAAAATGAGGGACTGGATTAGATGACTCTGAGGTCCCTTTCCAGCTCCCAATCTAAGATCCTACATGAAATAAGCACTTTGAATTGCATTATGTTACTTTGCTCTCAACAATATTTTTTTTTTCTGAATCTTTTCAAGATGTCCTCAACTATCTCATCTGGTGCTCTCCTATCCTCTGAGTCTCTGAATTGGGGATCTTCAGCATTCTTCATTCCTCTGTACCTAGACTATGGAGAAACAAGGCTGCAGGAGGGTCAGAGCAGGAATTTTAATCCTACACCATGACTTTCTTCATCATAATTCACATTTACTTAAGGCTGAAAGGTTCACCCAGAGCCTTATTCTCAGCTGAACCATGGAGTTGGTAGGGGAGGGTCATTGTTATCATTGTACCCCACTTCCCAACTCCATCACATATGCCTGGGGTGGAGGAAAAGCTTGTCCTGAGACGCCACATCCTCTGCTGTGCATGTGGAAGAACTAACCACTTCTAAGGCTGGTAGGAGTTGGAGGCTGTCCATGAGACCATTGTAAGATGAAGCAGGCTTGGTCACTGCTGTGGGTGCACCTGGTAAACATCCAGGCCCTCAGGCAAATCCCTAGGAACAACTGACCAGAAGTGTGAAGAGAAATCTAGGCTATAAGCCCCAAGACTTCAAAAATGCAATTTCTTTGCTGTCACAAAGAAGAGTCCCCCTGTTTACTCTCCTGTTGTTCTCCCAAGTTCCAAAGGGACACAGAGAGAAAAGCAAGCAGGCAGGAAAGGGCTGGAGAGTCAGAGCTCCTGCCTTTGCCTCTGGCTTCTCATTGGGCATCCAAAGAGCAGCCTTTGGAAAGTCTGCAGTTTATCTCTGGTCACAGAAAAGGCAAGTGTCCAGAGAGCTTGATGAGGAGAGAGGAATCACCACCAGACAGCCCCCTAGTAAGAAATTGGAAAGTGAGGGTCCAGGGAGAGCCAAACAAGCCAGGCTTGGCATGGTCTGGGGCCAATGTGGGGATTCGTTTTTACCTCTGGCACTGTCCTAACCTGCACATTCTTTCCAGCTGAGCTCGTCCTTGGCTGATGGTGATGGGACCAGGGGAGCTGGGGCTGAGGAGGAGCCAGGTGGAAGATGGGAGACTTCACCCATGTCTGAGAGACAAACAATTAAACAAAGGAGGCACCGAGTGAACAAATGAGAAAGCAGCCGTTGAGGGACACTTGATTTCATTTGGGGAGACCATGGGACAGAGGTACTGGCCTCCTCACAGCAGTTGATAGAGAGAGGTGGGAGGCTGAGCAGCAGCCCACTGAGCATTTGGGGAGTTTCCTGGCTCACCTTCAACCCCATAGGCCTGTGGGCTGTTAAATCTCACCAGCCCTAGTTTGCAAACAAGCAGCTTGAAGGAACACACGGCTTCTGAGGCCTGAAAAGAGATTTGTAGAGGTCTTTGTATCTCAGTGGGAAATGAAGCAGAGGCTTCCCTGGTCATTTGGGTACTTGGGGCAAGCTTCACTTGGGGTTCAGCTGGGACAGGGGAAGTCCACCTTTAGATACTGAAGAATTGGGGACACTTCCTAGCCCATCTCTGTGTACTGGCAAGTGCTTTTGCCCCTCACCTCTTCGTAGAATCCCTGGCTTCCTTCAAGGCCCAGCTCTAATCTCACCTCTTGCAGGAGGCCTTTCCTTGTTCCAGCAGAACTCTTTCTTTTCTAAGGCTGTCCTGGATCTATTCCACATATATCTTGTCTCTCCCTTTGGAGGACATCCATAGTGGGGCAGGGGGCAGGGGATTTATTTGCTTTTTTTTTGTATCTTTGGGGCTTAGCACAGTTACTGATACATGGTAAACACTTCATAAATGCTTGTTAAGTGACTGATGGATTGCTATTGAGTGGGGTGAGAATGATTAGGCTTCAGCAGAAGGAATCCAATTCATTTCATTAATTGATGAGCCTTTGTTTGTGAAAACTGAGTGATAAATAGGATGAAATTGCAATGTAGTGTTACTCTGGGCAGCCCCTCCCTAGCTCTCACAAACAACCAGCAAGTGAATGGTAGCGGACACTATGTCTCCCGTGCAGTACAATTGGCGGCCCTGTAATCTCTAGTGATTTACCCCAGCCCCAAGACTCCATAAGATGCATGCTAGTGCTAAGGGACACTTCCTACCATGCAGGTAGTCAAGTGCCATCCCCTTATCCTCCCACAAAAGCCAAATAACATTCATAAGTATCTCTCAGTCAAATCCGCCATGTTAACTCCATCTCAGAACTTGGCATCAGTTTCATTGGCCTTTTAGTCTGTCACTAAAATTTTTCTGGGGTTCCAATTGGTGAAAGGGGTATGAGAGGTAAGGATTTCCTCCAAGCCCACCGGTCATGAAGAGAAATAAAGGAAACTGGTCGGCATTCCCTGCTGATTTTCTGGAAAAGGCACAGAAAGGAATGCCCATCTCTTCTCTTGGAGCATGAACAGAGGGGCAGTCAGGAGAGGTGGTCTGCAAAAACTTGAAGAACCTTGGAGACGCTGCAGAAAACCTCCTGCTTTGTCGGATGGCTAGGATTTGTGTTTGGGTTTGTGCTTTCCCTATTTGTTTATATCTGTTATTTAAGATCCGGAAGAAGATGCCTGAGACTCCAGGCTGAGATAGAGGTTTATTTTCCAAATGATTGAAAAGCAAACAACTACAGATCTCCTCTTCTTTACCCTTGGGATCACGCCTAGTGATGGATGCAAGGAAAACAAATGAGGTGGCACAGCACCATCCTATGGGTCTTCCATGCCTCACCATCCTTGGCAGCCCTAACACAAAGAAATTCCCTTCCATCTGCAGTGCTTTTGGTGCCTTCTGACAATCCTAAGGATGGTAAAGGGGTCTACTGCACCATGAGCGCTAAAAAAAGACAAATACAGAGAGACTGAGAGCTCGAAGGGACCCTACCTATCCTTCTCCCTCATCTTAGAGATGAGGAAACTGAGATCAGAGCGTTTAGGTAGATGCTCTGCCTGAGGTCATACAGGCAGTAAGCTGGAGAGTCAGAATTTGAACCCAGGTCCTCGGATTTTAAATCCACTGATCTTTCCACTGTTTTGCAGAAGATCACTGTAATGGTTACACTATTAACCTATACCTCCCCCCATCCTACCTGATCTGTAACAGCCAGGACAGGGACAGAGCTTCCCAGAACTTGCTGGAACCAATATCGATTGTATGCTACTTTTCCCCTCCATAAAGCAGCATTTTCATAAAATAGAAGCTCCCTGAGGGTAAAAATAATTTCATTTTCATCTCTGTGACCCCAGCCCTAGCACAGAACCCACAAACACATAGTACTTGATGATTGATTGATGGAAATTCTAGTATTTCTCTGATGTTTAGGCAGTCTCTTGAAAATAAATTAATTAATGTCATGGTTGATCTTTATAGATTATGACAAATAGTGGGAAAGCATATAATGAATTCAATTTACCAATTGTAGCTTTTGGAATGAAAACTGGCAGAAAGGCATCTGGAGTTAGTTTGTGCTTTTGATTGATCTGTCCGTATCGCCCCTCCCCCTCTCTTGCCTTGTTTTTGTAAGACGGGTCCTAAAAGTGGGTCCTACCAGTTTAAACTGAATGGAAACAGATGATATTGGCTATCCATTTTAGGCTCTCAGATGCTCAGAATCCAGGAATTTTTAGTCAAAAGGACTTTTTTTTTAACCTCACTTTTCTGCTTAGAATCATGTTGTTTGATTTGGTCCAATCCAAGAAAGATTTATTAAATGTCTCTTATGTGACTGACCCCTTGCCAAGTCCTGGGGACTTAAAAATAAAATGAGCAAATAAAATGGTCCCTGGCCTCAAAAAGTTTCCGTTCTTTCCATTATTTTTTGACAGGAACCTCTTTAGAAGTAAATTCAGAATGAATATAACATCGATCCAAATGGTTTTCATGGAGAAAGTAGAAGTTAGGGACGGGACATTAGGAAAGAGGAGACAGTGAGCTGAGCTTTGAAGGGAGATAGGAAGTCCAAAAGGCGGCCATGAAGGAGGGATGTCCAAGGTCACACGGGGACCAAAGCAAAAGGAAAAATCATCTTTAGCCTGAGGGTTCTTTCTGCTGTGTCATGGTGGCTCCCTTAGGAGGCAATAAACTTAGAGACTTAAGTTCCCTTGGACTTTCAGCATTCGGGGCTGGAAGGGACCTTCGAGGTCATTCGACCCAATCCCCTCCTTGCAGAGATGAGGAAGCAACAGCCAATGGAGGCCAAGGGATTGGCCTGAGGGGTCCTTGAAACATCTGTGAGAACAGCTCCCAATCAGGGCTCTTCTATCACATCTATGATGCCCAGTGGAAATGTGGACTGTCCAGCTCAGTGCCTGATACATAGAAAGCACCAATAAATGCTTTTTCTCTCTATTGGAGTCAATTCTCCATTATCTCCATTATCCACACATATGAAGCAGGAGCTGGAACAGAGAAAATACCAAAACAGAAAATAATTTTTAAGTCTATTTGCTGAGAGATGTATTAGTACTGATTATTTTGGACTAGCAAATTGGCCTTTCTAATGATATTTTACTTTAGCTAATTTTCAAAAAGTATATTACCATCAGCAAGAGTGGTAAGACTGTTCTTATGGTCAAAAATTATTGTCTGATCGAAGTGCTTTCACTTCAGCTAATATCCAAATTGATTTGCATTCCTTGAGTGTGCTAACTGCCAACATGATTAGTAGGTAAAATGCAGCTCCGAACTGGAATTTTGTGGTTGAAAATCCATCTAGTGGGTAATTTTCAAGTGAATAATCAAGGGATGTCAGTAACGTCAGCTGCAGAAACCACATCAAGACCTGACCTAGTGAGAGAGGTGGAGGTTCCTGAGAACCTGACTGAGGAAACAGATGCTGAAACCAATAATGTCCAGCTGCTTAACAGCAGCCCTGAGTTTGAAGAATTGACTGTGTACCTCTGAACCAGCATATCTTCCTGGGTAAATCAAGGAAGTTGGGTGAGTAGATCTCTACTACTCCTTCCACCTTTGACATTCTGTGATGCACAGTGATTAATGATGCTCAGGGTGAGCTGCAACCTAAGGTGGTTCTATCTCCTCACTCTCCACTGCTCACACACCATTTACCAAACTCCTGGGTCTTAGTTATTGCTGGATGTTACTTGTGTTTGTGTATATTTGCCTTCATGTTCTTGAAAGTGGGGTTAGCTGCTGCCTATAGGTCAAGAGATCACAGGGTCCAAGATCAGAGTTCTAGAGTTGGAAGAGATTTTGAGGCCATTTTATTTTAAGCCCTCTCATTTTAAGGATGACATGACTTGTCCAAGGTAGTGCAGGCAAGGATAGGGATTGGAAGCGTTGATCCTTTGATGCCAGACTTGAGTTTGAATCCTATTATCTCTCACAGATATGACCCTGGGCCAGTCACCTGACCTCTGAGCCTCAATCTGTAAAGTGCAGGAATGATGTGCATCATGCTTTCTCATCAGTGCTGTTGGGAAGAAAGTGTTTTATAAAACTTAGGATGCCAAATTAACAGAAACCGTGGTTGTTTCTCATCACAGAGGTGGGACAACACATTCTTGGAGAATAAGGATCATATCTTCTTTATCTTGGATTTTCCTCACATGTAAATCTGATCATGTCTCTTTCTCTCACTCAATAAACTCCAGTGGTTCCCTATTATCTCAAGGTTCAATGATAAACTATTTAGTTTGGCTTTCAAAGCTTTTGCCCACCTTGGCCTTAACATGCCTTCCTAGTCTTAGACATTTCTTGCTTCCCCATGGACTACAGTCTGGCTATATGTAGTCTTCTTGCTATTTTTCATACATGGAGCTCCATTTCCTATCTCCATACCTTTGCCCTGACTGTCCCCCATGCCCAGACTGCTCCACACTTCCACCTGTTAGCATCCTCAGCTGTCTTTCAGATCCTCCTCAAAGCCATCCCTGGTCCTGTGCTAGTGCCTTCCTTCTCTCTCTCTCTCTTTTTTAAAGCCAAAGGAAAACAAAGTTTAGTAAAGATTCACCATACTGGGTTGATTCTTAAGGAGGCTAAGCATTTGTAACGCTTGTATTAAGTGGGCCAGATAGAATCTCAGCTAGACAAGAGTCTGAGATGGATTGAATCTGAGTGCCTTCATGGAGGCAAGATGGAACTTAAATACAGAAAAGACTGTAGGAGGGATCTGGGGGTGCTCTGGTCGTCTAGGGTGATGGGAGGAGGGGTTTAGGTAGGGTCTTGAGGAGAAGTCCAAGGAGGGTCTCAGTGGGACTGGGGTGACTGGTCAAGGGTTGGAAACAGCTGGAGGAAATCAGGAGATATCAGACAATGGAAGGCTTAGGTCAGAAGCAGATGGGGCAATCCAGAGGTCTTGAAGGGAACGATCAGTACCTTGGGGTGAATACAGATCAGATCTAGGGAGGATCTTGATGGGAGTGGTCAGCAGCCTGGGGAATGGGGTTTTGATAGGATCAAGGGTGGGGAGTGCAACTGAAACCTGGGCACAGTGATAATGAAAAGCCCATGGGCCTCAGGAGACTGCCAGATCAAATGGGAAGATTAGATTTAAGAAAACACAGATTAAGTGGGAAGATTCAAGGGGAGTTTAAGGAGGTTCCCAGAACCCCATCATTCTTCCCTCAAACAGATTTGGGCCCAAATTCTTTTGGGGTAAAGGGTGAAGGGCTCAGCTTCTGAAACCACTTCGTGCTGGCTGGGGCATAGAGCTGTCCCTGTCTCAATGGGTCCTGTTCAAGGGGTATGTAGCCTGAGAAGTCATCTGGAAGTTGATGGCTTGCACTCTTCCAGTCTTGGGAGAATTTGAGATTATCAGTTCTTCCCAGTCAGGGAACAATAATGTTGAGGTTCAGGGGTGTGCTGGGGACCCCAAAATGCTGACACGCCGGGTCTTGCTCAAATGAATTTGACACAAGTCTTCTTAAAGCCAAAGAAAAACAAAGTTTATTAAAGATTTGCCATACTGGGTTGATTCTTAAGGAGCCTAAGCATTCCTAATGCACATATTCACAAGTGGGCCAGAAAGAATCTCAGGTAGCCAGAGTCTGAGCTGGTTTGAATTTGCGCCCTTCCTTCTCACTTCTATTTATTCTGTACTTACTTCATTACCCTTTAGGAGGGGCACCACTATTCCTAACGTCATCACTGGCATTTCTAAAGTGCTTTAAGCTCAGACAGCATTTCAAATGCATTCTCTTTCTTGATCCTAACAATAACTCTGATAGGAAAGTACAATTATAATGCCCATTTTATAGATGGGGAAACTGAGAGAGATATTAAGTAATATGCCTGTGGTCACCCAGCAAACAAGTGCCTAAAGTAGGATTTGAACTCAGATCTTTCTGACTCCAAGTTCAGCATATATTCACTGTGCCACCTGATGCCCATTTTGTTGTTGTTGTTCAGTCACATCTGACTCTCTGTGGCCCCATTTGGGGTTTTCTTGGCAAAGATCCTGGAGCAGTTTGCAATTTCCTTCTCCAGCACATTTTACAGATGAGGAAACTGAGGCAAATAGGGCTAAGCGACTTGCCCAGGATCACCTGCTTAGGAAGTGTCTGAGGATGGATTTGAACTCAGGACGATGAGTCTTCCTGATACAGGCCTGGCTGTCTCTCCACTGTCGTGCCCCCTACTTTCCCTGATGCTTATTTTACAGAAGAGGAGACTGAGGGTCAGACACTTGCTTAGTTTCCCATCACCAGTAAGTGTCAAGAGTGGGGATTAAACCAGCTCTAAATCCAGCTCTCTGTTATGCTGCCAGGAGTGAATCTCTGTCAAGGAAAGAATTGTCATTTAGGATGAATGTAGAATGTAGAATTATCTGTATTTTATATTCTGTTTTCAGAAGTGTCAGGGACTACAAAATGATGCGCCTTATGAGGGAGCCCCCAAATCATCACAGCCCAGGGTTCAAGTCCTCCTTCCAAACCCAAGTGAGAGAAAGTGAGGAGGATCCCCACGACATTGGGTGGACTCCCTGGGTAAGTATTTGGGAGGTCCTGGGAGCAAATTTCACAGGATCAGCAGTCAGGGAGGGGTTGTAATCTGCCTTGTCCAAGTGAACTACATTGATGAAATCCCACATGCATTTGAGTATTTTGAATGTTTATCATTATGAGCTGCTTGGTATTGGAGTAGAGAGCTGGCTGGAGATAAGAAGACTGGTATTTAATACCTGATTCTGATACATACTGGCCCAAGGTCTGTGTGACCTTGGGTAAGTCCTTTTTCTTCTAAGTACCTAGACAGCTCTCTCTGAGCAGCAGTAGAACTGTTTCTTCCTGGACGTTCCTTATGCTGATGAAAGCATAAATCTGCTCCAATAAGCCATCATAATTACTAATATTGATCATACTATTATTAGGAGTTGTAACCGACAGAAAAGTTGATCATTTCTGTATTCTCTTACCTAGGACCCTGTAGCCTATATAGTAGGGCTATAAACAGGCAGGAACGTAGAGAGAATTCTCTGAGACAGTTGCAGACTCTTCCATATAGGAGAACTGAATTTTGGGAAAAGCAGGTCTCTATCAAGGCACCTTCTTTCTTTAGTTTCCTTTAGTATCCAGCAGCCCAGACTGTGAATCCTGTCATTCCATCAAGGTGATTGTCATCATTCCTGCTTAACATTTCTGAGGCATCATGAAATTAAAAGAGGAAAATGAGAAGTGTGAAAAGCTACCATGCACCATTCATAATTAATGATAATCATGATTTGATGAATACATTAACCAAGTCTCAACTATAGGCATTTACCATTTTTTATAGGAGCTGGTGGTGAATTAAAGCCGTTGACAGTCAACATTAACCTTTTTGCTAATTCATTTGATGTAAATTAAAGGCATGTTCTGTGGTCGGCAGCTTTAGCCGAGTTCTCTCATCAGGAAGAAATTGATGCAAAACACCAGGGCCACTGCTGTCATTATCATACCACACTCTGTGGTGAGAATTGGGTGAAAAGGTGGCCATCCTTAAAATCTCTTTTAGAGAAAGAAAGAAAGCTATGCAGTAGATATGCAGCTCTGAAAAGGACTCAGCAAGCCCCCAAATCACACACACACACACACACACATGCATATGTGTGTATTTATCTATCTGTCTGTCCTACTACCTACAACCTTGCCCATGTCTCCTCCATCCTGAAAAAACAAACCCTCACTCCATCCGTCCATCCCTGCTAACAATCACCCTCTTTCCTGCCCTTCATGAAATCCTTGAAAAAACTATCCTTGAAAAGCTAATCTACAATGAGTGCCTCTACTTCCTCCACTCTCACCCTTTCTTAATCCCTTATAGTCTGGCTTCTGACCTCATCACCCCACCAAACCTGCTCTCTCCAAAGAACTAATGGCCTCCTAGATGCCAGATCTAATTTTCTTTTCTCCATCCTCGTTTCCCTAGCTCTCTCTGCACCCTTGACTCTGCCAATCATTTCTTCTTCTTTGATGTTCTTTCTCTCTTTTTTTTGGTAAATTTCTCTCTTGGTCATTCTCCTACTTCTCTGACTGCTCCTTTTCAGTCTCTTTTGCTGGCTTTTCCTCCAGATCACACTTTTTAACTCAAGGTCTCCTTCAGCATTCTTTCCTGCTGCTTCTTCTTTTCTTTCCCTATATTACTTCACTAGGTAATCTCATTAGCTCCACCGACTTAATTATGCTGATCATTCCCAAATCTACTTTTCTAGCTCCATTTTTAAAGTCAATCAATTAAGCAATCCACATGTATTTTTAAGCCTCTGTTGGATGCCAGGACCTGTACTGGGGAAAAAAAACATCATTTTGTTCAAAGACAAAAAAATGAGACAAACCCAATTCTCAAGGAGCTACTACTATATCATGGAAGACAATGTCTATACTATTATACATATAATACGTATACTATATATACAATCACTGTATATTTGTATGCATATAATATACTTATGAAATACAGCTGTAATTTAAGTACAAGGACACTTGATTGCAAGGGGCAGAGGATTCAAGATCCCAGTGTTTGCTAACTACAAAAAACATTTGCTTTGTTAGCTCAAAATGCTGCTTTAAAAGCACCCCCCCTCCTCAACACAGCCTCTTCTCTGAAGGAATTAAATTCAAGAAAGATGAAAAGAGGAAAGAGCAGAGAGAACTTGTCTGATGATCCCGGATCGTGAATATCATGCAAAGTGCGAGACAGAGAGATAGATGCTTGCCACAAGTGTCTGCCTCTGTCATGGCAGCCAGCCAGTAGTGCTTCCAATGGAAGAAGAAATTTCCTGTAGGTGATGAGATTTCTATTTGTCAATGGCATACTGCTGATTGCAATATGCTCTGGAACATCTAAATTAAGCCCACAATCACTCAAAAGAATCGTAGAATTTGAGAGCTGGAGGGGATGTAGCAACCATCTCGCCAACCCAAAAATGAAAGGAATTGCCACCATAATGTACCCCTAGTGATCTCTCCTTCCTTCCTTCCTTCCTTCCTTCTTTCCTTCCTTCCTTCCTTCCTTCCTTCCTTCCTTCCTTCCTTCCTTCCTTCCTTCCTTCCTTCCTTCCTTCCTTCCTTCCTTCCTTCCTTCCTTCCTTCCTTCCTTTCGTCCTTCCTTCCATCCATTCTTCCTTCCTTGCTTGTTTGTTTACTTTTCAATGGGTGGGGGAGGCAGGAGGGAAAAAGAATGTTTGATAATTGGAAAAAATTTTTTAAAAAAGCCATCACAGGAACAGAACAGGCCCCTCAACCCTTTCTCCCCCACAAACCCATTTATTTCTACCATTCTTATTGTTATGCCACATAACTTCA
The DNA here is from genome assembly GCF_028372415.1 of Notamacropus eugenii. Classification (NCBI taxonomy): domain Eukaryota; kingdom Metazoa; phylum Chordata; class Mammalia; order Diprotodontia; family Macropodidae; genus Notamacropus; species Notamacropus eugenii. Next base: position 16,654,630 of record NC_092874.1, read on the forward strand.
TCTCTTGACTCCCGTTTTATAATCTGAAAAAGCAAGTGGATTGGATTCTTAAGAGAAGCTATGTGATTGGTGAGAAAAAGTTGAATTTGGAGTCCAAAGACTCGAATTCAAATACCGGTTCTGCCACTTGCCCACTGTGTAACCTTGGGCAAAAATCACTCGCCTTTTCTTCATCTATAAAATGAAGGATGTAGACCCAATGTACTCTGAGATGCCTTCTGGCTGTGCTCCTCTGCCCCATCCACTTTGAGGTTGTATCTTGTCCTACAATCTCATTTGGTCACTACAACTACCAGCCATAGGTAAACATCCCTATCTTCCAAAGGAGAAAATGGAGGCTCACACAGGTTGAATGACTTACTTGACATCACCCAACCAGAAAGGGGGAAGAGCTCAATCTCGGACTTCTGACACGTTCTATAGTGCTCTGACCACTGTGCCACACTCTCTTATTGACCAAGAGCTCAGTTTTTAGCATTTAAAGATTGGGCTCCCAAGTAGAGAATGGAGCATTTAGCCAAGACAACCCGCAGAACCTGATGGAAGAATAAAGGTAAGGAATTCAAAGGGAGCATGCCCTGTGGCTGGCATGGTGGCAACTGGTCATTTATCACATGAATACTGGGTTGGGTGGAGGTTGAGTCACATCCGAAATTGCAAAGGCTTCCTCCCCAGCCTCTGAACCTTGAGTGAGCTTTTAGACATTACCATTAATTATTTAGACTCCAAAGGCTGCAAAACCATCTTGATTCATTGGCAAACTGACAAGCATATGGCGTGCTTTGCAAACCCCTCGGTTTCTGTGGAGAGAAGGAGAACGTTAACTGCGTACAAATTCTTTGGGGACTTTGCAAACCAAGCCCAGTTAACATAGCTTGCTGCTATTACCTACTAGTAAGCTTGGGTATAGATTTTTGAAAAGCTAGCTAAGAGCAAGACCTTTCTACAAGCCAATGACTGGGAAGGTTCAGAAGTGTAATGACCACCCCAGGAAGAGGGATAGGGGGTTGGACCATTCAGCCCTTTGACTGAAGGTCTGGGGGTCATATGGAGTCAGTGGGTTCTTTTGTAGGGTGCTTTGAAATACTGTTCTGGTGCTGCCTGACCTTCTGTCAGCCTAGACCTACAGTCCCTGGGCATGTGGCTTTATCAGAATCAGTGTCGCCCCCTTGAATGGGGGAAGAAGGGGGAGAGAGCAGAGCAACAGGACTTTGGACCAATAGACAAAATACTAGACTGTAACGGCCCCCAGGAAGTCGGAGAGGTAGAGACTGAGATAAGGCTAGGCTGAGAGGGAATGTCAACTAGAGGACACTTTGAACAGAGAAAATTCAATCTATTTTGTAAAAAACATTCATTAGGTTTTAAATATATAATGCATATATTTATTTTAAGTTATTATAAATATGTAAAATAAATATATTTATATTTAAAACTATTTTACTTAAAATTTAAGAAAATATTCATTAAGTTTGAAATTTAGACTTGCATATGTTTATCTTCAATTATTTTAAATATAAAACAAACCTTTTATAAGATTATTTTTATTTAAAATTTAAGACACATTTATTAAGTTTGAAATATATACATCCATATGCATTTATTTTTAATTATTTTAAATGCAAATATATTAAACAAACATTTCTTTTTAAAATTATTTTCATTTAAGAAGTAAAAAATTATTAAGTTGGAAAAAATACATGCATGTATATATTTATTTTTAATTATTTAAAGTACAAGTACATTAAACACAAATGTAGATTCATATTTTAAAATTATATGCAATTTTTTAAAGATTCATTAAGTTTTAAGTATACACATATATGAACAGATTTAAATAATTAAAATATAAGTATATAAGCACAACATATTTATATTTTAAAATTATTTTCATTTTAAATTATAAAATATTCATTAAGTTTGAATGTATAGTCATTTTAAATTATTTTAAATATTTGGCAAATTCATATTTATATTTGAAATTATTTTTTAAAATTGTTTAAAATATTCATTTATTTGAAACATAAATGTACGTACAGTTTTGTATACTTAATTCTTCTCATCCAATATGTGATAGCCATCTCACCGTAGACCTCACCATGGCCCCTTGGTTAATCCTTAACCTCATTTACTTGAAGACTGGCAGCTTCCATGACTTGTAACTATACCTTGAAACCATTAGAAGAATATGGATGTTAAAAAAGATGGGAGTTTCAGAGAGAGGTATCAGGGGTCATTGATAGAACAGAAAGATTTACTGAAGCAATGAAGCCCATTGTCCTCCTCCAGTTCAATTCTGGACACAGCTCCTTGTTGATTTGTAAGACGATGTTGGTCCAACATATACACAGATGGACAAACGGTAGAAGTTGTCTGTCATCTGAGTATCACGGTTTGGACAACAGACATTCTTCATCCACTTGTTTTTTTTTTCTTATACCTTCTCAGGCCAAATTATTTTGAGTTGTATAAATAAGTCATCAAAGAAATGGATGATGAATAAGAAGAGGAAAAAATTTTTCGTTTTCCTGATTTTCTCCAAGACTAGGCTAAATGTCCACCATCGGCAGAATGCTTCCCCGCTTCCCAGCCCCTAGTGTCTCCCCCTCCACAGTACTTTCCATTTATTCTGTTTCTATCTTGTCTGTACATAGTCATGTTCACGTTGCTTCCACCATAAGAATAGGAGTTCCTTGAGGGCATTTTTTATATCCCAGTGCTTAGCATAGTGCCCAGCACATAGTAAGCACTTAATAAATGCTTGTGAACTAACAATGCTGGTCAATAAATTATGCACTACCTACTCTGTGATGTCATAACAAGAGAAGACAAGGTGAAGAAGGCTTCCAGCAGGCTAGACAAATCATCCTCTCCAGATGGGGGAAAATGGGTAGAATCAACAGGATGGTCAGGTAAGGATGGATCTCCACATGCATCATTGGAGGGAGTGTCCACATCGAGAAAATTGCAGCTGCATTGAAATATCAAGTATGACTGAACCTGGACACTTCTCAGCCTCAGTATCCTCATCTGTAAAATGAAGAAATTAAACTAGATGACCTCTCAGGCCTCCACCAGCTCTAACTCCTTTGAGTCTAGTTATCAGTCTACTCTATGAGCCCACATGGGTGGTTTTATGTAGCAGGAATAAGCATAGAAAGGAGATGATGGATTTCATCTTAAAGGGGAAGCCTTGTCTTGTTTTGGCAGCTGATTAGAGATGAGGGAGAAAGAAGAGCTAAAGATATTTCAAGCTTTCTAGCACAGGCAGAGGGGTAAATAAATGCCACTGAGAGACAGGACAATGTCCAACGGATGGGCAGGTTTAGACAGAAAGATGAAGATTTTAGATTTCGATGTTGAGGTGCTGACAGGACATTTGGATGTCCGGAAAGCTGTAGGAAACACACACCATTCTGGTGTTGGGAGAGAGCCTGGGGACAAAAGATGTCACCAACTCAGGGGTTTAGTCAAGGTCACAGAGAGGGCAAAGGCACTCAGTGCAAAGAGAAGACAAGGATAGAATCCTGGAGCACACAAGGGTGAAGGACTTGGGAAGAGAAAGAGAAAAGAGCTTAGGATATAGAAGGGAGCATGAAAACTTCTGTAAGATGTGGAAGACAAGTACTTAGAGAATGTTCAGGAGGAGGGTTGGTCAGGAGTGTTCTAAGCTGAGAAGGCAGAGGGGGAGCACCCAGAAAGCCATGAGGAAGCAGCTGGGGGCGGAAGTCAGATGACAAGGGGTTGAGAAGTGACAATGGGAAAGCCCCAAGGTGTGGTGATGGCAGAGTGATCATGTGGACACGAGTCCAAGTGCTTCTGGACTCTTTTGGAAAGTCTTCATTTCCTCACTTGTAAAATAGAGGTGTTGAACTGAAAGATCTCAAAGGTCCCTTTCCATCCTAAGTATCTTGATCCTACAGAAAGTAAGCATTTCTCATCTTTCTCATACTACAACATACCTGTGACCTCATTGGTTTGGAAATTCTTTCTAAGGATGCAAATTGCAACCCATGATGCCTGTGCATCCTCATCCTGCCAACAATTCACTAGAGGTGGGTCTGCTCAACATTCCAGAGCATGACCCCTTTCCCAATTATACCTGACATGGATCTCTTCTTTCCCTAATTATTATCATTTGTCTTCATGACAAACAATATTTCAACCATCTCACAAAATGGAGACATTCAATCTGGACTTCTTTTTCCTCATGAAGTGTGTGTGCTTGTCCTTCGTTGCCAAAGAAGACTATGCCATCAGAGAAATAATGACATGACTTGCACTTGACTTTGTTTTGAGTGAGGGAGGATTGTGCAGGTCACCAGCCTCACTTCTCCTCCAGAGCCATCTGAATCCAGTGACCAGATCGTCAGGATGACTGGAGATGACCCAAGATGAGGTAACTGGGGTCAAATGACTCGTCCAAGGTCATACAGCTAGTAAGTGTCAGGTATCTGAGGTGAGATTTGAACTCAGGTCCTCCTGACTCCTGCACTGGTGCTCTACCCACTGCACCACCTAGCTGCCCTTTGTGAAGTAGGAGAGGAAAAGAACAGAATAGTAAGTCAAGGGCAAAGAAAGCTTGAAAGATGTGGACCCTCTCTATGGGAGGTAGAGAGGAAGGTGCTGGTGGAGACAGAGATGGAGGGAACAGGTGAACAAGGGGATGCCCATTGGAGCAGAGCCCAGGAAGGAGGTCAGCACGAATGGAGTCAAGGACATGGGCAGCTTTATTAGACATGAGGAGAGGCCACTTCATGCTCTGGGCAGAGAATGAGTGAGGATACAGAACTTCTGAGTGGAGGAGAAGATCTGAGGGAGATAAACACTAGGACTTCAACTTCTCACAAGATGCCAGGTGTAGAGCTGGTTGGGACTTCAGATCTTATTTAATCCAATCCTCCCATTTTACAGATGAGAAAAACTAAGGCCCAATGGGAAGGAATCTTAGAAATAATTTAGTCAAAATCCCTCCTTTTATAAATTAGAAACTGAGGTCCAAGGGAAAGGGAGAAATGACTTTTCCAAAGTCATATAGGGAATAAATTCCAAAGGTGGGATTTGAACCCAGGTTCTTGGATTTTAAAGTCAGTGCTCATTCCATGGTACTACTCTGTCCCCTTTTTTCTGTAGAATTGGAGTCAAAGCCAGTTGTGAAGAATATAAGAGGCAGAATTAGAGTTGGGGACCTGAGAAGAGAGGAAAAAATTTGGAGTGCCTGTGGAAAATGTAAGAGGAATCCATAAAGCTGTAAAAGAAAGCTGAGAGAGAGAGAGAAACAGATAGCAAGAGGGACAGAGACAGAAAGATAAAGATGGAGAGAGACAGAGACAGAGAGACAAGAGAGGGACAGAGACAGAGAGACGAGACAGAGACAGAGAGATGAGAGAGGGACAGAGAGAGAGAGATAAAGATGGAGAGAGACAGAGACAGACAGAAACAGAGAGACGCACAGAGATAGAGACTTGTTGAGCCCAGATAAAAATTTCTGTCCAGACGGCATTTCACAAGGTGAATCTTAAGAATGAAGAGTTCCAGACGTCGTCCCCCATCCTCAGATCTGTCTGTAGATGTCACTGTGTCCTGTCCCAAGCTTTCCTCCACATGCTGCCTCCTGGGCTTCAGAACTGATGTTCGGACAGCATCATCACATAGCAATCAGCAAGCCTTTATTAAGCATCTCCCTTGTGCCAGAGATTCACTGGGCGCTAGGGATACAAGAACAAAAGACCTTGCTGCCATCACGAAGCTCACATCCTGTCAAGTTACACAAATGTGTACATGTGCCTACAATAAATACATATGTAATAAATGGGGCAGCTAGCTGGTGCTGTGGATAGAGCACCAGTGCAGGAGTCAGGAGGACCTGAAGTCAAATGGCACCTCAGACACTTGACACTCACTAGCTGTGTGACCTTGGGCAAGTCACTTAACCAAGCCCTCCCTCACTCAAAACAAAGTCAAGTACAAGTCATGTCATTATTTCTCTGATGGCATGGTCTTCTTTGGCAACGAAGGACGAACACACACACACACGTAATAAATACAATGTATTTTCTGGCCAAGGGCTCTAGACACTAGGAGAAATTTGGAAAGGCCTTGTGTAGGAGATGATTTTTGAACAGAGTTTTGAAGGAAATTAGGGGTTTTAATAGGTGGAATTGAGGAGGGTGGGTATCCTAGGTGTGGGGTTCAGCCTGTGCAAAAGATGGGAGATGGGAGATCAGTTTAAGAGGGTTTCTTTATCTGGACTATAAAGTATGCAAAGAGGAGAAAGGTGTAATAAAACTGGAAAGGCTGGTTGGAGCCAGGTTGTGAGGAATTTTAAATGCCAAAAAGAGAGGTTTCTGTTGATCTTAGAGGTAACAGCCATTGGAGCGTCTGCTGTCACTCACTGCTATCCACATGCCAGAATGGCTTGAGGGACAACAGGTCATCATTGACCTTTGAGAAAAACATCAACTGAGAAATAGGGAATGCAGTCCAGAGGGCGGGAGATGAAGGAGGAGGAAGGAGAAATGTGAGCAGTTTGAACAGTACAATTGTGAAAAGTGGGTCAGTAATGAGAAGGGGCCATAGTGTCATTGAAGGGCTGAGTGTGTGTGTGTGTGAGTGTGTGTGTGTGTGAGTGTGAGTGTGTGTGTGAGTGTGTATGTGAGTGTGTGAGTGTATGTGTGTGTATGTGTGTGAGTGTGTACATGTGAGTGTGAGAGTGTGTGTGAGTGTGTGTGAGTGTGTGTGTGTGTGTGTGTGTGGTTTTCATTACAACGGGGAAGGTCTGTGCATATTGGAAGGAAGAAGAGAGTGAGTGTGCCAAGGGAGGGATATATGTTGTGCCAAGGCCCCTTTGGGGCAGCTAGGTGGCACAGTGGATATAGTGCCAGGCCTGGAGAAAGGAAGATTTATCTTCCTGAGTTCAAATCTGGCCTCAGACACTTACTAGCTGTGTTACCCTGAGCAAGTCACTGCCTGCTGTGCCTGTCTGCCTCAGTTTCCTCATCTGTAAAATGGAAATAATAATAGTTGTTACCTCAGAGGATTAAATGAGTTATTTATAAATTGTTTTGCAAGCCTTAAAGTGCTATGTAAACGCTAGCTACGATGATCCTTACTATTATTGTTATAACCTCCAGAAGACAGTGAGGATGATGAAGAATCTCTCAAGTTCATCCCATCGGGAGGCTGGTTGAAGGAATTCGGCCTTGAGAAAGAGAAAACCAAGGAGTGAAGAGGGCTAGTTTGAGAATATGAAGGTCTACCTCGTGGAAGAAGGAAAAGATTTGTTTGGCCCCAGAGAGAAGAGCCAGAAAGTCTCCAATTTAGACTTGTTGGCAGAAAAAAACTTGCTAACAAATCTGAGTGCTCCCAAAGCAGAATTCGGAGGCCTTGAGCCATGGTGGGTTGGTCCTTGCTGGAAACCTTCAAAACTGGCCAGCCATTTATTGAAGGTATTGGAGAGAAGATTCTTGGTCAGTTATGTGATGGATCAAGTGATCGCTGAGCTTGTTTCTAGTACTGGAGGTCTCTGATTCTAATTTTATAATTGGCTCCCACACACAGAAGGATCTTTCCTTGGGAAGGAGGTGATGGCTTGGTCTTGGGTTGGGTTCTCTGCTTTTCTTTCTAGGGTCAGAGTTCTCAGTGTTCCTGGTCCCTGAGACCAGAGGAGCAAAAGGCCCCACTGCCTTGTGGGCACAAGAGGCAGTGCAGTTAGTTGGCGTCCTGGGCTTTAAGAAGCAGGAGCGCCAGTCAGCCATCCCTCCTTCCTTCCTCAGGCAGCTTGGCCTCCAGCAGCCCCAATACGCTTGTAAAACCCCAGGTCATTGACAATTCTAGAGCTCATTTGCTGTGGCCAATTTAGCGCTAATCAGCTGAAACTGGGCTTCAGGGACTCACTTCTCTGAAACAGAAACGTGCCTTTTATCCCCCTATTAAGAGGCACTTTCCCAAAAAACAATTGAAACCTAATAGATTTTTTCTTCTTCTCCATTCTCCAACCTAGACCATACATCTTGCTCATTTGGGGTTGATTTTCTCATTAGCCTTTTCCAATTGCTTGGCTTCCATCTTTGTCAGAATTGGGGCCGGCCTGCTGGTTCTTGGGACTGAAACTGGGTTATAAAGGAAATGTTTCCAAAGTCCTGTCCTTAGATAAAGACCCTGGAGAATGGAAAATCTGGTGAAACTGATCTAATGAGCAAACTGCACATCTGCCTACTCTCCCCCCATACATACACACACACTCAGACACACACATACACACACAGACTACACACAGACACAGACATACACAGACATACACATATATACAGACACACAGAACACATACACAAGCACACACACACAGACAAATGTACATACACACACAAACACATACATACACAGACACACACAGCAATGGAAAAGTTTCCTAAGATGTGCTGAGCCTGGCTGAGTAACTTTGGATCTGGCCCAATCCAGTTCCTTTCGAGCACCAAGGCAGCTCTGGGGAAGGGGAAGGTGCTTAATTAGGAGTCACAGGGTCCCATGGAAAACAGGGGGGAGAGAAGAGAGCAGGTAGTTAGAGTCTGTGCTGACAGGTAGGGAGCTGTAGTGAATAAACTCTGGATTTGTCATTAGGAAGATCTAGGTTTGAATCCCATGTCAGGTACTGCCTGCGTGACCTTGGTCAAGTCTCTCAAACTTTCTGGGCTTCAGATTGTTCATCTGACAAATGGGGATATAACAGCTGGAGTTCTGCCCTCCCTGGGTGACTAGAAATTTCTAAGGAAATGCACTCAAAGTGTTCCGAGGCTCAGTGACATCAGATGACTGAGTCCCAACCATCCAGCCAATGCATGGCAGACAAGACAGAATGCATGTCCTCTATCCCTGGTGAGCTTGTGGCCGTTGGGACGATGACTGCTTAGTTCAGGACCTCAACTGTAGCCTGTGACATAGGCACAGCCTCAGTGTGGTCTATGTGAATTAGGGTCCAGAATCCTGGTGTCTGAGTGACCGTCAGCATGTGGGTTTCTGACTCTTCGATTCCCAAATTTCTAGCACAGCGCCAGTGTCTTTGAGAGCCCCAGCTGGCTGGAAACGGCCTTTTGTACTGCCCACACCTCACAGATGGCAGACCAATGCCCTGGGGGAAGCCACCTTTTCTGCCACTGGGCCTTTCTGAGCAAGCCACACTATTTGTCCCTTGATTTGGGGACAGATGCTCTCCCTGCCTTGGCTTCTTATTCATGAGTGGGTCGTTTCAATACTGGAATGGTCTGTCTCCATTTGGAAGGAAACATTGTTTGCAAAATGCACACACCCAACTTTCTCTGAGTAATGGGGAAGTCAGGGGTTATCCCTCCTCTCTGAAGGCAAAGCTTGCCCTGACTTAGAGGGGTTGCCTGCCCTGTGGCCAGAGACAATCAGAAGCCCCTGGGTTTCAAGATAACAAAGGGCCCTGACTCTCTTTCCAGTCCCCTTTTGGAAGAGGGCTGTGCTCCAGCCAGGTCCTTGGGGCTATAGGAAAGCATTCAGAGCCCTTGCCCAAGTGTATTCGAGTTATTCCTCCCCAAAGGTGCATCTCCCTGGTTAGGAGACAGGAAAATAGACAGCAGTCCAATTCTTCATTTCTTGTGAGCATTCTTATAACAGCTAAATTCCACTCGACAGAATATTCTGATAATCCAGAAGCCCTACACAATGCTCTTTGGGTCTGTGCCTAACACCCTACCCTGGACACCACACTCAAGATATGTTATGTCTTCCTATTCGAATGAAAGCTTCCTGGGGACAGGGATGGGGCTGTTTCTGTATTTGGATGCCAGCATTAGTATAGTGGCTGGCAAATAAGAAATAATTTTCATTCCTTCTCACCTTCAACCCCATCTCAGCCAGCAGCTCAAGATGCTGAAAGCAGATGCCTCTGGGTCTATTCTTTTCAAGATGCTCAGTTCAGAGGCAAGTGGAACTGATGGGGCTATAGGGGAGGGATAGTCCACGCTGGGACTGATCTTTGGCCAGGACCAGGCTCTACAGTACTTGATTCCTTAGTTATACCCAAGGGTCTCCTCCAAAGGGAAATTGACCGATTGGGGAACCAGAGAAGAAGCATTTCCCAAGTGCCTGCAGTGTGACAAATCCTCATTATAGTAAGCAAAGCAAACAAAGAAAGAGAACGCAATCTGTGCCTCTAGTCTAATGGGGGTGAGGTCATGTAGCTAAATAGGTTTGGATCCAATCTGGACAAGCTAAGCATGAGGTAAGCTGGAGGAAGGAAGAAGAAATGATGTTTACAAAGCCAAGTTGTCCAAAGCACCTTAAATGCATTTGTATCTTTTGGTCTTCACCCCATCCCATGAGGTAGCTTGCTCATTAAGTGAGTGGGTTATGGGGGAACCCATTGCAAAATGTACGCTTGCCAAAAATGGAGAACTTGCATGGGGAAGCGATCGCAGGGTGACCAGAAGAAACGATACAAGGACACTCTCAAGGTCTCTCTCAAGAACTTGGGATTTGACTGTGTAACATGGCAGACACTGGCACAGGACCGCTCAGCATGGCATGCCCACATAAGAAAAGGTGGTGTGCTCTTTGAGCAAAGCAGAATTGAGACAGCACAAAGTAAACATAGGATACACACATTTGGAATATCCACCCCAAATGTTCACCCGGACCATCTGTGCCCAACCTGTGGTAGAGCATTCTGAGCTCGTATTGGTCTGATCAGCTGGTCAGATGCACTGAAATTTCACTTTACAATGGTGATGCCATTTTGGTCCTCTTCGAAGACAGGAGTAGGGAACTCAACAAGGCTGCAGGGTGGGGAGGCAGAAATGAAATGGGCCTGAGAGCCAAAAGACCTGAGTTCTAATCTTAACCCTACCATTAACCAGTTGTGTGTCCTGGGACAAAACAATTGACTCCTCTGGACCTCAGTTTCTTCATCTGCAAAATGAAGCAGCTAAATTAGACAAACAGGTGGGTGTACAGAGAGAGTGCTGCATTGGGAGTCAAAGGCCCTGAGTTCTAATCTCATTTCTGTCTTTTGCTATGTACATGTCTTAGGAAGAATGGCCTGTCTGCTTCTCTGGGACTCAGTTTCCTCACCTGTAAAATGAAGAAGTGAGTTTAAAGGCTCTCTAAGGTGCTCTCATTCTCTAATGTCTCTTCCACTGGCAACATTCTGCAGTTTAATCATCTTTCTCCTCCAGCTTGAGTTGGATACAGCTGAAGAATGAACAAAGACAGGATTGAGGCAATAATAATGTTTATATAGAACTTACTAAGTACAAGGGACTACGATATTATTGTTATTGTTATATTATTGTTATTATTAGTGTTATATTATTGTTATAAGCTTCATGTTATTACACAGTAATTATACCGGAGACAACCTGGAAAACAGGTGTCAGGGCTTCCTTCTGTCCTTGGGCGCCCTCTGCTGGCCTCAAAATTATACATTGTTCGCATATCTATACCTTTGTATTACCGTCTCCTCCTGGCCTTCCTCACAAAACAATCTCTATGCAAAGGATTTTAGGGCTGGGGGCAGGAGCTGGAATAAGGAAGTTCCAGTTGAGGAAGGCCCTTCTACCAATGCAGATCGGCACTTTCTCTGAAATGTCTAGTTTCAGAGAGTTGTCCCAGGGTCACAAAGCCAGGATATGCATGAGGAAGGTCTTTAGCACAGGTCTTCCTGGCTCCAAGGTCATATCTCTCCACTGTGCCACACTGCCTGCCTCTCAAGAACACAGCAGGTGTTTAATGAATGTTAGATAGTTTATATTTCTTTTGAAAACGGATCTATTGGGGAATGATTCTTAGTCTGAAAAATTTGTGTTTGTTTTTGAAAATATTTTGGATTTCTAACTTTTACCTGAGCTCCTTGATGCAAAAAATTCCCTCAGCCAGTTGTTTTCTTTATTATCTTAGCTGCATGAATGTTTTCCATGCAAAACTTCTCAATTTGATAAAATTTAAATTGTATTTCATGCTTTGTGATCACTTCTCTCCATTGTTCAGTTGTGAGGACACAAGACTGTTTTCATTTTTATTTCTGCTTTCCCTTCCCTTGCCATAATGTCTTGAACAAGATATTGTGGGTATATGACAATTGACTGAAGTATTTTTGTGTCAATTTTAGTGGGATTGATGCTAAAGGACAGAAATAAAGAGATTCTATTTTATAACAAAAAGAAAGAAAAAACAGCCTCATTCGCTATGACTCCTCCTTCACACACATTTAAGAATGGAGTATTTTTTTCATATTTACCTCTGACAACAGAATACACAGACCCCAAATATTTCAACATTCTGGGCAGCTTTCATATGACAATTAAGTGTATTTTATTATTTTAATAGTATTTTATTTTTCCTCCAAATTATATGTTGAGACAATTTTTATCATTCATTTTTACAATATTTTGAGTTCCAAATTTTTCTCCCTCCTTTCTTCTCCTCCCCTCTTCTGAAAATGGTAGGCAATTTGATATAGGTTATACATGGGCTATCATGTAAAACATTATTTAAGTATATTTTAGGGAGGATGAAGGAACTCTAGCAGTTTCCTTATCACCCAGTTAAAGGATCCCTCATCCTCATTTAAATCAAAAGAAATACCAGTTTTCCTCATCATTAGGCCCAATGATTAGATCCTTCTGCTCTAGACAGCTCAGGATAGCTCAGGATTGAAAAGAATTCTGGTTGCATTTGACCATTTTATTGGACCTGATTGTAATTCTAACATCCTCATCTTATCTAGATACCCCAGAGCTGACAAGGGCAAAGAGAAATTCATGTTTGCTAAGGTAAATTCCAAGTGTCATGTAATTCCTGCACCCCATTTACCAAATATGCTGAAGGAAGGGGATCCAGAGAACAAAATAGAGACAATGTGTATACACGTCTTCAAAAGGCAACCCCATTAGTATCGTACTTGGAGGGATTTTAAAATTCTTAATAACTGGTAAAAACAATAAGACTTAGTTTCCCCATATGTTATATAGTGGGAGCAGTAATGGGTAGATCTGGCTTCAAAACATATCTTTACTAGATCATCATAAGTTGCTTAACCCTTCAGTGCTGCAGAAAACTCTTTTAAGACATTAAGTTATAGGTAAGTTCCTCATCTACATCATGGGAGAGAATTACCTCACTAGGGAGCTCTCCCACATTCATGAAATCATAGGTCTGGATAAAAATAAGACAAGAAGATAATGGTATTGATATTACAAGGTGTCACAAAGGCTGACAGGGCCCCGAGGCAGCCTGGAAGACTAGAAGTTGCAACATTATAGAAGGGAGTTTCCTCACCAAGAGTTCCTTACTCCAGGGAAGCTACATGACTAATACAAATCTATACCCCACCTCAATCTAAGAGAGAGGGGGGAGAGGGAGCATGCAGGCATTAGGTCAGATGGATGGAGGCATTCATAATTTTTCAGGGTAAAGGTAGGGACTAGGTTGGTTTTTGAAGGAAGGGCAGAGCTTGGAAAAGCAGAGAAGGAAGAGGATCAACTTGCCTTTACTCATAATACATCACCAAGGAAATGGTGGAATGTCTCTTTCAGGTAGTTTCAAGGAAGCTAAGAAGATCTCCCATCACTAATCCCAAGGAAACTAATAAGATCTCCCATCACTGCAATCAAGGCAGCAAATTTACCTCTGCTTTCCATCCCACAGGATCCTTATGACAGCCCAGTGAGGGAGGTGAAAAATGAGACTATCCCTATTTTCCAGATGAGGAGACTTGCCAAGACCACACATCTGGGCAGTGACAGAGGTCTTTCCGACTCCAAGTCCAAGGTCTATCCCGTTGCAGTACCCTAACTCTTGGTAAGGGAGCATTTCGAAGATGGTGACTTCTTGGGCTGGTGCAGGTCTTCCACATGGGAAAGGAATGGCCCAGATGGCAGGCTTGCCACCCTGCTCTTGTGTTGAATTTAATGAGCAATGTTTTTGGATTTAAGATAGTAAAGGAATAGAAAGGCAATCTAACCCCACCCTTTCATCCTACTGATAAGGAAGCAAGAGCCCAGAGATGGACTTTCCAAGGGTGTACAAGAAGGAAGCAGCATATCTTCAATTTGAACTGAGTCCTCCAACATCAAAAGCAGGTCTTTTTCAGGGCCTTGAGAGGTGAACTCTCCAAAATCAACCAAGGCAATGAGAACTTTGAGCCAACTTCTAGACATAGGGTAGTGCAGGTGGTGTCGTTGCAGTTCTGAACATCTCCAGATGGTGGCGCTGCACCATCATTAGTAACGTTGGCATGGTGTTCCACAAAGGATGAGTGGTTGGGAGAGATGCCCTGTTCTGTGATTTTTCAGAATTACAGCCTTCCATGATGAACAAATGCTCATTTTAATTGCAGAAATAAAATGAGAACTTTCGGGTACCTGGTAGATGTAGGCCATTTTCCCAAATGCTAAATCCCCATTTTGATTAGAGATGGAAAATTGCAAGGGGCCTCAGAGGCCATCTGACTTTCTCTCTTTTCTCACAGAATCAGGCTTAGGAGGGACCTACAGGAACATCTATTCTCTCTATGCTCCCTTATTTTACAGATGAGAAAACTGAGGCTCAGAGTGGTGGACTTGTTTGCTAACCTCCCTAAGCTACCATGCACTGGAGCTGGGATGTGACCTAGGTCCTCTGACTCCACCCCCAGCCTCCCCATCCAAGGCTTTTTCTTTGGAACTTCACAGGCTTTCCATCAAGCAAGGGACAGCAGTAGTTTACACAAGTCTGAAAATACCCATTAAAATGGGAAGTGTTTTGCAATTCTGGTTTCTTTTGAGAGTTATGTGATCAGGGTGGGGAACCAATACCATGCATGCATTCAGCCAAATAAAAATGTAGCATTTGTCATCAGTCTCTAAATATCCTTGATCTGGAGGTGGAAAGGACCTCAAGGAGCTATCCAGCTCAATCCCTTCATTTTACAGATGAAGAAACTGAGGCACAGAGCAGTGAAACAATTGGCCCAAGGCTCCACACAGGGATCCCTCAACCCAGGGATAATTCTAACATTGTGAGATCGGATTGTGAGCCCTCCCAAGGCAGGGACTGTCTTTTGCCTTTCTTTGTCTCCCTTAGGCTGATCCCAATGCCGGCATAGTAGGCACTTAATTAATGCTTATTGACTCATTGAGATAAGATCACTCCTGGATAAAGAAAGGCTTATCCTACCAAGTGTGTGTGCGCACGTGTGCGCGTGTGCGCATGTGCAGCATGCACACACACACACACGCACACGTGCGCACACACACACATTGAACAAAACTCCCCAAATTACAAAAATAGTTTTAAAATGATTGGCCTGAAAGTTTAGTTTTTCCCTCCATAATCTACCTTGGATGCAGACATGTATTGGACTCAGGAAAGCCTGTCCCATTGGTCAGCTACTTTCTGGTCTCAGTTTTCAGGTCAACTGGTCAACTTTGAGGGATATTTGAGTCCTTCCCTCCAGGGAATCATCCTCCCCCCCCACCTCTTGGTTCCTGATCTTTAAGTGAGAGGCCTCGGGTTAGGGAGAAGGGCTGCATTATTTATTCCTGTTATGTTAACCCAGCCTTCCCTACCCCTCATAGTCCCTCTTCTTAAAGCTTCTCCCTAATCACACAAAGTTGGAGGTTGTACAATCTAGGTCATAGATTATCAAAGAAATATCTCGACAAGCATAGGCTTAATCTCAAGCCCTTGAGCCTCCGAGGGAAGGATATAGCAAGTGGAATTTGGTTTTGAAAAGTTGTACTGTTTCCTGGTAAGTGTCTTGGGGACAAGTATCGTGGAAGGCTTGGAGGCCTGGGCCTTCTGGAGAGCTCTCAGCCCCAATTCCAAGAGAACTGAGGCAACACACCAGTAGTCTTACTAAGTCTGGCCTGTTTCATGTAGTGTAGCATTTATGAGATAATGTGCAGTGTGCTAAGCCATTGGGCACAAACAGCCCCCACAGGTCAGTCCAGGCTCAAGTGGCCCCTAACTGTTTCAGGCAAAACAAAGGAATCTGATGTCTGATTCAGAAGGACAAGGGACATTTGTTGTGGCAGAATTCCCTCCTTGAATATCTTTTCCAACTCCAGGTGAAATCACAGATGTTTGCTGTCTGCTTTCTAGCTGAAATTTGCCTCCTACTTTCTCTCTTCCCCCATTGGGTTGCCATCTTAGGGGATAGATAAGTCCATCATGGTGGCCAACTGTCCCCAGGCAGCCATAGAACAACAAGCACCCTATCTCACTCAGGCCAGGAGACATTTACTAAGGATCTTCTATGTGCCCAGCACTGTCCTAGAAATTGGTCAAACAAAGACAAACACCAATCTTGGCCTCCAAGGAGGTAACATTCTAAACAGGGGCAACAACAATTGGAGGTAAAATAAGCAAGAAGGATATAAAAAGTAATTCCAAGAAAGGGAGGCCATTGAAAATATCAACAGTTCACTAGGACTTTACCTTAAACCTCTACAGAAGCCCTACTTTTAATCACACTAGAACCACAGAATCCTAGGTCTAGAACTGAAAGAGTCTTCTAAGGCCATCTAGTCTACCCCCCCCCCTTTTACAGATGAGGGAAACTGAGGCCCAGAAACATGCATGACTTGATTAAGGTCATACAGTCAAATTTGTGTCACAGTCATCTCTCAGAAACATAGGTGTTCAATGACTAATGCTGACAGGGCTTCACTTAAAAATGTCATATTCCTTGACTATCTACTGGGGAAATAAATCCATCTGAGATATATGTGCGTATGTTTTTATTTTTTAATTTCGGATTTCTGAAATCTTTAGCGTTAAGATTTCCCCCCAATCAACTACTTCTTTTCTTACATTAGCTGCATGAATTTTGTTCTTTAAAAAAAAAGTCTTGCTACCGGAATTTTCTATTTTGTCTTTTGTAATCACCTTTGTCCACTGTCTGGCTACAAGGAGAGGGATTGTTTGCTTTTGATTTCTGTGTGTGTGTCCCTAGAACCTATCATAGTCCCTGTCCTTATAGGTACCTGATAAATGCCTGTAGTACTTGCATGTGGTAGAATTGTATGAAATAGTCTTTATTTGAAGGACAGAAGACAGAAGGAAAAGAAAAGGGCTTCTCTTTAACAATAGAAAACATCCAATCTCCTCCTCTATAGTCTAACACACACACACACACACACACACACACACACACATTTAGGAACAGGGGATATTTTTATTTACCTGTAACTGAATAGTGCACAGACTGCACATGTCCGATTATTCTGGACAGTTTTCATGGACCATTAGTGAATTCTAAGGAGGCTGACTTATGGCATTCTTCTTATCATTTTCATTTAAATTTAAGATAAAATACCAGTTTTCCCCCATCATTAGACCCAATGACCTATCACTGATGCTCTAGACATCTTTACTCTTTTAGCATTTAGAGGAAATCCAGTGAAGTTGGGTGGGCCCTTCTCTTGGGCTTGGGAATAGTGACAACATCCATATCTTTTCTAGATTCCTCAGAGTTGTCAGGAACAAGGCGGAGCCTGTTCTTGCCAACATATCTGCCAAGAATCCCATAATTCACACCAACTATTTAGCAAAAGTGAGGAAGGAAAGGGAAACAGAGAGCAAAATAGAGACTCCTGGGTATAAAGCCCTCTGAAAGAAAAAGAGAGGAGGAAATATAAACAGCTATCCAGACCCACTGGTCTCATACTCTGGGCTTTCTTTTTTCCTCTGTATTACTCCTCCCTTTTTAAATCCCTTGCATGTCTTCACTTGGACCTCTGGCTCCTTTTTCTCTTGTACCTACCTTGTCTTGTGCCTAGCTGGTTTGTGCATCAGGACAATAAACATTATCCTTTACAAGATCAACAAGCTTTTCTTCATTGCATCTAAATTGCCTCTTGAATGTTTCTAGCCTGGGATTTTTTTAGTGTTTTTTTTCAGAGCTTAGCACAATACCTAACACATAGTAGGTGCTTAATAAATGTCAATTGATTGATGGGTGATAATGCAAGGTGGAGAGATTGCCCCAGAGAACATGCCACTTAAAAAGGTATCCCCCCTCTCCCAATTCTAATTCCCTTTAGTAGTACAACGTTTCTGTTAGCTATTAAAGAAGGCGGCTGAAAAGGGGGTGTCATCCTGCCTATAAATAAACTTGAGAACACACATTAGAAAAACCCCATATTTTTACAATCTCATCTCCTCTAAACAAAACAATATTTCCTGGCACCTGTATGCTCCAAAGTTTCATGTAGTTCTTATTGTGGAATTTCCTTTCTCCTTTTGAGATTAAAGATAATTACAGAATGCAATAGAAACTTTACAGCCATTCAAAATAGAACAGAAAAATGTTACCAGACGGCAAGTTGTTCAAAATAAATAGGAAACAGGACTGTGATCCATCCATCTCAGCTCTCTTGCTGCTTAGCTTAGCTTTTGCCGAGAGCACAAGGGAGGTTGCTTCCCATGATGCTGAAGAGGGGGCATTGATTACCTGTCTAGCAGATAAGATCATTCAGTGTCTCATGCTTCAGCTGAATTACAGGGTGTTTAGAGATGGGGTACTAAAGATGGACTTGTGCAATTATTTCTTTTTCATTCAAGGTGATCACTTCTATGTTTGGATCTTGAAGGGGAAGGATTTGTACAAAGGACTTTCATGTTAAAACAAAGGTCTATGGAGTAGGAAAAGAACATTTGATATGTAGTCAGAGGTTCTGGATTCAAATTCTGCTTCTCCATTTGCTCCCTATATGGGATGTTAACAAATTCCTTAACCTCTCTGGAGCTTCCTCATCTGTAAAATGGAGCCACTGGACTTGATGGTCCCTTGCTGGGGATGGATGATTCTCCAATTCTAGAATTGCTTTCCTAGTCAATGGAGAAGGGGAGATCCAAGAAAAGGAAGAAAGAAAATGTAGTCAGTTGGAGAACCTCCCATTTCCTTGGTCCTTAAAGGTTTGCAAGGTTAGTAGTTTATTTTCACAACACAAAACTCCTGAGAAGTGTGTGTTGTTATTATCCCCATTTTACAGATGAGTCAAATGAAGCTCAATCCTGTTCTTCTTGGATTTTTGTAGGATCACAAAGGTCATAGGATTTACATATAAAGGGTGTACCTCAAGCCTTTTCTTTTACGTGTGAGAAAAGAGGAAGCAGCTTGCGTGAGAGTAATGGAATGAGATTTTGGTCCCAGGACGTTAGTTGGCACCATAGTGCACAGAGTGCTGGGTCCAGAGTCAGGAAGACCTGAGTTCAAACCAGGCTCAGACACTAGTTATGTGACCCTGGACAAGTCACTTAACCTCTGCCTCAGTTACCTCATTATAAAGTAGGGATAATATCTCTCAGGGTTTTTGTGAGGACTAAGTAAGATATTTGTAAATCCCTTTATAACTCTTAAAAGTGTTTTAAATACCAGCTACTACTATTACTCTGCACTGCATTTTCAGAGGTAGATTTGAATTCATGAAGATGAGTCTTCCTGACTCCAGGCTCAGCGCTCTATGGTACCCCCTGGCTTTTCCCTGGTTATTTGGTGCTAATCTGATTCTGAAGAGTTAGGGAATAGCCCACTCAGTCTAACAATTTCTTAAGGTCTAGGCATCGGGCAAAGTAGATAGCATAGAAAGAAAAAAACAGGAAATAGTCCCTGCCCTCAAGAGGCTTATATTAAACAGTTAATAGAAAGAAACTACAAAGAAGATAATTAACTACAAAGTGACGACAAAGTACAAAGCAGATACATGGTAATCTGAGGAGGAAGAGAAGGCTAAGAGGTGACTGGGGACCAGGAAAAGCCTCGTCTACGTCGGGGATGGCACCAGAGCTCAGCTTGAAAGGAAGGAGGAGATGCTAAAAGGCTAAAGTTGGGAAGGGGGGAGAAGGAGATCCCAATGAGAGAGGAGTGGGGGCAGGAAAAGGAGCAGTCCCCGCCACTAGGGAGCCTCAGGTATTCTCCCCACTCTCTTCTCTAGGGGCTGGGGGCTGGGGTGGGCATGGGGGTGCAGAGCCAGAAATCTGGCCCTTCAGATGCCTGCCTTTCTGGCTCCTTGTTCTGGGCAAAAAGCAATGGGCCACACTGGGGAACATTCTGTGAAATATCATCCAGTTCTTAGGAACAGAACCAGATGCAGCTCGCAGATAAAGCGGCCAGAGCTCCCTCGGAGGTTGCTCACAGCTGCCCACCAGGCCCTGCAAGCCCAGAGCAACCCCTTGAGTTTTGCCTGAATAAGGAGAGTGGGCTCCATTCCACCAGCTCTTAGCTATGTGAGGGGGGTGGGGGGAGCAATCCAAGAGTCAGCCCCTTGAATAATTACGAGGACTCTCATTAAAGTGGGAGCCTTGATCTTTTAGTACCATTGGCCTCTGGAAGGTCAGAGGCTGTTCTTCCCCATTGCAGAGATATTGGGGTTAACTGAACTCCCCGTGATGAATGTTAACTTTCCAATGAAACCCCAAGCACACTGTGTCCCAGGAGTGGGGCCTCAGGGAAGGTTGTTGAGAGAGCGAGCAAAGTGAGGCCTTGCTAGAAATTCCAAGGGGTTAATAAGCCAGTCGGCTCGGAAATGGAGAATCCAGCTGGTGCTATGCTAATTTTCCCTGAGTTTTCTTAAAAGTTTGGGGCATCTGGGCATCATCTTAGCCTCCAAAGATCCTATTTTTCATCCTCTTGGGGATCCTGGCCAAAGGAGTCGTTTGTTTTTCATTATTATTAATTGCATCCTCTTTTTGACAGCCTCCAGGCAGCCTGGTCTGCTGGGGTCACTGAGGTGGGCTGCGAGACAGGAATCATTGGGTTGTAACCCCAGCTCTGGATGACTGAGACTAAGTATTCTGCTTCTCTCTGTCCCTGTTGAGCCAGCTAGAGTAGAATTAGCTGCTGATGCAGAGAGAAACAGAGAACCCAGGAATGTGAGACCCAGATGGGCCTCTGGATCATGTTAGACATCTTCCTCATGTTACATTTGAAGAAGCTGAGATCCAGAGAGGGAAAGTCATTTACTTAAGGGTCTACTTAGAAGCTGGGTTCTTTTATTTCATTTTTGATCTAGGCCAACTATTTCACTGACGTGAGAAGTTCTCAGTGTGAAAATAACTTTCACTGAATACTTTCACTAGCAGCTTGTCTTTAGTTAACTAGAGAAGAGTTGTCTTGAGTTACTGAGAAGTGTTAAAAATGACTTGCCCAGGGTCAGATAAAAAACGGCAGCATCCAATAGAAATGGTGTTGGCTTTGGAGTCAGAGAAAACCAAGGTTCAAACCCTACCTCTAATATCTGTGTGACCTTGGGCAAATTGCAACCTCCCTCAGTTTCCTCATCTGTAAGATGGAGAGAGGTGAGTCTAGCTGGTTTCTAAGTTTTGTTCCAGCTCTGACTCTACTATTCCAAGCTTCCTCCTTTCTATCTGACAGCTCTACAGTAGGAAGAGGCTTTAGAGATCACCTCATACTCATTTTACCCAAGAGGAAAAACAGGAACTCATCATGATGAAAGTAACTTCTCACAGTCACCCAGGGAGTAAGCTCATATTCTAACCCAGAGACTCAAGCTCCAACTGCAGTGCTTCTGCCGTTACCCCACAATGCCACTGTAGCACAGTGTCTGGAGTACAGTCAGCACTTCAATGTGTATTGATGGACTAAAGGATTGCTACAAATAACCCACTGGAAACTAAATGAGGACAGATTCCAACCCTTCCTAACCATCCAGGAGCAACCTGTAATGAAGACACTATCCATAATGGAGGAACCAGAGGATGAGTAGGTTAATCCATTTGGTCCTGGGTATATTAAGCTCTAGATGATGCTGTAGTAAAGGTCTTGCTGAAATTCATCTCTCGGAAATGAAGTTCACTTTAGCGCTAATAAGAACAAAATTGTTATTTCTTTTTATTAACAAGAAACTTGTACCAAGCTGAATGCGTCATTGTCTCTGTTGGGTTTGAATATTGTCTTCGTTATGTCTCATAATCTGCATGATTACTACCTGTGTAATTGGGTGTCTGGCATCTGCTAGCTGAATTTTTCCAGCCCATTATAGTTCCCATAATTTTTCCCCCTAATTCAGGGAGAAGATGAGGCCATGTGAATCTGCAACTAACTGCCTGAGGCAAGCTGGAACCAGCCAGCAGCTGGAGCAGTCTCATGGAGGATGGGGAGGTAGACAGGCAATAGAGATCCATGGAAAAGGCTCCAATCACCTTAGCTGACAAGTAAGGCTCAGAATGGTAGATGGGGTTGGCTGTCACTCCACTTGAGAAATTGTTTTTTTCCATAATAGCTCTCTGAATTTTTGTTCTTCTCCATGTAGTTATCCCTCCAACAGGGCAGATCACAGCCCATCCACACCTGCCCATCCTGTGACTTTTGTACACATGCTACCCTAAAACCATAACCTAGAGGCCGCCCCACCAGACTGGATGCCTTGCCTTATATCCTTGACATTCTATGGATAGCAATGGAGAAGGTAACCTCTCCATCCAGAAAGTCATCAGATGACTCAGATAAATACAGACTATTTGAGGGGAAAGTAACTCTAAAACATGAGTAATGATGAGTGGGTAAGAGCAGGAAGTATACAGAGAGCAACTCTCTCCTCAGGGTTCCTAGGGCTAAAATGAGTTCATCAGTCAACAAGCAGTTCTTATTTAGTAAGTGCCAAGCAATGTGCTAAGTGTTGAAGCTACAAAGAAGCCAGAGACAATGCCTTCCCTCAAGGAGTGTTGCTATTGTTACCATTATCATGAACAGTAATCATTCCTCCAAGGTCTTTGTTCTTTATAAATTGTCATTCTCACCCTCCCTTATGCACCTCTCCACCACCCTCTGAGTGTTGATACAACTTCATTTCGATACACCCTGATCATGAGAACTCGTGTCACAGAGTAAATTTTATTTGGAATGGATGCTGCCAGTTCCTGAATGCCCAGCCTTAGGATGAGATACTGAGAACATCTTGTCTAATGAAGGGGAAGGTGGAATGATGAGAATTTCAACCTCTTTTTCTGGAATGTGAGGGATTAGGACTCTTTTCTCTTTCAATCTCTCTCTCAACCTCTCTGCTATTCTCTCCTTCCTTCTCCCCCTCTGCCTCCCTCTGTTTATCTGTCTTTTTCCTCCTCTGCCTCCCTCTACTCCTGTACTTTCTCCTTCATGTTCCCATTTATTGCAGCAGGCCTTTTGTGCTCATGTCAACACTGTGACTTAAAAAATATCAGAAAATCAAAGTGAATTTCCATGTACTCCATTTTATGAAACCCTTTTTATGCTGAACAAATGGGAACTAGATGAGAAACTCTGCACTCCGGGGATTCACCACACAGAAATTCAGTGAGGACATCTGATGGCCATAGCCCTCTAGGCTTCAGAACCCCCAAGTTCAAGATCCACCTGCCTCATCTTCCCCAGTAGCTGTGAGTACAGGGGTGTCCCACCATGTCCAACTAAAGCAGAGTTTTCAACATGGAACCTATGAACCTGTTTTTTTAATACTTTGATAAATGTATTTCAGCATAATTTTTTTCCTCTGTCTTCTGTTGCCTTTTACTTTAGCCTAAAATAAAATTTCATTATATATTTATATATTATAATAAATTTTATAAAATTTTAGGCATTTAAAAAATGATTTTGCCAAAGGGGTCCAGGACACAAAAAGTGTAAGAATTCTGATATTTTAACTACCACTTGGATTTAGAAGAAAAGGGTACAAATGGAGATTGTTTTTTCTTTCCAGTTTCTGCTGTGTATAGGGACCACCGTTGGGCACAGGGCACATTCTTGGCCTGTCCTCATACGGGGTGCATTAGTATCCTTAATTTAGTAACTCAGCTGAGAAGTTTCTAATCTACATAGCTCCTCCGAGTCTCATTCTGCTTCAATTTAAGCCTGTTTCCCTTGGCTTGGTTTTGAGATGTCTCCATCAGAGAGAATGACTTCCCTCTCTTAAGGACAATATATAAAGTTCTCTCCACCTGCCTCCCCCGCCCCAGCCTTCCCTTCTTTATGTTGTCATTTTCCATTATAGATTTCGAGTCAGATAATTGACTTGCCCAAAGTCATGAAGTCCAGCCTTTACATAATATATCCTTTAGCCCTCCGGGACACCACCTCCTCCCTTCCCTGTCCCTCTTCTCCACTGCTCAGAGTCTAGAAGAGAGTGCCTCTGGCCAACAAAGCACAGTACTGTATGGTAGTAGGTGGCCACCAGAGGACGTCAAGGCCACCAGTGAGTAATGTATTTTGGCTTCTAAGAAGAAAGGTTCTTCTGAGAAATCTTCCCACTTATTCCTCTCCTGGGAGGGAACCAGGTGGGGGAAGTCTCAGGAGCCATCAGATCAGCTCAGTTCCATGCCATCCCACTTCAATAACAGGATCATACATTTAGAGCTAGAAGAGACCTTAGGCCAACCACCTCATTTTACAGAGGAGGAAACTGAGGTCTCTGGAACATTGACTTGCCCAAGGTCACATAGGTAGTAGCAGACCTAGTTAGTCAGTACTTGTTGAGTGCCCACCTTGTGTAAAGCCCTGTATTAGGGGAAGGAGTTAGAAAGATAAAATGCAAGATAGCTTTTGCCCTCAAGAAGCTTACCTTCCAATCAGGGTAGTTAGAGAATGGGTGAGGACACACCAATGCAGATGGATACAGAAAGGTAGTCCCCTGAGGGGCATATGCAATTCAAAAAGTGGGGCCACTTGCACTGAGCTACTAATAGGGATTCTATTGCAGCACTGACTCTTGGGGAAGGGGACAAGGATTTATTAAGTACCTACTATGTTCCACAGGGTTTCAGCACTGTGATCAACATATTACCTCAATGGTGAAGATTGCACAAAAGGAAAAAAGGACTTCTCAGTAAGTAGGACCTAGGAGTTCCCTCTGCCATGTGTGTTCTCTACCCATATGTCCCATTATTTTTCTACTCTAAATATGAGCTCACTCTACCCAGGGACTTTGCGTGGGCAAGGAGAAAATATGCAAATGGTTTGGAGGATATATTCTTGTACTATTTTTCTTATCATACCTATTTAGCAAATTACTTTTCTAAAAGGTAATTAAGTCTGACTGGCTATGTGTCAATGTGGGACACACCAGTGGGATCCCACAAGCAGAAATACTAGAAACCTAGACCTTCAAAAGTACCTAAAGCATCAGGGACTTAACTAGTCAGTACAAGGACAAGTTAGTGAGTTTCTAGAAAGAGTGTTACGATAGGATTGTTGATTGAGAACTGGACGGCACTTCAGAGTTGAGCTAATCTAACCCCCTCATTTTACAGATAAGGAGACAGAAGGCCAGAGAGGTTTAGCAATTTGACCAAGATGTTTGCCATGGTTCAATGAAAACTGTGATGGATTTAGAGTCAGAAGACCTAGGTCTGAACCCTGGATCTTCCACTTACTACTGAGTGACTTTGGACAGGTCATTAAATCTCTCTATTTTCTCATCTGTAAAATGGAGGTGCTTAGATTAGATTGGGGACCACTAACCCTTTTTGTGTAATGGTCCTCTTTGGTAGTCTGGTAAAGTCTATGGACTCCTCAGGATAATTGTTTTAAATGCATAAAATACAATACATAGAATTACAAAGGAAACCAATTATATCAAAAGAACCCATGGACTAGGTGTCCTCTGAGGTCCTTTCCAGATCATCTTCTGTTCTCCTACAATGGAGCTATCTAATATCTCTTGGCCTCAGTTTCCCCAACTGTCAAGCAAGATAGTTGGACTTGGTGTTTTCCAACATCCCTTTGAGGTCCTCCAGCGACCCCCTAGTTCCCCAGGGAAGGAGCCGTTGAAGGTCACATCCAACAATCCAGAGACTGTGGGACCCCCAGCTCTTCTCCATGGGTCATCCATGCCCAGCCCATCCCACCCCCTTTCCCACCCCTGCCTTGGTCCCTTCTGTGCTGCGGCTGTACAACGTTTCCACTTTAACAGATCCCACCAGCTGTTTTCCTTTGGTCCCTTTTTATTGCGGATAGGATTTCAAGGGCTTCAGGGTGAAAAGCTGCCGAAAAACACCCGGCCCTGGGCCTCACTTCAAAGCAGCTTTCATCATTCTTCACGCACTGCTTTAAGACCCCTCTTCTGTTCTTTCCTTGGAACCAGATTCTTGAGACACTTGCCCTCAGTGATATCACTATTTACAGAGCTCCAGCCTGAGACGGCATGTTTCGATCTGATTTGTACATGTCCAGGCAGTCTATAAAGTTTTTAAGAGGATTAAAGGTCTTTTCCTCTTTCATATATCTTTCCTTCCTGAGGGTGGGGAGCAAGAGAGGGGGGATGCTGAGACAGGAGGGGAGTGGGGCTAGGGAGACAAGGGACAGCAAGAACAGCCTCCCTCTTCATTTTTCCTCCCTGATTTTCCCTTAGTGGGACCAGTGGTCTCCAGCTTTTTAAGAATGAGGACCCCTTCTGAATGCTAAATAAAGCTCTGGAATCCCCTGTGATCATATTTGGATGAGCTAATTCTGTGGAAATCCCTTAAAGTGCTGTCTCTAGAAATATGAACTCTTGTTCTTGTTGTAATTTTAGTTCACTGTTGATGTAGAGAACTTCCGGTGAGGAATTCCCTTTACCAGTGGAGGTTGGCACCTTCTGCAGCTTACAGGTTTGGAGAATCACCTAAAGCAACAAAAAGTTAAGTGGCTTGCTTAGGGCCACACAACAAGCATCTCTGAAGAGACTTGAACCCAGATTTTCCTGACGAGGTGGCCAACCCTGTACCCACAGTACCATGCTGCATCTTGAGCCATTACTGTCATTATCATCATCATACCAATACCACTACCATCCTCACCACCACCACCATCCTCACCACCTCCACCATCCTCACCACCACTACCATCCTCACCACCACCACCATCCTCACCACTGCCACCACCACCAGCAGCAGCAGCAGGAACTGTTGATTCAGAGTACTTCAACACTGCAGGGGAATCCTGGTCTCACTAATGTGGACACTCTCCCCAAGCTATAGGTTGCATTCCATCCATGTCTGTCAGCCTTTTGCTTCTCTTATCAATACCCATGAAATACATGACAAAAAATGACTTTGACTTCTGCAACCCTTGTAAGTCAATTTGTATTGTAGTCATTAAAGTGTAGCTACATATATCTGATAAATGTTCATGCAGCTACATGTAAAACAGTGCTTGTTTGATCAGCTAGAGGCATATTTGCTGTTTATATATTCATGAACTGTCATACTAAATGATAGATTTAGATACAAAAGAAACTTGGAAAGTCATCTGGTCCAACCTCCCCATCTTGCAGATGAAGTCACTGAGGTCCAGGGTTATTAAGTAATTTACCAAAATGGCAAATGGGTAATAACTGGCAAAGATAGAATTTGAACCAAATTTCCTTGACTCCAAACCCAGTCCTTGTTCCACTACAACGCAGATAACCTAGGAAATACATTATTAAAAGTAACCATCAGAACCTTGGTTCACCTCTCCACCTTACTCCTCTTTAAAAAAAAGTCAGTCAACTGGCCTCCCCCATTCCAAGGCTCGTGGAATTTCTGGTGTGCATACAATGTGTTGAAGGCAGCAGAAGGCCATCTCTAGCATCAGCCTGAGAAAGTGGCTTGTTCTTCCTGGAATCCCTCTAATGCAATAGACCCAGATAGCACACAATGAACCCATGGATTTAGAAATGAAAGTGCCACTGCTACCTACCAATACTTGAAAAAGAATCAGCTATACCATATTTAATAACTGGTCATCCAGCCTCTGCATGAAGACATTCAGTGATAGGGAAGCCACTATGTCTCTAGGTTGTTCCTCCCATCTTGAGACAGGGCTAATTGTCCTTTCCTCCATTCTACTGACTGCCATTGCCACTCACTGCTTCCATTCTGACCCTTCAAAGACAAGCAGAGATAGTGGAATGCCTCTTCCAGATGATGGCCTCTTCAAATATTTGAAGACAGCTAACGTCTACCACTTCCCCGCTCCCCGTCCACCCCAGCCTCCTCTTCTCCTAACCAAATAACCCCAAGTGCCTCAGTTGATTCCCATACAACATGACCTCAAGGCCAGTCTTCATCCTGACTACTTTCTTCTGGACATTCTTCAGCTGACTGCTGCCCCCTACTGGTGGCAGCGGAACTGAACACAGTGCCCTAGACGTGGCCTGACCACAGCCGAACACAGCAGGAAGATCATGTTCTCATTTCCCAATGGTGCACCTCTCTTTATGAATGTTTTCTTGACTGCCCCAAGTCACTACATACATAAGTTCCAACATAAGTGCAGTTGTGATTGCCTTCTCCCTTCATCTCCTCCGCAAGCTCCTGGCCAGCATCTTCTCCTTCCTCAGATCCTATCTGCCTTTATCAGTTGGTGGATTTGTTTCCTATTCAAAAGAGGGGCACCCTCTTTTAAGGGTCTTCTTGTCATGGCAGCTGCCTGTTCTCAAACACCACTCTGCACATACCCCGCCCCCCCCCCCCAACTAAAATGGACGGGGGCCAAGCAAATCAGAGACGATTTTTTGAGTTGAGTAGTCTGAAAGACTCGGATAAAGTTCAAATTATTTGGAAGATGTATGTGTCAGGGACACAGCATCAGTGGAGAAGAAAAGGCAGATAAAAGTTTGATTTAGGACTACAAATAGGGAGGCATTTTCTAGTTCAGCCACAGGGCTCAGTGAACTCTTCTGAACAATTCTTTGATGTGAAGGACACTTTAGAAGTTGCGTAATTCTTGAGTGAGGTCCAGATACAATGGTTTTTACAGATCACAAGGGGTGGCCAAATATTTATCACTTTGGGTGCTGTCCTTCTCTCATCTCCCCACCCGCCCACCCTGAACACCACAGTAACAAGCTGAAATCTACTCCTTCTCCTACATTGGTGCCTTTACATTGGCCTCAGTGCCTGGAATGCTATCCTCCTCCACTTCTCTGCTTCTCAACTTTTCCTTGTTTTCTTTAAGACTCAGTTCAACGCTTAGTTTCTGCTTGACGTATTTCCAGCTCCCCCCAGTACCTTCCCCACAGATATCACCTAGTAGTAATTCAGTATGTCTTATATAGACCTAGTCATTAGTATGTTTGTCTCCCACATACAAATGTGAACATTTGGAAAGCAGAGACTCTTTTGTCTTTCTTTGCATCCCTGGCTCTCAGTGCAGCACCTGGCATATAAGCACTTAGGGAGTATTTGGTGACCAAATGGAGGACAAAGGAAATGACTGACCAAAGAAGGCTCTGTCCCAAGGAAGGGTTCTATTAGTATCATCAAATCACCACACTATTGGACTGGACAGTATTCAGGCTATGGGAAGCCTAGTAGGAGAGGTGGTCCATAGAAACTGTGGGGAAAAGGAGAGTCCACTGCTTAAGGCTCACTCTGATTGTTTAGGCACGAGAGTTCTTGTTTCATCCCACAGCAAACAAAGACAATGCTGAAAACCGGGCACATCCCATTGAATTCGTTAATTTCCATCGTCTCCCTCCAGGGTTAACAGATAATATTCTTCCTTCTTTGGCTCCTCATACACACACACACACACACACACACACAGTCCCACCTCAGTGCTTTTCTTCTCTTTTTCCTTTCATCTGATAGAGTTTGCAAGAGTTTCCAATTTGTTCAAATTTCACCATTTCCCATCTCAACTCCAAGCTTACCAGCCCAAGAGCCTCTGGGCTGCAAACACAAACGTGGGCCACAAATGCCCCCTTTACAGCACTTTCTCCATCAGGTTGGCATAAATCAAATTGCCAGATCAGCCCCCTGAGTAAAGATGGGCAATCACATTCCCCAGCCGAGCACAAAACTGTGGAAGGCAAAGCTTTCTCTGCATCAAAGGGCTGAGAGATTCTTTTAACCACAAAAATGAGGATAGAACCAAATGGATACACAAAGGTCTCTGGATGGCAGTTTCCCTGCTGGAAATGTTCATGAATTACCTGTAATTTAACTCAAAATGTACCATATGTTCTATTGGAAAATGGACTTATTTTTTCCTATTTAAATGGACGACTATTCACTATATAGGTTTGGCATGCCAAGGGAATAGGTATTCGAAATAGACTGGAAAGAAATGCCACATAGAAAGTTCTCAAATGAAATTGGATGAATGTTTATCATCTGCGTATTTGCTCTAAGGCAGGGATTCTTAACCATTTTTGTTTCATGGTTCCTTTTGACAGTCTGGTGAAGCTTATCAATTACATAGGATCATAAAGAAAGCCAATTATATTGAAAAACAGTTATCAAAATATCTTTAAAAGTTCAGAGACTCTAGGTTAAGAGCCCTTGTTTTAAGGGAAGAAAAATGGGGCTAGGCACATTTACACCATTAATATGATATGATAATATTATATGATAATATGATCTGAACTGGATATCCTGTAGACATCTCTTAGACACAACAAGTCTAAAGTAGAACTCATTATCTTTCTTCCCAAATCTTTCCCATCTCCTGCCTTTCCTATTACTATGGAAGGTACCACCCTCCCGCCAGCTGCTCAGGTTCACGACCTAGGAGTCACCTTGGATCCTTACTCTCTGTTGCTACTCTCTCCTCATATTCAATCTGTTGCCAAGTTTCATTGATTTTGTCTTTGTAGCATCTCTCCTATGTGGCCCCCTTCTCTCCTCTGGCACTGCCACCCCTGGTGCAGGTCCTCATCATTTCACACCAGGACTATTTCAATTGCTTCTGGGAGGTCTGCTGCCTCAAGTCTCTCTGCACTCTGGTCCTTCTTCCATTCAATTATTAAGATGATTTTCCTAAAGTGCAGGTCTGGTCATGTCACCTTCTCTTCAATAAACTCCAATAGCTTCCTACCGCCTCCAGGAACAAACCCTAACTCTATATGCGCGCTCCAGGAACAAATACAGAAGGCTCTGGTTGGTGTTCTATCTTATCCTCCTCCTTTCTAATCTTTTTACCTCTTATGACCTGACATTTACTCTCCAATCCAGCAGCACTGGCTTCCTGGCTGATCCTGGAACAGACCCTCCATCTCCACCTTTGGTATGTTCACCAGCCATGCCCAATACCTGGAGTCGGCTCCCTGCTCATCTTGGCCTCCTTAATTTTCTGACCTCCTTTGAGTCCCAACTAAAATCCTATCTTCTACAAGAAGCAAACCTCAGGTCTTATCTAGCCTCCAATCCTATGAAATTCACTTTATTTGTTCTATCCAGAAGGATCTAGAAATGGTGGGTTAGCCTCATGCCTTGATTCTGCTGCTGATGGCCATCACTAAGGCTGCTCTAGTGTTTTAAGGTCCACAAAGGCTTGGTATGTGTTGCCTCCCTTGATGTTCATGTTAGCCTCAGAAAAGGGAAATGCTGTGGTTTTCTTTTCATATTTTGCAGATAATGAACTTGCAACCGAGGTCCCCCAGCCAGTCTGTCACAGTAATGAGGGGCAGATGTGATGGGAGAGGAGGATGCTCTGGTTGCCGTAGGGTCCTGAAATAGAGCAGAAAGTCCCTTTCTTCTCCCATCAAGGGGCAGCTGACTCTTTTTGTTTAGGGAGTCTCTCATCATTTGGGAGTGATTGCTTTCAAAGGGACAGGCAAACCATGGCCTTTCTGGGCCAAAGTGTTCAGTGTTGCCAAGAGGCTGGGCCTTTTCTGGACCCCCCCCCCCCCCCCAGAACACGAACAGATGCAGATGGAGGAAAGGGCAAAGGAGAGGGATGCTTCTTTTCTCCGCAGGATCCTCGTGGCCCTGCCTGTCACTGACCATGCCACATCTGTGTTTTTGAAGGGAAACATCGTAATATCGCTGATCAATACAAGAGGTGACAGGCCCATTTGTCAAGACCCAGCAAGAACTGCAGCTGTTGTCAGCCCTGCTCCCCTTCCTCTGGGGTTTGGCCGTGGGGGTGCATCTGGAGGCTGCCCCAGGCCAACACGTGGGCAGACGGGAACTATAGGAAAGATCCAGCTCCCCTCAGCTCCCATGCTCTGCCCAGGTTGGCATGTGGCCGAACTGAATGGAACAGGGAGGAGAATAGGGATGCTCACAGTGGGCTATCAGAGGCCTCAGGCGTCCTGAAGGGGAGCAACTCCTCTGCCCTGGGGCGCCCTTGTGACCTTTCAGCCTGCCACCACGGATGTGCGTGCATCTCTCTCACACACATTGCAGATGTTCCTCACTGGTCTGCTGGTCAGAAAGACAAGCAGGTCATCTGGACAGCGGGACTGGAATGGCTTCATGGGGGGGGTTTGGTGACAAAGCCTGAATTTAATGAAGACTTCCAGTTTGGCTTTCGGGGGGAAATCAACCAGATTGGGGAGAGGCCAGTCCCCCTGGCTGTTTGGTTTGCTGCAGCTGCTGTGCCCAGAGGAACTGCCCCAAAGAGAATGTAATGTGATGGGTAAGCCTCTGGACAACAAAGAGCTCACTCATGCATGAGGTGAGGTGGTTTGTGGAGGTAACACTCTTGAACTGCCCTTTCCCACCCTCTCAAAAAAATGTTGAAATTAGGGAATTAATCTTAATCTGCTCTCCTATCTCTGACTCACCATGCTCCCGGGTTTTGTTCATGATTTGTACTATGCCCAGCTCCTCTTAATTGGCACAAAGGTCAGTTCTGAAATTGAACAGAGGGGCCCTGAGAAGGCCCGCAGTGGCCTGCCTTGACCGTACCACCTTCTCCCGTTGTGCTAAAGAGGAAGTATAATTGCAGAAAGAAGTGTTTCACCCTGGCTCTCTAGTAACCAGAGATAGATCCAGAGATTCTCATGACCGATAGTGAGCTCCAAGACATCTTCTATTTTTTAAGAACCATTCATTTGAGAGGTTAAAAATAAAAAAAGCCTTACAGCTGAGACACAAAATCCAAATTGGACAAGGTGGGGAGGCCCTGGATGTGGCCAGAGTGTACCAGGGTGAAGCAAATGGAAATCCCAGGGAGTCTAAGCCTCTACAGAGAAGGAGGTACAGGACTGGACTGGGCTTGGGAAGTCCTGGTTCGGAATGGGTCACTGGGGAGAGGCAGCTGCCACCTAGTCATCTCCTGCTTTAAATTATCACTCTTGATGACAAGGTACTGATGAAAAAGTCTGAGCGCCATCAGCCACAACCCCATGGCTCTGCCAGAATTACAGCTCAAACAAGACAACCTGCCTCAGATAGGGTCTCATGTCCCTCAGACTTAGCCACATCCAGGGGGTGGGAGGAAGCTTATATGTGGCATGTATCTTATGCTAAGCACCTGTGCTAATCCATTTTTACAAATATTATCTCATTTGATTCTCAAAACCACCCTGTGGAGTAGGTGCTATTATTATTCCCATTTTACAGTTGAAGAAACTAAGGCAAACAGAGGTTAAGTGACTTTCCCAGAGTCACTCAGTTACTAAGTGTCTGAGGCAAGATTTGAACTCAGGTCTTTGTGAATCTAGGTCCAGTGCTCTATGCACTATGGCACCACCAAGGGTGGTAGTAAATATTCTGCCATTTTTTAGCTTTATTGGGGGCGGAGTCAAGATGGCGGAGTAGAAACACACAAATACGCTAGCTCTGAACCCACAGCCCATGAAATATCTGTAGTAAAGAGCCACCAATAAATTCGGGAGCAGGAGAAGCCACATAACAGCAGAGCGGATAAGATTTCTGTTCCAGAGGGACCTGCAAACCTCTTGCAAAAGGTCCTCAGAGCCCAGCCCAGCCCTGCCCTGGCCCCGGCACCGAGAGGAACAGATCCGAGCAGACTTCAGGGACGGGATCTCCAGCGGCCACGTGGGTTCCTCCACCCACAGGTGACGGGGGTCAGTGAGAAGGTCTCTTTGGTGGGTTGAGAGGGGAGCGGGGTGCCCCCATACTCAGGCCCCCTCAGGAGGCAACAGCGGAGGCAGGAGCAGACCGGGGCTCCCCAAGCAGGCAGGAGCCCGGATCCATTGTTGAAGGTCTGTGCATAAACCCCCTGAGGGAACTGAAACTGTGAGGTGGCCCTGCCCCTACCTGAGCACCTGAACATAATCTCACACTGAATAGCAGCCCTGCCCCTGCCCAAAGCACTGAGGCTGGGAAGCAGCATTTGAGCCTCAGACCCCAAGCGCTGGCTGGGAGGATCAGGAGGCAAGGTGGGTGTGAGGAGAATATTCAGAGCTCAAGTCACTAGCTGGGAAAATGCCCAGAAAAGGGAAAAAAACCAAGACTATAGAGGGTTACTTTCTTGGTGAGCAGGTTTCTCCTCTCCTCCCTTCTGATGAGGAAGAGCAGTGCTCACCATCAGGGGAAGACACAGAAGTCAGTACTTCTACATCCCAGCCCACTCAATGGGATCAGTTCTGGGAAAAGGTCATAAAGAGCCCCCCCAAAATTTTCAAAATCATGTTAGGGAGGTGGAGGAAAAACTGGGAAGAGCAATAAAAGACTTGCAAGCATTTTTAGCTTTATTTGAGTAAAAATAGATGAAGGACATTTCATGGGATTGGGGGCTAAAATGGCCTTTAGAAGTCATCTGGTCCCATTCCCTCATTTTAAATAAAAGGCAATGGATTCCCAAAGAAAAGAATTGGCATGTCTATACTCTCCAAGCTGATGGTCATCAGACCACTTTCTCCCAGATCATGGCATTGGACAAGCTAGTGATATCTTAGCCTGGGGTGAAGGCATGTATTATCTTCTCAGGAAGAGCTAATACCTGTCACAGATGCATGGTGTGGCAGAGTGAGTAGGGGATGGGTTCATAGTCTGGAAGCCTTAGTTTAAATCCTGTCCTACAACTTTTCTGTGACCAGGTCACCCCACTTCTAAGGGCTCAGTTTCTCCATCTGTAAAGTGGAAAGCATGACTAAATGACATCTGAGGCTCCTCCCAGCTCCAAATCCCATGACTGTGAAAATAAAAAACACTTTCCACAAGTGGTTTGTCATCCTTGCAGGGATGACTGAGTGTGAATCCATGTCTGTGCCTCTAGGAGCTAAAATCTAGATGTCTTCACTAACATTCATTTCTAATTCTTGTCATGCCTTGGTAGTGAACTTGAGGTATCCAAGGCATTGTGCCCTCTGGCAGGTATAAGCAAGGACTCAACTACAGGTCCAGCTACTGACTATGTGTCTTTTATCTGAGGATTAGGCTCCAGTGCTAGACCCAGAATTCAGATGACCTGAGTTTAAATCCTGCACATGACATTTAGTAGGAGTGTGACCTTGGACAGAGAATAAACCCTCTGAGCCTCAGTTTACTAACCTGGAGAATGAAGGGAGTGGACAAGATGACTTTGAAGGGCCTTTTTAGCTCTCAATCTGCATCACAGGACTGGGAAAAGGGAGATGGATGTTTTGACCACAGCAGATCTCAAAGACCATCTGCTAAGTCGAGGAAGGTCACAATGTGCATCACTGGAGGAAAGCATCACACCAGGGGAAGGAATGCTCCTCATAGTCACACTGCCCATGATGGCAAACCCTCAAAGGAAGCAGTCTTCAGCTCAGTCTGTACACACTCAGTGACCCTCAAAGAAGAGGAGGCAGGGTCCAGCCAGCCCAGCTGTGACCCGTCCCAGAAATGACCCATCCTTTGATGATGTCCTTTCATTATTTTAAAGGTCTCCTCATCTGCATAGATCTCTGGCCATCACTCAACCCCTTTGCTGGCTCTCCCCAGATTACTACCCTCCTTTCTTCCTCCCCCTTGTCTCTTCACCAGCAACAAGGCAGGCTGCCATCCAGTGGCCTGTATAAAGTCTGTCGGCAAAGTAATTTTTCCCTGAAACCTGAGAGTAGATTCAATTGATCTAGGTAGAAATCTGTCAGGATGGTAGGGGAGTGGGAGGGAGAGGGCATAGAATGAGGCAGATGAATACTAAGTCAGGGCAGGGCTGGATCCCAGTTTTCCTCCATCAGAACAATTATGTTTTCTCTCTTACCATTATCAGGATCATGGCTTGAGAACTCAAAGGCACTTCAGGAGTCCTAGGATCATACATACTGACCTTGTAGAGTCCTCAAAGGATATCTAATCCAACCTATTCATTTTACAGTTGAGAAAACTAAGGCTATATTAGGCTTGCTCCCAATTCCATAGCTAGTGAGCCGCAAAGCTGATTCACCCCCCTTATTTAATGGATGAAGAAATGAAGGCCAGAGAAAAGTGATTCAATTTTTGTCAAATTATAAGCTTAGGGTTAAGAGACCCCCTGAGAGGTCATCTAGTTCAGCTTCATCATTTATCAAGAAAATCAGGGTCCAGGGAAAGTGAGTGACCTTCTCACTTAGTAGTGAGCACTTGAGCTGGGATTTGAACTCATATTCTCTTTTTCCAGATTCAGCTCATTCAGTGGTAAGGGTTCCTTGTCCACAAATAATCAATATTTTTGAAATTTCATTTTCTCTGAAATTTCAAATACTAAGAAATTTTGCTGATGAATCTGAACCAGCTTGATGGGTTTCCCTTCTGTGGATACCAACTACTATCACAAATATGGCATCCAGGAGATGGGTGCTTTGGAAATGGTGTCTTTTAAAAACGTTTTTCAAGGTACCGAATTTACTCTGCTATCTTCTAGTACTATGGAATCCCAAGGTCTGGTGACAACAGACTTCTACTACAACCCGAAGAACTATTTTCTAGGGGAAATCAGGAAAATTCTTTCTCTTTGCTAATTAAATTCTCAGCCTATTAGTGGAATCCATTCATAAGTTAATGTGTCCATTAAGGGAGGGATGAAAAATTTTTTGTGATGTAGCAAATGGGCTCAAGGTGGAGATTTTATTTCTCACAGGCTGCACCAAAGATGTGTCACAGCAGATGAGGAATGAAAAGGCTTCTGATCAACTCATCAACAAGTCCAAGTTCAGTCCAACATAGGTACATGTTTTCTCTCCAAAGATCTGAACGCGGTAAAAGTCCGTAGGATCTTCAGTTGAAAAAAGAGAGACAATGTCTGAAGTTCCAACATCTCTTGAAGCAGGCAAAAGCATTTTTACTATGAATCTTTTTCTGATAGGGTTATGTAGCTACAAATCATGGATTACCATGACCTCTAGAAAATCAAAACTTGGACAACCCACAGAAAAACGGAAAGATGTATTGTGGGTATAAGTAATCTACAACCACTGTGGAATGGTATACAACGAAGGATGAGCAAAGAGAGCATCCAGTGGGTTCATCATGAGTAGAATAATGATGACAGAACAGTGTTTGAGAGCTGCACTCATACCTAGAAAATGTCAAACTACATAGAAAAAAGTTTTTATCATGTTGGGTACATCTGTATGATGCAAGTTCCTTTTTTCCTGTTTTGTTTTTGGTTGGTTTTTTGTGTGTGAGAGGGAGAAATTGAGAGGAACAGGAATGAGACAAGTTGAAAGTAGAATCAATCAATTAATCAATCAGCAGGCATTTATAAGTTGCCTACTATGTGCCTGGCACTGTACTAAATACCGTGGACATAAATAAAGCAAATAGTATCTACTCTTGAAGAGCTTACATCCTAACAAGGATAGACAACACATAAAGGAGATCTAGAAAGAAAAAAAGAGGGGATATACATGATATGGAGATGACTGATACATGGCAAAGACTGTAAAAGCGAAAGATTGTCTATCCTTAGGGAGGATGCATTCTGTTGGAAAGTTAGAATATGTTCAAAAAGAAGTGAAGACAGCATGTATACAGTGAATACAGTGGCTTCAACAGTAGGTAAGGAACAGTGATGATAGGAACGCAAAACAAGCCTCTTGAAGAAGGTTGCAATTGAACTATGTCTTGAAGAGAGCTCAAGTTTCCAGGAGTTGGAGATGGAGCTAAGGAGTGATCCCAACATTGCAGCAGGATATGGGTCAAGAGTAAGTTCCTGTAAAGCAGGAATTGTTCTTATTGTCTGAAATGAAATTCCAAAAATCTTGATTATTTGAAGACAAAGAATCATGCCATCAAAAGTGCTGAATCTGGATAAAAGAATCTGGATTTAAATACTAGCTTAAGTTTTCCTTTTTAAATTTTGTCTTCATTTAAATTTTGTCTCATTAAATGCTTGCTGGGTTGGATTGTGCTGGGCAATAGGGTTGTATTGTCATTCTATCAGATGAGATAATTATTGTAAAGTCCCTGGCCCATAGCAGATGTTTCATAAATACTTGTTTCCTCCCTTCCTAAAACATTATTTTGTCAAACTCTGGGGCATAGTTCACTTGACATTTTTTAGCAAAGCCAACAAAAATCAAAATATCCCCTTTTTACTCACATTAACTAGCATACATAAACTAGGGGTCTATAAGACCTAAGTCCTTGGAATTTCTAGCTATGTGGATGAACTCATGAAAGGTCAAATACAAGGGTGGCACTAGATGGGCAGGCATAGTGGCTGTGAGCTATGCCATTAGAAGGAATAACTGAAGTGATGAGCTCATATATCAGTTGGAGTAGTTGAGAGGGGCTCCACTCCAAGAAAGTCTAATTCTGGTCACCAAACCATTGACATCAAAGCCAAGAGCCACCATTGCTGATGACAGCCTGGAGTTGGAACTGGAACATGTCCTGGCCAAAATCAGCCTGCTGTTCTCAAGAATAATTCTGTCCATTGGATGCCAGGATCATCAATGGCTCGTGCCAAATTGATCACCAGCAAAGCTCATAACTATGTACTTTTGTACAAATAAAGTTGATTCAACTGTTTTTTTTTTTGGAATGACTTTTTTTAGTCCATATTTTGGAATACATAACGGGATTTGGCATTGATTGTTAACAACGAAAACCTCCTCAAACCTGAGAATGTATGGATTTCTGATCACATAATGAATGATTAGAAAAACTCCCATGCCTCTGGTTTGGGGGAAGACAGAGGGAAGTAGAACTAGCTGTGGAGGAGTTACCTGAAATGAGGTTTACACTAAAGTCTGATGTCACTGGTGATCATTGAGATGTCACAACAAAGGACTCTCTCCAGAAATTATTCTTAGCTTTAACAAAAAACAAAAAGGATTCTTCTGGCCAGCCCTTTGGAGTCAAAATGTGTTTAGGAGATGGACCTTCAGGGAAAGCCTGAGCTCTCTGTAAGATGGGCGAATGCCTGACATGTTGGCCACATCACCCACCTGGCACTCACTGTCAGTCAATCAGCATTGATTAAGTACCTACTTTGCCCCAGACACTGCTAAGCACTGGGCTGAATGGAAGGAGGACAGATAACCATTTGTCTGGGATGCCAGAATCTCAGGATTGAAAAAGGCCTCAGTGGGCACTTAGTCCAATTCCTAACTAAAGAAAATTCCTACTATTCAATACTTGACACTCTCAAGGTAGGTCAATACACTTGGAAATAGCTTAAATTGTTAGGAATGTTTTCCCCCTTAAATTAAACATGCATTTGTCTTTCTGAAACTTATCCCCTTTGTTCCCTTCCCTGCCCTCTGAGGCCAACCAGAACCAGTCTGATCACTCTACTCAAATCCAGATCCTTAAAGACTTGAAATGACTATGAAGTATGTCCTAAAGTTTTTTCTTCAGACTAACCATCCCCAGTATTTTCACCTGGTCCCCATGTGGTGCAGAATAAAGCCAAGGCTCTCGAGCACCCTGATTTCCCTTCCTTGGGAGCTCTCCTGCTCATTCACATCCTTCCTAAACCATAGACCTCAGACCTGAACACAACATTTGGATCTCGGGTTGGCTTTGGAGCATGGAAGTTTAAGTACCTAAGCAGGAGAGCATCTGGAAGAGGGCACCTAAGCAGATCAGGGATCTCCAAGCTCACACCATCTGAGGGGCAAGTGAAGGAACTGGGCACATTTAGCCTGAGGAGAGAAGCCTCTGGGGAGCTCCTTAGCTGCGTTCAGGAGCGTGAAGGGCTGTCACATGGAAGGAGACCAGACTCAATCTGCTTGAGGCTCCAGAGGACAGAACTAGGGACAAATGGTTGGAAGTTATAAAGCGGTAGATTTGAGTTTGAGTTCAGGAAAAATTTCCCTAAGTGGAATGGGCAGCCATGACAGGCAGGGGATGCCTCCTCAGTTGATGTCTTCAAGCACAGTATATTGTAGAGGGGATTCTTTTGGGTAGGTGGGCTGGACTATATGGATTCTGAGTTCCCTTCCCATTTAGAAATTCAGTAATTCTGGGATTTTTGCTTGTATGTGAGAAAGATAATCAGAGAAGTCTTCAAGAAAAAGGTGAATTGAGGTAGACCATGAAGAAAGACAAAGATTTTAATAACTGGAGATGATGGGGTGGGGAAGTGGGGGACTACAAGCAAAGGCAAAAAATTGGTAGAGAACAGGCTGAGAAGGGAGGATGGCTGCCACAAAGAGCATATGAGGAATGCTGTGAAATGAGGCTGGAAACATGAGTTGGAGCCAGATTGTGGAGGGTCATGTAGTTTATTCTGTAGTCAGTGGGGAACCACAGATGGCTCTTGAACAGAGAAGTTTGAGGACTATGGAGGTTCATTAGGAAGATTATGGGGTCAGTGGTGCAAAGGATGGATTGGTAAAAGGAGAGATCAGAGCTAGGAACAGAAGGTTATTACAATGATACAGATGAAAGGGGATGGTCTGAACTAGAGGGAGGTTGTTAGATCCCCCACAGGGGGAGCTGATACATGCCAAGGTGGAGAAGAAGGTTAGTGGAATCATGGAAGACTTAGATTAACCTAACCTTTCTCCTAGGTAGTCAGATAATATTTTGGAGTCTGAGTGCAAACCAGATGATAGTAGGAAGGAGGGAAGGAAGGAAGGAAGGAAGGAAGGAAGGAAGGAAGGAAGGAAGGAAGGAAGGAAGGGAGGGAGGAACAAACAAGGCCCAGGGAATTTGAGTTACTTGCCCAAAGTCAAACAGGAAAGAAGTAGCAGAGTCAGAATTAGAACCTAGGTCCTCTGACTCCAAATCTAGCACCAGACTTTAAAGTTAGTTAACATACAACATTCCCCAAGAAATCCAAGTGGAGGCCATGGAGTTAGAAATAGGGAGTGAGCTATGTATGGGAGTAGGGGAGGGGGATGGTGGGGAGGGAGTGGGGGAGACAGTGATCAAACCTGGGAGGCCTACACAGAAATCAGAATCCATCAGAACCATTAGTGAAATGACAGTTTGTTTGATAAGCTCTGCCTTCTCTTGTAAGCTGGCAGTGCATGCTCCCTCCCCAGCCTGGTGTCAGTGGGGAATGGGCTGGCAGATCCCACTCCTTCCCCTATGATAGCTACACCTGTGTCTATTGGCTCAGACAGTGACAACAATAAGGAAATTAAGGGGGTAGATTCTGGGGATACTGCAAAGGCAGAATTTGGAAGATCTAGCTACCATTTGAGAGGGAGAGAGAGTGGGCAAGCAACTAGATGAGGGCATCTGGAGGGAGACGAAGATGTGGGGCCACTAACAGAAACAGGGAGTTGGGAGGAGAGGCTGGCTTTGGGGAGGGAAAGGAGTTCAGTTTGGGAGGTGTTGAGTTTGTGGTGCTGGTAGAAAATGCCCGGAGATATTCAGCAGACAATTGGAATACAAAACTATAGCTAAAGGAAGCCTTCAGGGTTCAGATCAAAATTTTTCACTCATTTTCATAAAAAGGATGATCGAAGCCATGATCCTGGTGAAGTCTGAGGGAAGAGTATATTGAGAGAAGAAAACGGTGTATAGAACAGGACCAAGGACAGGGCCTCGATGGCCACTCCTGTTTAGGAGGAGCTGGAAGAAAAGTGGAAGAGTATGTAAAGTGATAAGAAATGGTCAGAGAAGGGGAAGTGAGGAAGACTGGATGCTCCAGAAGACAAAGAAGAGGGCATCTCAAGGGCAAAGAGATGGGTAAAGGTACCAAGTGCTGCCCAGAGTTCAAGGAAATGAAAAATGAGAAAAGACTTTGGAATCTAATGATTTAGAAAGAAGGCCACTGGGGGGAATAGTGAGTTCCTGAAGAGGCAAGGTATACAAAGTTATTTGGGTTTATGGATTTAACATTTGCCGTAATATTGTACAGCTGTGGAAGTTGCTTTTTCAGAAAAAGATTTGGGAGATAGAAATCAAAACCCCAAATGACATCAAATAACAAGACTTCATGACAGTCACCCAATTGCATAATAAAGTCATAAAATATCTGCCAGGAGTTTGTCAGTCTGAAACCTTCTCAGACCTTCATGTTCTGAAGGCACAGGGTCGCTTAGAGCCCAGGAGATCTGGACCCTGCATGGTTTAGGTTTATTCAGCTTCTCACTGCCCTGCTCCACGTTCCTTCCCATGGGATATTTGACACTATCTCTAGCTGCCCTGGATGAAAGCAAGAATCAGAAAAAAAAAAATCTCAGGGTGAGACTAGGATGCAGAATGCTTGAAAAGATATTAACAAAGTTGATACCCTGAAGACTATTTTTGATATCCTTGCTTAAGTGGGCAGTCCAGGAGTTCAGAGGGCATCTTTTGACCCTTCCAGAAGCAGAAACACATAAGCAAGGCTGCTGAGCACCTTCCCCAAGGACACAGAGCTGTTGAGTCTCCTTGTGGGATGTTCAGGCTCTCAATTGGCTTGGGATGCTTTAAGCTTTTCAAATTAATTAGGGGCAGGTGGAGGGGAGACATAAGGCCTTCAATATAATGACTCCATCTCAGCTTTGGAAATTGTTCCAGGGAGCAGTTGCTACCTGTGAATGGGTGTCATTAAATGTATTCTGATGAAACC
Source organism: Notamacropus eugenii (assembly GCF_028372415.1). Lineage (NCBI taxonomy): Eukaryota > Metazoa > Chordata > Mammalia > Diprotodontia > Macropodidae > Notamacropus > Notamacropus eugenii. The sequence goes on from NC_092874.1 coordinate 16,697,189, forward strand.
TCACAGGTACAAGTGAGGATCCTATAGAAGTAATGGAAGAACAGAAGGTGCCCTGTCCATTAACACTGATTATTATTCTAAGGAGGTATTTCCAGCTACCTCCACAAAACTTGGCTCTTGTTTTACAGATGGCCTGGTATTCTACACCCAACTATTTTGTGCCTTGAGAGAAAAGGGCATGTGTGGCTGTGAATAACTGGCTGGCAATCTAATGTTCTCCATTTGCACAAGACTGGCTTCAAAAAAATGAGTATTTAAAAATATTTGCTAAGACCAACGTGAACTCCAACAAATCTAATTTGGGAGAGAAAATGGCAATTAAATTCAACTCAATAATAAGCCCCACTGTTGGGCTACATGCTATAGACAGACAGAAAAAAAAATCCCAAGTGGTTCCTACCCTCAAGAAATGTCCATTCTACTGGGGCAGAAGAGTGGAGGAGAGGAACAAGTAAATAGGTAAATAGATAGAAAATATGAGGATAAAGTAAATATAAAAGAATTTGGGTCAGGGGCAGTTTGGGAGGAGAAGAGGTATGCTCAGGAAAGGTCTTGTTAGGAGGTATCATTCGAGTTGAAAGTGAACCTTGAATGGAAGAAAGGGATTCCAAATGGTGCAGTTAACAAGGATCAGCATTCGAGGGGCAAAGGAGAGCCTATGCAAAGGCATAGAGGCAGGAAATATAGCTTAATGGTTGGGAAAGAGCCTTCTTAGCTTCACTTTCCTCATTTGTAAAATGGTGCTAGGTGGTGCTATAGTGCGCAGAATGCCAGGCCTGGAGTCAGGAAGACTCATCTTCTTAAGTTCAAGTCTGGCCTCAGACGCTTAGTAGCTGTGTGATCCTGGACAAATCATTTAACTCTGCCTCAGTTTCCTCATCTGTAAAATGAGCTAGAGAAGAAAATGGCCAACCACTCCAGTACCTTTCTCAAGAAAAGCCTAAATGGGGTCATAAAGAGTGAGATATGACTGGAAGCAACAACAAAATGGTGCTAACAATAATAATACTTTCCTCACAAAGTTTTTGTGGGAATCAAATGTGATAATACCTGTAAAGCACTTTGCAAATTTTTAAGTGCTTTGTAAATCCTAGACATTATTGCTATTATATTGATTAGTCTGATAGACATTCAATAGTTTAGGTGATGAGGCGATGAGAGCCTGGACCAGGGTGATGGTTATGAGGAGAAGGGAATGGCAGGTCCAAGAGACATTGCAGGGAGAATAGATGTGGAGATGTGGTGGGATGAGGGAGGAGAAAGAATGGAGATTGCCTTTGAGCTTAGGAACCTGGATATGAACTGATTCAGAACAAAGAACCAGGGGAACAATATACACAATGACCCCAATCAAGGGAATCAAAGTAGCTGTGTAAAAGCCACTGAGCTAGAAAAAAAGATGTGAGCAAGCTTAGCACCAGAGGCGAGAGCGCAAGAAATACATTTCCATCCTCTTCTTGGAGGTGAGGGTCTACAGGTGCCAAATGCTACCTATGCTGCCAAATGAGATGAGTGCCCTGGTTGGTATTTCTTTGCAACAAAGGAGGTGGTATTACAGGGGTGAAGAGATGTTAAGAAATGATTTAATGTAAAGAATAAAAAGATTCAATAAAAACTTTTTAATCCAATATAGGTCTTATCCCATTGTTAAAATTCTTTGATAAATAGACTTGACACCCCACCCACCACCAAATTCATTCTTATTAGAAAGTAAAATACTTTCATGGACTATTTCTCTCTCTCTCTCTCTCTCTCTCTCTCTCTCTCTCTCTCTCTCTCTCTCTCTCTCTCTCTCTGTCTGTCTCTCACACCTCTCTCTCTCACACACACACACGTATCTCTCTCTGTCTCTTCTCTCTCTCTGTCTCTATCTCTCTGTTTTGTTTTTGTATCATCTCCATTTCTGAATATATCCCTTTATGCACACATATGCACCAAGTCATCTGTCTCTTATTATTTGGATGAAACATCAACTCTTTTGTTTAACATCTAAAGTTCTTCATGTCTCCTGTAACAATGATTTCTATCAAGAGGGAAAAAATATCAAAATATATTGACTGAGTCTGACAGCGTATGCAGTGTTCCACATTGGTAGTTCCCCACCACTGCAATGAACGGAAGGAGATATATTTTTTCAACTCTTCTCTGGGGTCAACCTTGTTGATTATAATTACAAAGTGTTTGGTTTACATTTCTGTTCTTTAAATTTTCATTGTTGTAGTCACTACATATATTGTTATCCTGGCTCTGTTCATTCATTTTGCATCAGTTCATATTTCTCTAAATTTTTATACTCATCATTTCTGCAATTCTGGGATGCAACATTCATTTTCCACACTTTATTTAATCATTTCTCATTTCATAAGCACCTACTTTATCTCCATTTTTTTATTCCATAAAAGTGGTCTATGAATATTTTGGTATATATAGAATCTTTCTTTCTGGTTTTTTTTTTTTATCTCCCTGGAGTCTATGCCTAGCAGTGGGGTCTCTGAGTTCCAGGATATGGCAGTTTTAGCTACTTTTGAAGCACAATTGAAGATTGCTTTACAGAATGGTGTAACACCAATGTGATACCTATAGCAACTTCTGTGAATATACACACATATTTCCAGGGTTTGTTAACAAAATATAATAAGCTATCCTCACCAGGACAAGACAAAATGTTTATTTGGATCATTGCTATTAGGGTACCAGAAGGCAAGATTTAGTAAGGTACTCATCACCAATCCAGGGAGCACCAACGTCTCAAGCATATTCCCCTTCCCTCTGCCTGTTTCTCTCTCTCTGCCTGCTTCTCTCTTCACCCACACTTTTCCCTCCAAGGAAATACAACATATACTGTTTCCAATCAAAGACTCAACACTTGATTGACTTAGTGCTGAGAAACTTGAAAATCAGCACTTAATTGGGAAGGTGTGGGAATCCCTGTGGGCTCCATGTGAGGCCTATTAGTGGGGAGGGAAGATCTTATATCCCATTAACCTTACAAATAGCTGAACCAATTCACAGTTCTACCAACAATATATTAGTGCATTAGTATTTTTGCTACCTCCCCCACATCCCAACCATAACTATTTCCTTCTTCCATCATCTTACCAATTTGCTGGATGCCAGGTGAAGTTTCTGAGTTATTCTGATGTACATTTATTTTTTAATCATTGATTTAGACCAATCTTTCACATGGTTTTCAATATTTTGAAATTCTCCTTTGAAAATTATTTGTTAGAAGCCAAGATGGTGGAGAAAAGACAGAAACTCACCTGAGGTCTATTATACTGGGCTCAGAGTGGAGCACAGTACAGTTGTGGCCATGGGGCATGGCAAGGATAGGACTGGATGAGCCTCCAAGAAAAATAGGAATTATAGGAGCACAGCCAAGAGGATGGAATAGAAGAACAGACCTGCTCTAGCCCTCTCCCCATAGCCCATAAAATACCTGTACAAACTGACTCTAAACAAATTCTAGAGGACAGAAACCATAAAACAACAGAGTGAAAGATATTAACAGCCCAAGACAGTCTGGAAGGCCAACAGGAAAGGTCTATTGTACTGGGCTAAGAGTGGAGCACAGCCCAGCCTTGGCCAAGGGGCATAACAAGGACAGGACTGGAGGAGGCTTCAAGGCATGGAATCACAGGTAGCAGCTGCAGTTCTCAGATTTCTCAATCCACAAATGCCAAAGATGGCTTCAAAGATCAGTATGAAAGCTCTTTCACCTGAGTGAGGGAGGGCTCTGGTCCTATCCCTGGCCCCAGGACAGCAGCAGTGTGCACTTTTGGAACCCTTGGCCTAAAGGCCCTGGGGGAATTGAGCAGCTGATCTGATTCTCAGTTCTGAGTGGCAGTCCTGAGGTGAGGAGGAGTGTTGGCATGATGGAGCTGGTGGTGGCTGTGGAGAGGGAATCCTACTCACAGATCCTGGACAGAAAAGAGAGCTTGTGATTGCTCACAGACCAGAGTGCAGGCCAGGAGAGGAGGATTGTGCCACCTTGGAGGAAGTGAGAACTTAGGATAGTTGTTGGTTGATTGTGCCACCTTGGAGGAACTGAGGTCCCTAGAGTATACCCTCCACTTGACAAAGGACTCAAAAGTCAACTAACTGGCTGGAAAAATTCCCCAAAAAAGGGAAAAAATAAGACTATAGAAGGTTACTTTCTTGGTGAAAAGGAATTTCTTCCATCCTTTCGGATGAGGAAAAACAAAGCATATCATCAGAGAAGGACATCAAAGGATTCTACATCCAAAACCTCCAAAAAATTATGCAATAGTCTCAAGCTATGGAAGAGCTCAAAAAGGATTTTGAAAATCAAGTAAGAGAGGTGGAGGAAAAATTGGGAAGAGAAATGAGAGCTATGCAAGAAAATCATGAAAAGTGAGTCAATGACTTGCTAAAGGAGACCCCAAAAATACTGAAGAAAATAGCACCTTTAAAAATACACTAACCCAAATGGCAAAAGAGGTCCAAAAGGCAAATGAGGAGAAGAATGCTTTAAAAAGAAGAATTTGCCAAATGGAAAAGGAGGTTCAAAGATCACTGAAGAAAATAATTCTTTAAAAATTAGAATGGAGCAGATGGAAGCTAATGACTTTGTGAGAAAGCAAAAAATTATAAAACAAAACCAAAAGAATGAAAAAGTAGAAGACAATGTAAAATATCTCACTGAAAAACAGCTGACATGGAAAATAGATTGAGAGATAATTTAAAAATTATTGGTCTCTCTGAAAACCATGATCAAAAAAAGAGAGCCTAGACATCATCTTCCAAGAAATTATCAAGGAAAATTGCCCTGATATTCTAGACCCAGAGGGTAAAATAGAAATGGAAAGAATTCACTGATCACTCCCTGAAAGAGATCCCAAAAGGAAACCTCCTGGAATAATGTAGCCAAATTCTAGGTTTCCCAGGCTAAGGAGAAAATATTACAACCAGCCAGAAAGAAACAGTCCAAGTATTGTGGAAATACAATCAGGATAACACAGGATTTAGCAACTTCTACATTAAGGTAATGAAGGACTTGGAATATGATATTCCAGAGGTCAAAGGAGATAGAATTAAAACCAAAAATCACCTACCTAGCAAAACTGAACATAAATACTTCAGGGGAAAAATGGCATTTCAGTGAGATAGAGGACTTCTAAGAATTCCTGTTAAAAAGACCAGAGCTGAATAGAAAATTTGACTTTCAAATACAAGAGTCAAGAGAAACATGAAAAGATAAACAGGAAATAGAAATCATAAGGTACTTACTAAAGTTGAACTGCTTACATTCCTGCATGGAAAGATGTTATTTGTAACTCAGGAGACTTTTTTTAGTATTAGGGTAGTTAGAGAGAATATATATGTAGATGTGTCTGGGTATGTATGAATGTGTATATTATATATGTGTGGCATGTATATGTACATGGGTGTATGTGTGTTTATATATATATACACACATACACACACACACATATAGACAGAGGGCACAGGGTGAGCTGAATATGAATGGAAAATACCTAAAAAAATAAGATTAACTGCTGAATGAATGGAATGTACTAGGAGTAAGAGAAAGGGAGAAATAGAATGTAGCAAATCATATCATATAAAAGAGGGAAGAAAGAGCTTTTACACTGGAGGAAAAGAGGGGGGAGATGAAAGGAAATAATTGAGCTTTATTCTCATGGGATTTGGCTTAAGGAGGGAATAACACACATTCAATTGGCTATGGAAATCTATTTGATCCTGCAGGAAGGCAAGTGGAAAGGGAATAGGAGAGGGAAGATAATAGAAGGGACAGCAAATTGGGGAAAGGGAGAATCAGAAGCAAATACTATTGTGGGAGGACAGGTCAAAGGAGAGAATGGAATAAACAAAGGGCAGGATAAGACAGAGGGAAATGTGGTTAGTCTTTTACAACATAAATATTATGGAAGTGCTCTACATTGCTACACATGTATGACCTATATTGAATTGCTTATTTTCTCAGTGAAGGTAGGTGGGGAGGGAGGGAGAGAATATGGAACTCAAAGCTTTAAGAATGAATATTAAAATATTATTTTAGCATGCAACTGGTAATTGATCTATATGGGTAATGGAGTATAGAAATCTATTTTGCCCTATAGAAAAATAGAGGGGAAGAAGGGTGAGTAATAGGAGGATTACAGGTTGAAGGAAGGGATGAATGGGGTGCATGCTGTCCTGGGGTGGGGGTGGGGAGAAATGAGGAGAAAATTTTGAATTCATATTCTTGTTAAAATGAATGTTAAGAACTGAAAGATAAATTATATATTAAAAAAAAGAAAAATATTGGGGGGGTGGAGCTAAGATTGTGAACTAGAAAAACACACTTACTCAGGGTCTCCCCACACAGCCCACAAAATACCTGTAGAAAGGGACTATCAACAAATTCTGGAGCAGCAGAAGTGGAGAACAACAGAGTGGAGGAGATTTCCAGCCCACAGTGACCTGAAAGGCCCATGGAAACGCTGGTTGCACTGGATGCTGAGTGAAGACCAGCCCAGCCTTGGCCATGCAGCATGGTGGCATGAGGAGAGTCAGGGAGAGGGACACCTCGGGGGCAGAATCTCCAGTTGCAGCAGCGGGTCCTCAGATCTCTCAACCCATAGGCACCAAAGGTCAGTGACAGGGTTTTATCAGCTGGCCAGGAATGGAGAAGGGCCTTCCTATAGCTTCGGCAGAAGGCAGCTGCCACAGAGGCTGCACAGCAGCCCGTACGGTCTTGCTCCATTGTGGGAGCATAAAAACCCCTGGAGGCACTGAAGAGCTGAGTCTTACCTCAGACTTGGGTGGAGGCCCTGGGCAAGCTGGTCTTTGTCTCACACTGAATGGAGGCCCTGCCCATCCAGTTTATCTGAAAATCATCCCCCAGTGCTGACTTGGTGGAACTGGAGGTCAGGTGGCTGTGGAGAGGTATCTGCTAAGATTCTGGGCACAAAAATCCCTCTTTGCATTCAGACCAGTACACACGTGATCATGCCACGTTGGAGGAACTGAGATCTCACAGATTCCCAGAGTATACCCTACTCTTGACAAAGGACCCAAAAGTCAAGTAACTGGTTGGGAAAATGCCCAAAAAAAGGAAAAAAAAATAAGACCAAAGAAGGTTACTTTCTTGGTGAACAGATATCTCCTCCCATCCTTTCTGATGAGGAAGAACAAGGCTTACCATCAGGGAAAGACAGGCTTCTGTATCCCAAACACCCAGAATAAATATTCAATGGGCTCAGGCCATGGAAGAGTTAAAAAGGATTTTGAAAATCAAGCTGGAGAGGTGGAGGAAAAACTGGGAAGAGAAATGAGAGAGATGCAAGAAAAGCATGAAAAGCACGTCAATAACTTGCTAAAGGAGACCCAAAAAAATGCTGAAGAAAATAACACCTTGAAAAATAGGCTATAAATCAATTGGCAAAAGAGGTTCAAAAAGCCAATGAGGAGAAGAAGGCTTTAAAAAGCAGAATTAGCCAAATGGAAAAGGAGGTTCAAAAGCTCACTGAAGAAAATAGTTCTTTCAAAATTAGAATGGAACAGATGGAGGCTAATGACTTTATGAGAAACCAACAAATCACAAAATAAAACCAAAAGAATGAAAAAATGGAAGATAATGTGAAATATCTCATTGGAAAAACAACTGACCTGGAAAGTAGATCCAGGAGAGATAATTTAAAAATTATGGGACTACCTGAAAGCCATGATCAAAAAAAGAGCCTAGACATCATATTTCATGAAATTATCAAGGAAAACCGCCCTGATATTCTAGAACCAGAGGGCAAAATAATATTGAAAGAATCCACCAATCACCACCTGAAAGAGATCCAAAAAGAGAAAGTCCTAGGAACATTGTGGCCAAATTCCAGAGTTCCCAGGTCAAGGAGAAAATATTGCAAGCAGCTAGAAAGAAACAATTCAAGTATTGTGGAAATACAATCAGGATAACACAAGATCTAGCAGCTTCTACATTAAGGGACTGAAGGGTATAGAATATGATATTCCAGAAGTCAAAGGAACTAGGACTAAAACCAAGAATCACCTACCCAGCAAAACTGAGTATAATACTTCAGGGGAAAAAATGGTCTTTCAATGAAATAGAGGACTTTCAAGCATTCTTGATGAAAAGACCAGAGCTGAAAAGAAAATTTGACTTTCAAACACAAGAATGAAGAGAAGCATGAAAAGGTAAACAGGAAAGAGAAGTCATAAGGGACTTACTAAAGTTGAACTGCTTATATTTCTACATGGAAAGACAATATTTGCAACTCTTGAAACTTTTCAGTATCTGGGTAGTTGATGGGATTACACACACACACACACACACACACAGAGTGAATTGAATAAGATGGAGTCATATCTTTAAAAAAATGAAATTAAGGGGTGAGAGAGAAATATATCGGGAGGAGAAAGTGAGAAATGGAATGGGGCAAATTATCTCTCATACAAGAGGCAAGCAAAAGACTTTTCAGTGAAGGGCAAAAGAAGGGAGGTGAGAGAAAAACATGAAGCTTACTCTCATCACATTTGACTCAAGGAAGGAATAAAATGCACACTAATTTGGCATGAAAACCTATCTTACAATACAGGAAAGTGGGGGAGAAGGGGATAAGCAGAGTGGGGGAGATGATGGAAGAGAGGGCAGTGGGAGGAGGGAGCAATTTGAAGTCAACAACACTCTTGGGGAGGGACAGGATCAAAAGAGAGAATAGAAGCAATGGGGGGAAGGATAGGATGGAGGGAAATATAGTTAGTCTTACACAACACGACTATTATCGAAGTCATTTGCAAAACTACACAGGTATGGCCTATATTGAATTGCTTGCCTTCCCAAAGGGAATGGGTGGGGAGGGAGGGATAAGAGAAGTTGGAAGTCAAAGTTTTAGGAACAACTGTCGAGTATTGTTCTTGCTACTAGGAAATAAGAAATACAGGTAATGGGGTATAGAAAGTTATCTGGCCCTAGAGGACAAAAGAGAAGATGGGGACAAGGGAAGGGAGGGATGATAGAAGAGAGGGCAGATTGGTGATAGGGGCAATTAGAATGCTTGGTGTTTTGGGGTGGGGGAGGGGAGAAAGGGAGAGAATATTTAGAACCCAAAATTTTGTGAAAATGAATGTTAAAAGTTAAATAAATAAATTTAAAAAAATAAAAAAGGGGGAGATAAGGAGAAAGTAAAAAAAAAATAAGAGCATATATTAAGTGGGAAAATGTTTTTATACAAGAAGGAGAAGTAATAATAATAATAAACATTTATTTAATGCCTACAAGAAAAATATGAAAGGTCTCAGGCCATAGAAAATCTCAAAAAGGATTCTGAAAATTAAGTAAGAGAGGTAGAGGAAAAATTGGGAAGAGAAACGAAAATGATACAAAAATACTGAAGAAAATAACACCTTAAAAAACAGAATAGGACAAAGAAAGAAAGAGTGACAAAAAGTTAATGAGGAGAAGAATGTCCTAAAAAGTAGAATTGGCCAAATGGAAAAGGAGTTATATGAGCTCATTGAAGAAAATAATTCCTTAAAATTAGAAGAGAATTAGAAAAGGCCCTTGACATAATATTTCAAGATATTCTAGACCCAGAGGATAAAATAGAAATGGAAAGAACCCGCCAATCATTTCCTGAAAGAGATTCCAAAATGAAAACTTCCAGAAATATTATAGTCAAATTCCAGAGCTCCCAGGTCAAGGAGAGAATATTGCAAGGAGCCAGAAAGAAACAATTCAAGTATCATGGAACCACAGTCAGGATAATGCAAGATTTAGTAGCTTCTACACTAAAGAATTGGAGGATTTGGAATATGATATTCCAGTGGTCAAAGGAGCTAGGATTATAAAGAAGAATCACTTACCCAGGAAAATTACATATAATCCTTCAGGAGAAAAAATGGATGTTCAAGGACATAGAGGAATTTCAAGCATTTGAGGAAAAGACCAGAGCTAAATAGAAAATTTGATTTTGAAATACAAGACTCACAAGAAGCATAAAAAGGTAAACAGGAAAGGGAAATCCTAAGGGACTTAATAAGGTTTGCATTCCTACATGGGAATGTGATACTTGGGACTCATAAAAACTTTGTCATTATGAGGGCAGCTAGAAGGACTATAAATAGAGGGCACAGGAGTGGGCTGAATACAAAGTGATGATATAAAAAATAAAATTAAAGGGTGAGAAAGGAATATACTCGGAGAAAGAGAAAGGGAGAGGTAGAATGGGGTAAATTATCTCACATAAGAGAGGCAAGAAAAAGCTTTTACAGTGGAGGGAAAGAGGGGAGAGGTAAGAGGTGAGTGAGTAAACCTTATTCTCATCAGAATTGCCTCAAAGAGGGAATAACATACACACTTAATTGGGTATAAAAATCTATCTTACCCTACAGGAAAATAGGAGGGGAAGGGAATAAGAGAAGAATGTGTGTGTCTGAGAGTGTGTGTGTGTGTGTGTGTGTGTGTGCACGTGCATGCACATGTGTGCATGTATGATAAAGGGGAGGGCATATTGGGGGAGGGGGTAGTTAGACATAAAACACTTCTGAGGAGGGACAGAACGAAAGGAGAGACAGAATAGAATAAATCTGAGGTGGAATCAGATGGAGGGAAATAAAGTTAGCAATAATAGCTGTGAAAAAAATTAAAGCAAGTTTCTCTCATAAAGGCCTCATTTCTCAAACATATAGAGAACTGAGTCAACTTTATAAAAGAGCCATTCACCAACTGATACATGATCAAAAGATATGAACAGTTTTCAGACGAAAAGCTATCCATAGCCATATGAAAAAAAATCATCTAGCTCACTATTGATTGGAGAAATGAAAATTAAAACAATTTTCAGGTACTAGCTTGTACCTATTAGATTGACATAGGACAGAAAAGGTAAATAACCAATGTTGGAGAAGTTGTGAGAAAAATGAGACATTAATGCAACATTAGTAGAGTTGTGAGCTGATTCAACCTCTCTGTAGAACAATTGGGAACTATGCCCAAAAGGTTATAAAACTATGCAAACCCTTTGACCTAGTAATACCACTATTAGGTCTGTATCCCAAGAGATATAAAAAGTAAAAAGGGAAAGGACCTGTATATACAAAAAATATTTATAGCAACTCCTTCCTGGTGTCAAAGAAGTGGAAACTGAGGGCATGCCCATCAATTGGAGAATGACTGAACAAACTGTGGGAAGTGATGAAGATGGAATACTAAAGGAATGATGAACAGGATACTCTCAGAAAAACCTGGACAGACTTCCCATGGGCTGATGCAAAGTGAAACTCACTGTGTACAAAGTCAGAGCGATATTGCAAGATGATCAGCCATGACTCAGCAACACAATGATCCAAGACAACTCAGAAGGACTTATGATGAAAAATGCCATCCAAAGCGAGACTTGCTGGTATTTGAATACAAACTGAAGCGGAAAAAATTTTTTGTACTTTATTTATGAAGTTTTTTTGATCTGTTTTCTTTCACAATATGACCATTATGGAAATGTTTTGCGTGACTACGCATGCACTTTCTATATGAAATTTCTTGCCTTCTCAATGTGGGGGAGAGAGGAAGAGAGAGAATTTGGAACTCAGAGTTATTGAAATGAATGTTAAAAATTGTTTTTACATGTAACTGGGGAAAACAAAATACTAAATTAATTTAAGGAAAAATAAAAGAAAGCTATTTCTTCCATTGAAGGAATAAACTGAATCTTACACAGGTGGTTATCAGGGAAAAGTGGCACAAAGTGTTTCTCCCCCTTCAGATAACTGCTTGCCTTCTTATCATAGCCATATTTATTTTATTCATGAAAAATCTTTGCAGTATTAAATAATCTACTTGCTCTTTTGCGATTGCTTGCATTGTTTGGTCAATAACTCTCACTCTATCCATAGCTGTGAAGGATAACTATGGTATCTCTTAACGAAGCCTCTGTAATATTATAAGGTACAAGCCGGGGGTGAGGTGGATTTCCCCAAGGCATACGGCAAGAAGCATGTTCACAGCGGTTATGGGAAGGAGACCCAGAAAGTTCCCAGTATCGTGGAGATTCCCATCACACATGCCATGCATTCAAAGCTGCCTGTAACTGCTTCCCAATAGTTTGCTTCCTGGGCCCTGTGTTCAACTGGAATCCCAGAACATAAGGCTTGCATCGTTCAGAGAGATGATCAGTCAAAGAGGCCTAAGTCAACCCTTCAATAACTTTGACCCGACCTTTGGGCGGCAAAATGCAAAGACAGCAACAGCAGGGATAGGAGGGGGAAGAAAAACCCCAGACGAAAACCGAGAGAAGGGGAGAGAGGTGAAGGCTGAAGGTAGATTTCCATCACAATGGAAATACTTTTAGAAAATGTGGGCTGCAAGCAGCAATACCGGGGTCTCACTGGTGAAGGGTCTTAGCTGGGCCTGTCCTCCTTCCTCAGACTTCAAGGAAAGTTTAAAAGCTGGCAGAGAAGGTATAGAGCAGAGAGAGAAAGCAAACTCCCATGGACCATACTGGAAAGAATGGCTAAGCTGGTTGGGTCGGTTTTGTTTCTTTTAATGCGATTTTTCTAGGATATGATAGTGAAGGCAGACATCATAAATGAGGATCCTGACACTTAGAAAAAACATTTATCATAAGTCCAGCCCGCCCTGAATCAGAAATACAAAAATTGAGACCCAGAAACATTGGCTGGCTGGCCCAGATGATAAGGACGGGGTCAAAAGAGCAAGTATCTGTCTATTAAGCACCTGCAGTATTGGTGTTACACTCTGGGGATTTAAATAGAAGCCACATCTTAAATTAAGGAGTCCCTACCCTTAAAGTGCTTATATTCCAATAGGGAATGACAGCACAAGGAAGGGAGCTGAAAAGTGTGGGTTGGGAGAGGGGAAGTGGGAGGTAGGAGGTCTCCATGTTGTTGCTGAGTCACATCTGACCCTATTTGGAGTTTTCTTGGCAGAGATCCTAGAGTGATTTGTCATTTCCTTCTGCAGCTCATTTTGTAAATGAGGAAACTGAGACAAACAGGGTTGAGTGACTTGCCCAGGATCACACAGCTAGTGTCTGAGGCCAAGTTTAAACTCAGGTCTTCCTAACTCCAGACCTGAGACTGCTTGCCACTGTGCCACGGAGCTGTCTAAGGCGAGGTATCCATGCAAGGGCACAATGTCAAAGTCCAGGAGTCAGAAGCAAAGCCAGGAGGGAAATGGGGGATGGCTGACCCGGACCTTTCAGAGAGGAACTTATGAAGGCAGTCATGATAGAGGAATATTCCAGGATAAGAAGGTCATAGAAGCAAATTGATGTTCTTGATGAGAAGGCTCATGGTGCTGAGGGTACTAAGCCATAGTCCAGAAAGTCAGAAGGAAACCTGGGTGTGGAGTGAAGTTTAGAAAGGCTGGACCACCAATCTGTCTTCAGAGCTCTTCATTCAGCAATCCTCAATTTAGAAGTGGAAGAGACCCAAGAGGCCACTAGTCTGACCAAGCCCCTCATTTCTCCCATGAGCCCCTAGAGGTGCAGAAAGTGATGGAGCAGAGCCAGGGTTCAAAGCCAGGTCTTCTGACCCTCAAGCCCAATGCTCTTTCTACCATATAATATTGTTTCCCCCTCTCAAGTCCCAGCAAGCTTTCAGGCTCAATGAATGGCATTCTTTCAGGGTTACAAGGGATTTCAACAGCCAAGTACTCCAATTCATACCTTAAAAATAATTCCCCACACAGCCTACTCCATGAGTGGCCACCCAGCTTTTGCTTGCTGATCTCCAGGGAGAACGAGCCCACCACCTCCTGATGCAGCCCCATCTATGTTTGGATAGTTCTACAATTAAGAAATTTTTCTTCCACGTGACACTCCTTCAGATTCTCTAGGGTAGGTATCATGTCTCCCCTTGGTCTTCCTTTCTCCAGGTTAACTATTGCCAGTCCTTTCAACTGGTCCTCATGAAGCAAGCAGTTCTCAAGGCCTTTCAACATCCTGGTGGCATTGCCTTGGATACATCTAGTCCAATCCCATCTTACAGTTAAGAAAACTAAGACCCAGAAATAATTAAAGATACAAAGTTCTACAGGTGACTGAACTGGACTTCAAAGCCCAAAGCTCATCAATCAATCAATACATGTTAAGCACCACAGTCCCTGCCTTCAAGGCACTCACAACTTAATGAGCGAGACTCGAAGCAAATATGAGCAAACAAACGACATGCAGGATAAGTAGAAAACAATAACCAGGGGGAAGGCACTAGGATGAAGAGGGGCAGGGAAAGGCTTCCTGGTGGGTTTTATCTGAGATCTAAAGGAAGCTGGGAAGTCGATAGACAAAGCTGCTGAGGAGAGATTCCAGGCATGGTGGACAGCACCAAGTTAGACGTCCTTCCTCATCTGTGATGCCCTGAACTGAACACAATTCCTAATGTGCCCAGACCAGGGCACAGCACAGGAGGACCCATCACCTCCTAATTCCTGCGGGTCATTCTGCTTTGGAACAAGAGGTTATAGGAGCATAAATTGTGTCCAGTCTTTTCTATGGGCCAGCGGCTTCCACAAGATACCAGCCCAAGAAAAGGAATGTGCCTCCAACCTTCTCTGCCTCTGAGTGTGGCTATGGCGCTGAAGTACTAAGTGGCCAACTGGCTCCTTTGTTTTCATTCACCAATGATGCAGACTCAGCATGGTTGCAAACAAAGAAACACAGCTTGCATGGTTCAGACACTGATTCTGGTGTCATTTTGGTGAATGAAAATCCAGGGACCTTTTGGATGTTGATTTCCATCTTCCATAGTGATCAGACTGATTGCAAAGCTGAAGAAATATCAAGGCAACCAACCTGAAGTGCAATCTTACATGGAGAAGCCTTAAAAATGGGAACCTCTACCAAAATGTCAGCTGGGATTGTTTAGTTGTAACCGAGTGCAGTGAGAGGGACGTGGGAGTTGGAGTCACAGCATCAAAGTTCCAATCCAGGCTTTGGGACTCTGCTGTTCAGACCACAGCAGGCATCCTCTGGTTAATGAGGTATTTCTGAGCTATTTCCTCATTTATCAAATAGGAGATTGGATTAGCTGAGCTCCAAGGTCCCTCTCTGCTCACACAGGAGTTTGATTTTGTGGATGAGGTTTTAAAGATAAAAGGTGTCTCTGAGTTGGAAGAGACTTTACAGGCATTTAGTCCCACCCCTTCCCCTGCCATGGGTGTCTAAGAAATCTCTCCACAAAGCCCCAACAACTGATCAGTCCTCCTTCTGGGAGACCTTCAGTGAGGAGGAGGCCATCAACACACCCCAGGCAGCCCACTCCACTAGTGAGGAGGAGGCCATCAACACACCCCAGGCAGCCCACTCCACTTTGGAGCGGTCCTAATTGTTACCAAGGTTTTCCTCACATGGAGCCTAAGTGTACAACTTCCATTGATTGCTTCTGGCTCTTCCTTCTGGGGCTAAGGACACAAGTCTCCTCCTCTCCATGTGACAACCCTTGAA
Source organism: Notamacropus eugenii (assembly GCF_028372415.1). Taxonomy (NCBI): domain Eukaryota; kingdom Metazoa; phylum Chordata; class Mammalia; order Diprotodontia; family Macropodidae; genus Notamacropus; species Notamacropus eugenii. The sequence continues at coordinate 16,712,629 of NC_092874.1, forward strand.
AACCTGAGGACAGCTATCATAGCAGCCAAGGTTTCTCTTCTCTGGGGATCCTCATATGGCTTGGACTCAAGGTCCTTTTAGCAGCTTGCTCACTCTTCTCTGGGCACACTCTAGATCATCAAACGTGGTGCCCAGAACTGAGCAAAAGCCCCACATGTGACCTGACCAGGGCACCTTACAGTTGGACAATCACCTCCTATGTTCTGGACACTTTTGATGTAATATAAAAGCTGTTAACTGGGGAGGGTTTTTGGCTGGCATATCACAATAGTGATGATAGCTAGCTTTTGTATACCACTTCAAGGTGCTTTACAAAGGGTTTTATAAATATCTCATTTCATCTTCAAGCAATTCTGGGAAGTAGGTATTCTCATTTTACAGACTGAGAAATGAGTCAAAAAGATTAAGTGACTTGCCCAGGGTCACACAGCTAGAACCCTTCACAATGAAGTGTTGAAAATTCCCCATTCTCCACTCTCTATTATGCTATGCAACAAAACTGATCTCTGTGTTTGTCCCTCTCCATCTTCATTTCTACTCTACAAGTAGAAGAGCTCAGGTTAACACTTGTTTTCAAGGTAGTTTCTGACTCAGAAGTCAGAAAAATGAGTCAAATTTTGCTACTGACTGCCTAAATTACTGTGGGCTACTCTCTGGACCTTAGTTTCTGCATCAGTAAAATGGCGGGATTGAACTAGGTGATCTCTGTCAATACAATCAGGGCAGCTAGGTGGTGCAGAGAACAGAGCACCAGACCTGGAGTCAAACGTTCCTCTTCCTGAGTTCAAATGTGACCCCAGACACTTATTAGCTATGTGACCCTGGGTAAGTCACTTAATTTTGCTTGACTCAGTTTCCTTTTCTGTAAAATGAGCAGAAGGAAATGAGAAATCACTTTAGGATCTTTTCCTAGAAAACCCCAACGGAGACCTCGAACAACACCAACCAAATGAACCATGAACGCCAACAATGGATATGACTGAAGGAAACCTTTGATCCTCTCATCCTTCCTAGATATGAGTTCACAAGGTAGAAAGGGGAAACATTTTATCTGAGTTTAGGGACACGTACCTACTTCTCAAAGAAGAGTTCAGGTCCAATCAGAGCAGTTGTTTTAGAGAGCTAGTTTAATCAAAAGCAAAAAATTTTCCTAATGGACTCAGGCTGATGACTCTCAAAAAGGATTGAAAGTAGAAATTTCAGTTATTTGCCTGTTTTGTTTGTTCTTTGATTATACCTTCCCTATCTTCCAGAAAGGTGACTTAAATGATTTTTTTCACCATTGGATTGACTTTTTTTTACTAAATTGTCTAAATCAACCATTTGTTTAATATCATATAAGAACATCCGTGGGTCTAGTTCACAAAGGGCTCTGAGCTTAACTGTCAGGATGGAATTGGTTAGTCAATTCAGCCAAAAAGGTGGGGGGGAACCCTTTTTTTTACCAACTTAGTTGATTTTTTAATTGAATTAACTGCATTAGCCTAGTTGTCTTGACAATGTGAAGACATAAGAGAATGATTGCCTTGACCACTGTGGAAGTAGCCATTGGGCGTCTCAGTATGGCACTTTTTCTTTTTCTTTTCTTTGGTTTTTTGAATCCTGGGTCTCTTTATCTCACTAAGGTTGAGAATGCAGTGGCCACTCACAGGCCCAACTCCTTTACTGATCAGCATGGCTCCTTCATTCCTGGGCTCTCATCATCTTGGTGCCAGATTCTGGTCTGAACACTGATTGGCTTTTGCCCTCCTCTAGTTCAGTACTCCCAAACTCAAGCAATCCAGCAACCTCAGCCACCCCTAATGTCAGAAATTATAAGCATGTATCACCTTGTCCATCACCCAAGTGTCTCATTTTTGCTCCCAGGTTTAATATTTCATCCAAGTAAGAATGAAGTAAACATTTTCTTCTCCTCTTTGGGGATCATGTTATTGAGAGGGAGAGGGAGAGGACCTTCGAAATCATCTTGTGTGCCCTTCTCTTTGATCAATCAACATTTACTGAGCACCTGCTGTGTGCCAGGCATTGTGCTAAGTCCTCTCATTTTACAGAGGAGAAAACTGAGGCTTAGAAAGGTGACGTGATTTGTCTAATTCTCATATTAAATAATATGACCGTGATTAGAACACAGGGCCTCTTTCTGCATATTCTGTGCTTTTCTCCCTACTGCCATATGGATGAATCACACGGCAGTACGTGCTCTTTCCTTTTTCTCTCCTTTGCTATTTCTCTTAGACTTCCTTGAACTTTAAAGAAGCAAGCACTGCCTAAGTATTTGCTCTCTAAACACCGGAATGTGAGGATTTCTTTTTACATGCTCTGTTTACCTGGGAAATGAATTTATACATAAGTAAACACAGCCTGATGTACTGACAGGAAACCCAGTGTAGTGAGTGGAGCACTGGAACTGCAATTAGGAATGTCCAATTTCAAGTTCTACCTTTGATACCCCAGCCTCAATTTTTCTCATCTATAAAATGGGGCTAATACTGTCTATGTTAACTGCCTTTTAGGGTTCTTATAAGCATAAAAATACTAATGGAGCTGAAAAGTGGTGGAGGGGAGGGAAGGGGCACAGGGGCATGATGGTCAGGTCCGGGGAGTCAAGAGGAAAATGAAGTAATAAAAAAAAAAAATCCATCCTGGATTTTTCTTCAAAATGAATACCCAAGCAGGAACTCTGGGAGAAGTGGGAGAAGCAGGCTGGATTAGCAAAGGGATATTCTAGGCTGAGCAGCCAGCTGAATGAATCATGACAAAGTCAATGCACAATTGGAAGGGAAATGTTCCTTGAATTTTCCAAGGTCAAAAGGGATTTGAACTCAAGTACTCTGACTCTAGTTTTATAACTCTCTCTCTCTCTCTATGATGCCCTGAGATTATAACCAATGTCCAGTGTACTTTAATCTTTCATTATGGGGTATGACTGGTCATGAAGAGTAAAGTGGAGAGCTGGAGAATAGGGTTCTGATGGAGCTCAGATGCAATGACTAAGTCCCTTCCCAGGGTCATGCTTAAGAGTGAACATACTGGTATAGAGGCTAGAGCGCTGCACCAGAAGTCCAGACGACCTTGGTTCAAATCCAAACCCTGATACTTCCCAGTTGTATGAGTCTATGCAATTCAGGTAAACTGTCCTGGCTTCAGTTTTCTCATCTGCAAAATGGGGAGAATTTAGCATCTGCTTCCAAGGCTGAATGAAACAAGCTCTCTGTAAATTTTGAAGTGCTATATAAATGCTAGCTATTATTACTGACCAATCAGTCCTTAAAGAAATGAAAGAAAAACAACTTCCTGAGTCTATAGTTAGAGCATCCTTTAAGGAAGTGGGTGGGAACTGAAGTCATCTGCAAAGTATCATTTGAGGACTTGGAGTTGACAAGGTATTCTATTCAACTCATATCTCACTTTGTTCCATTTTGGTCCATGGAGTTGATGTGTATCGAAAGGGAAACCAAAAAATGGTGTGCCCTTGTTCTTCCTCTCTAAATCCCTGTCCTTGGCCCCTCAGGTCTTCATCTGGAGTCCTTTCTTTAGCTCTTCCTTTTGCCCATTTGTTGCTTCCAATTCTATCTTGAACAGTGGCAGTTCCTCCCTAAAAACCTCCCATCTTCACCACCCCTTCCACTCCCCCAACAATAACAGCCCTCCTGGAGGTTTCTTTGGACATCAATAACCCCTCAGAGGTTAGTAAACCACACTGACAATTTAACTCCGCCCTCATGCTTGGGTAAGGACAGATGGCACACCATAGTAGTATTGGACCATGGATTTCATAGCCCATTAACCTGCTCCAACCTTTCAAACATTGGGGAGTCCCGAGATTTAAAGGGGGTGACCATGCTCTTGAGAGTTCCCTATCCAGAGGAGCTTTGCTGACCAAACTAACATGATTAATTTCTGCTGAGAATAACACTCTTGCCTGATAGCTATCTATCATCTCAAGACTGCCATCTTACTCCCACCTCACAGATTCCTTTAGGAACCCAAGAGGATCAGTATGAGAAGATTAGGCAAGCAGGGGAGCATTGATGCACTGTTATGCACCTGGTCCTTCATTTCCAGCACTGTTAAAAGAACATTAATCTAGTGTTCAATCTGTTGGATGTCATTGACAAATGTAAATACGTCATTAAAACTGAATACAAAAGCTAACTAACAAGGTCTGGGTTGGTCCTTACTTCAAAGAGGTGCCCATGATATGATGTGTTTCAATGGGCCCATCTGTGCTGGCAAACGTGCACTGTCTGGTACCAAGACATTCCACAGTCCTCTCAGAATCTTTGGCCATGAAAGCTGGTGGCAAGTATTGATTCAATAAGCATTTATTTATTAAGCACCTTCTGTGTGTCAGGTTCTGTGCTAAGAACTGTGGATACCAATCCAAGTAGGAAAAGAATTCCTGCCCTCAAAGTGCTTATATTTTAACCGGAGAAGACAACACAGAAAAGGAAGCTGAAAAGTGGGAGTGGGAAAGAGATGAAGATACCAAGCTAGGGGCAAAGTAGAGGAAGTCCTTTGGTGAGTCAGGAAGGCCTCATGGAGAGGGGTGAGACCTGGCTGGTCTGGGAATCCTCCTTAAAATGGAGGTTCTGGGGAGTAACCAGGGAATGAGGGGAAGAGGGGGAGAGAGGGAAAGAGAGCAAGAAAGAGAAAGAGGGAGAGAGACAATAGACACCAACAGAGAGAGATAAAGAGAGCATGGGGTGGAGGGTACAACCTGGAAGGCAACAAAGGGGACAAGAGGGTAAGGTTCCTGGACAGCACTTCCACCAATAGTTTCCCTGTCTTTGCTCATCTCCAGCTTCTCTGAGGATCTTACTCCTCCAGTAGAATAGAAGCTCCTTGAGGGCACGGACTGTTTTCTTTGCATCCCATGCCTGGACCAGAGTAATAATAGCTAAAAGCTAGCTATACGCCATCTCTGGGCTAAGTGCTTTACAAATATTATCTCACCTGATCCTCAAAACAACTCTGGGAGATAGGTGTTATTATTGTATCCATTTCACAATTGAGGAAACTGAGACAAACAGGTTAAGTTTTCCCAGGGTCACATGGTGAGGAAGAGTCTGAGACTGGATTTGAACTTGGGTCTTCTAGACTCCAGGCCTAGCACCCAGTGCCCAGATGGAGGTAGTCACCTAATTACAGCTGTAGGTGTTTAAAAAGTGCTCTTTGAATTTAAGAATTCAGCTGAGTTGAGTTGAATGGAATCATGGGAGAAAAGTGGGTTACAAAACCATCAAGCATCTAGGTCCTTCTCCATAAGCAGTCAGTAAACATCTATTAAAGCACCTACTATGTGCCTATGGACACACTATGCCAAGTCCCTGCCCTCAAGGGCCATCAAACTTGGGAAGACACACACAAGAAGGTACCTGGCTGAAGGGTCATTGTGGAAAAGTCCAAAGGAGGTCAGCCAGGTGGAAAATGAAGGGATGGCTGGTCTGGGCTCCCTCCTCAGACAGATTTGGGAGCAGCCCAGATGATAAGATTTGGAGCTTGGAGCAACCTTGGAAATCATCTGGTCCAAACACTTCATTGGATAGATGCCTCTAAAAGTAGCCCAGACAGTTTGAACTCTGTGCCAAAGTCAGTCAGTACATGACAGATCCAAGCTCCTCATGTGTCATCGGGGTCTGTTCTCCTTATTTCTTACCTGGATGCGCTACTTTGGCCTTCTCTGACTGACTTTTCCACCATGTCCCCAGTGTTGTCTCGTCTCATTAGATTATAAGCTCCTGGAAGGCAGGGATCGTCTCACTTTTCAATGCATATTAGCACGGACTGACACAGAGTAAGTGCTTAATAAGTGCCTTTTCACTCTCTCCTGCCTTTAAAGTATTGAAAGAGAAGATCAGACATGAAGAATACTGAAAGATGCAAGGTTTGATTTCCCTAGAGTTCATCGCAGAACTAAGCTTCCCTGGCCATCATTCGCTTACATACATTATTACAACCTAAGTTCACTGAGGGCAGGGACTGTGTTTTTGTGTTTACAGCCCTGGGAGGTCAGTATAGTGTTTGACGCACAGTAGGCCTTCAATCAACGCTTTTGTTTTTCGTTTTCCATTCATTCATTCCCTGCCTATGGTTCAGAAATGCCACATGACTCTTATTGTAGCTTAATCTTCAGTTTCTAAATGTTTCTGATTAAGAATTAATGGAATTCATGATGAGCTCTGAGCATAGATTGAAGCAGACTTTTTCACTTTATTTTTCTTGTTTTTTGGGTTTTTTTCTTTTGTGACATGGCCAATATGAAAATCTGTTTTACATGATTTCACACATATAATTGATATCCTATTATTTGCCTTTTCAGGGGATGGGGCAGGGGTGGGAGAAGAGAAAATTTGGTATTCAACATTTTAAAAAGAGAATGTTATTTTTAAAAAATTTAACTGGGAAATATTGGATGAAGTAAGTAAAAATAGTTTTTTTTAAAAAAAAAAGTTAATGGAGTTTTCAACACACTGATTTGCCAAATGGGAACCACATCCAAGAGGGCTTAAGGGTCATAGTTACAGTAATGAGTTCTCCTTTCCACCAGAGTGGGGAGTCCTGGGAAGGAGTTGGAGCAGTAGCACAACCTGATCATCTGGGATCCCCCAAGCTGCCTGCGAGTGCAAGTTGGGTGAGTGAACGAACCCAGAGAAAGAAGGGGGGGATTGGTGCAACACCCATGCTACACTAACATAACCTACTCTCCATTACCTCTTACATGTACAGCTCAAACATGGATACATGATAGACTTCAAGGCAAGAAATGGGAAGTATTCTGGGATTGCAAAGTGCACTTTTTTTTCACCTGGGGGGAGCTGAAACAGTTGTGTATCACCCAAGCTGTCCAACCTGCCCATTTCCTGAAAAGGTTAACACAATGCACACTTGACCTTTAAAAAGCACATTCAGGTGTTAAGGATACTTATATACAAGTTGTGATTTTAATCAAACTTTCTCGTAATATATTTTCCTATGAAAGTTCATAGCTCCAAGGTACAGTAGAGGTAGAACGAAGGGGTGGTTTTAGAGAAATCTTTTTTTTTTTCTTGGAGAAAGTCTTTAAATTTTTTTTTATAGATTTCAAAGGCCATTTATCTACCTTAAAATATCTTCAGTTTTCAGTTACATGAATGTAACCCTTTTTATTAGGCACAAAGAATCTAATACAGGATTTCTCACCTTTCAGATTCATAGCTCCTACTCAGAAGATTAATCGATCTGAACCAATTAAGCACTACCATATTCCAGGCACTGAGGATACAAGGACAACCCCACCCCCAACTTCATCACCTCAAGGAAGTTACATGTAAGTGGGAGATTCACCATAAGACCCCACCCAAGATGCTGTCACCAATTCCAGTGCAAGGGTGCGGTCCAAAAAAATGAAAGAAAGCTTTATCTAGCTTCCTCTTGCTTCTGAGTTCTAGACGTGCACTCTCCGAACAAACCCAAAGACTGGCTTGGAGAATCAGAGATGACCCTCTAGTATGACCCTTTTATACTCGAGGAGCAATAACAAAATTTAAACCCAGACATTCCAGGTTACAACACCCAACTTTGGTCTCTTCTGAGGTGAGCATATACAAGTTTTTTGAGTGATTTTCACTACCCTTTTTCTAATTTTTTTTCTTAGAGTAATCAATGGCAGGATTTTCTTTGATATCTTGTGACATTTTGTCCGAGCTCTTCACTCATGAAATCAATCAATCAACAAGCATTTATTAAGTATCTATTATATTCCAGGCAGTGGACTAGGCACTAGAGAAATAAATACAAATGAATTTGTGATGTCCCTGGGATATCTAGTTCAAAATGTGTAATAGTCAGTTGGTAATAAGAAACTGTAGCTCAGATGAGGTAGTTTGTAGATGGATGTATAGAAATGTGAGTCATCAACATAGGGATGACAATTGACTCAATGGGAGCTAATGAGGTTACCAAGAAGGAGCATAAAGAGGGAAGAGGCCCCATGGCTGAGCCTGGGGGTATACCCATGGTCAGTGGGCAAGGGATACATAAGGAACCAGCAAAGGAGACTGAGAAGGAGTTGTTAGGACAACCAAAAGGGAACAATATTATGAAAGATCAGAGAGGAGAGAGTGTCCAGTAGGAAAGGATGGTCAGAAGCATTAAATGCAATGGAGAGGTCAAGGATGAGGGCTGGGAAAAGGTTATCAGATTTGGAAACGAGTGCAAGTTATCAGGAGCTTTGAACAGAGAAGTTTCAGTTGAATGATGAGACTGTAAGCCTGATTGTAAAGGGTTGAAGAATGATTGAGAAGAGACGATGTGGACATAATGAGCGTAGACAGATTTTTCTGGATGACTGGCTTAGAAAGGGAGAGAAATAAAATGGTAACTTGAGGGGGTGGCAGGGTTTAATGAAAGGGTTGTTTTTTTAAAGGATAGGGAAAGACTTGGACTTGTCTGAGGACAATTCAGAAGGTACCAGTAGATAATGAGAGGTTGAAGACTAAGAGTGGAGAATGGGGGGGGGGGGGAATCCTGATGGATCCCAGAGAAGTCAGGAGAGGACGGGATCAAAAGCATATGGAAAGGGTTTGGACTCAGCCTGTCTCTATCAGTGGGTTGGGGATGATGTCTAGAGGCTTTGAGATGAGAATGGCAGAAGAGGTGACATGTAGCAAATGGTCTCAGTGTTCCCAGTAAATTAAAGAGGTGGAGGCCCAGACTGAGAGAGTGGGAGGAGGGGAAGGTGTAGAGGGTTTAAGGAGAGAAGACAAGGAGGAAAACTTCTATGTGGCCACCTGAGCATCAATTGCCCACCTTCCTTGAAATCTTGGTCAGTGTACTGATGGTTCTTTGAGCTGTTTTCCTGTTTGTGCCTCTGATTATTATGTCTAACTTCTTCAAAAGCTGAAACAATCTAAGTCAGTTCAGCATGGGAAGAATTAATGATCCACTCAAGGCCTCATCAGCTTGAGACAGGGTGCTCATTCCAATTGCCCTTCCTCCTGACCTTGTCAAACGGGTTATTTAGTTTGCAGGACACGACAAGAAACTGGATCATTTAGAGGTATGGTCCATGAGCTCTGCCTCAGAGCAGGTAAATTTTAGGTCCAATTTTAGGTTAGTTTTAGAAATAGTAAGCAAATCCTTGCCCCAATAAGAGGCAATTCCTTTCCAATCACCCAAAGTCCTACAAGTTTGAATGTATCACAAGCGTTTTCTAATGAGTTCATTATTTTGTTTATCCTGTTAAGCACAAGTCAGAGCTCACTTGACATCTACATTATTAATGATCTTTTCAAAGACTGTTGGCACTTCAGTTATTGGTAATGTCCCTAAGTAGGCCTCCCACTTGGGCCAGGCCCATCTGCTAAGGCTGTAGAAAGAGACAAAACTCCACTGGTGCAGTGCACATGGCCCCTAACATCTCTGTATGACCATGTAGGATGTGGTAGGAATGCTAGCTCAGGGTCCAAGGATCCGGGTTCATATTCCCCTAGTGACACTTCTTACTCTTGATGACTTTAAGAAAGTCATTATAACCCTCTCAGCCTCAGTTTCCTCATCTGTATAGTGAAAGATTTGGACTACATGGCTTCTATGGTACCTTCTGTTCTAATCACTTAATCTTAGCTGTGAAATGAGGAAGTTGAATTTTTTTAACTCTGTCATTCATGTCATGACCATGAAATTCCCCCAAGACTTCTCTTACTTCATGTGGATTTCCAGAGGCCAAGGACTAATTCCTTTTTGTCTTTGTGGTTGGAATGTTTATTATTTTTGTTCAGCCATTCAGTCATGTCTGACTTCATGGCCCTGTGGTCCATAGTGCCTCTTTACTACACACAGGGTTTTCGTGGCAAAGATACTGGGGTGGTTTGCTATTTACTTCTCCAGGGGATGAAGGCAAACAGAAGTTAAATGACTTGCTCAGGGTCACACAGCTAGGAAGTGTCTGAGGATGGATTTGAACTCAGGCCTGGTACTCCATCCACTGAGCCACCTAGCTGTCTCTGTGGTTGAAATATAGTAGGTGCTTGACAAACACTTGATTTGAATTGAATTAGTATCTCTGAGGATTGAACTGATTCACCAACAACAATATCTCTGACCCAAGGGTAGGCTTGACCACCTGCTAATGGGTTTTGTGTGTGACATTATGGACCACAACTCCAAATTTCATGGCCTCTCATGACATGTGGGTGGAACAAGTTAGGGTGGTTCCATTGCTGAGAGAGGACAATATGGAGGCTGATGCAACCATAATAACATTAGTTACCACAGTCTTACACAAGGTACAACCAGGATCTGAAACTTAGAAGATTTCCCACACTCAGTGGCAGTACTGTCAAGCTTCTCTGCCCTGAGAAGGAGACATAGAGAAGAGAGCCCAAGATACTAGTATTTCACTGAAAAACCTCAGTGACGCCAGGAAGGACCATTAAGGGAGGGGAGAGAACTTTGAAGTAGGATTGGCCACTAGGTTCTTTTACCTGGTAGAATTTTATCCCCTAAATTCTCCCTCTACGTCATACTCTCTTTTTTCTGTCTGACCAATATGTTTGACACAGATCTTCTCTTGACTCCTGTCCCAACTCCAAACCTTGAGATTCCTTAAACAGATTAACTTAGAAGGTTCTTCTCCTTCCCACTCCCCAAAAGATGAATATCATCCCTAAAACAATGCTCTTCTGTTGGTAAAGTCCTTTCTGATCTGGCTCCATGCTAGCTGGAATTAACAATGATTGCACATTTCTCTGCTTCACAACTTCCAGTCAAATTGGCCCTACATGTTGCACTCCATACCTTTGCATAGGCCATTGGCCCTGCCTGGAATGCCTTCTCTTCTCATCTCTGCCCTTCAGAACCTTAACTCCCTTCAAGGTCAAGTTCAAGAGCTATCTCTTTCAGTGAATAGTTTCATTCCCCCAGTTGATAGTCCCCCTTCCCAACCTTATGTATTTTATGGCTCACATATTTTGTATTTACTTACATATGAAAAACATTTATATTTACAAAAAAAATAAAGATTTTTCTCATAGAATATAAACTCTTTAAGGGATTGAATTGTCTCATTTTTGTATGTGTTTCTCAGAACCTAGTAGAGTGGCTGGCCCATAGTAGGACTGAAAAAAATTCATGCTTAATGAATGAATGAAGTCACACTTTCTAGCAGAGTTTTTGCACTCATCTTTCTGAACTGAGTTGAGCTGCTGCCCCTCAGAAAAATCTCTGAAAACAAGGTTTCTTGTGTACAGAGATGCCATTGTGTCAAGCAAGTGTGAACTAGGTAGAAAGGAGCTAGCAGTCACAGAGAAGAAAAGCATTGAGTTGGCCCCAAGAGGTGGGTGGAGCATGCACGTGCAGAGAGCATCGGAGGAAATACCAGCCGGGCAGGAGAGCAACAAGGAACACAGGAAAAGGTGGATGGCATAATGTACTAGTCCATGTCTTGATGACTCCAGAGTTCAGCTAAGGGGCATCAGCATTTGTCAGACCTGAGATGTCAGTGTTCCTGGGGATGCTCTCCTATGACTGCATTCATGAGGGAAATGACAATAGACCCTCAACTTCACCAAGGATACTCCCTGTTTGAATTATATTCTCTTTCCCTGGTAGAAGAGAGGAATTGAGTATTCCTGTCCTAAATGTTTGGCAGATGATAGACTTCTGTGCATGGATGCAGAAGACGTTTCCTGCCTCCTGAATTCTTTGTTACTTACCTTGTTTTTCTAAACAGAATTTAAACAAATTAAAAATTTTCGAAGTCTACTGCTTTTGGCTTCTAGATATATGGGCTTTGGGTTTTGTTTGTTTGTTTGGTATGGTGTTGCATAGCATTGGTGGGGGCTCAGGCTATGGTTCTGAATAAATGATGATTCCCCCAAAACACTCTGAACTTGAGAAGTAGTGAGGGATTCCAGCATTGGAAGAGGGGGGGCGGCAATCATACATTTGTGAAAAGAGGAGGAAGGCAAATATGGGGAGTGATTGAAGAAAGCCAGTTCTCCTTTCTCAGGGGCCAGATCCCTTTGTTATTCAGAGAGACATGAAGGAAGCAGTGAGGCCCCCCATTCACTGAATGATTTAGGCCAGGTGGGAGCTCTGGAGCAGAGCTGAGTGGAGTGGAGTGGGTTAACGTGACATGCTGTTCTGTCAGGAAGTCGACTGTAATATTGCAGAGCAGGTCAGAGTGAACCCTTGGAGAAGTCATTAATTCTCCTCTGGCTGCCTCGTTTTTATCCTCATATGTTTAATTGTAAATTATCCTGCCTTCCTCTGGTCTCTGTCTTGTTTTTCCAGCTTTGTTCAGATGCCTGGGACCCCAACACAAATGGGACATGGGCTGAACGTCTCCCGAGAGGGAGAAAACAGGAACAAAAACAAGAGACTAGGACCAAGATAAGGTTTAAAATGAACAAGACATCCTCAGAGCCTGGAGTTAGAGTGGTTAGGAATTCAAAACAGACAAACAACAAATGTGTGTTCTGGCAAACAGAATGCAACAGGTTCCTGATGAAGACGGTACCCAAGATTTTAAGTAAGAGGAAAGAGTTACAAACTCCCCAGTAGCCCCTGGCTACTTGGGCAAAGAAAACTAGGTTTGTCTTTCTGCTGGGATATTTTCATCTTCCTTCAAAGCTTTGGGGCTTGTTTTTTAATTTTAATTTTTTGGGAGGATAAATGGTTTCTGGTGCCTGGATACTGATGAGGCTATCTATAGCCTCAAACAGTTTCAAGCAGAGAAATCACACAGCGTGTGGATTCACCATCAGAGGCCCCATAATAGCAGCATCACTCACACATAACTTGGTTTCACTGGCTGATATTAAGAAAAATGCTGCCTGGCATATGATGCACGGGTCTGTCAAACCCACTCCCCCGCATCCCGTTCGTCTGAAAATGATTTCGTTTTATCGCCTCCATTCTGTCACATCAAGTTCATAAATTTGGATTAGGGAGATGAGGGCTGAATTCAACCACAGGAGAAAAACCAAACCCTGTTACTGGCCCAAATGGAAGGGTCATTTTGGGGAATGGATGTTGTGCCTGACTCCCAAGTTGAAAGGATTTTGCCTAAAAATCAATGAGAAGCTATTGCTTGAGCTTTGGAAATGTGAGACCTTCTTCCAAAGGGACTTAGATCTTGATGATAAAGATGACCAGCCAGGCCTTGAAAATAGCAAACAAACCTTAATTGCTGCAGAGCAAAGGTTTTTAGAACAAAGCCATCTACTCTAGGATTCGATCAACTATGAGGTTAAAGGCAGAGAGGTTTATCTCAGCAAGGGAACTGGATTATTGCCCAGGAAAACAGGAAGATTGGTAGCTTCATCAACCTAATACAATAAGTACCGTATTTCAGGAGAAGCTTAAAAATAACCCAATAGAAAGAAAGGAGAACAAAGTGGAATCCAATGATCTCCTTGTAAGGGAAAAGCCAATGTAACTGAAGTCTTGGGAGCAGTAACCTCAGGAGAGGGAGTCTGGGGGGAGAAAAACTCTTTTTCTCCCATTGGAGACTTTGAGGCCTTAGCAGATAACTGAGAGTTAGGAGGTTTGATGAAGAGACAAGAGGTGATAAAGCCAAGGAAACTTCTGCTTTGCAAAACATCAGCCAGTTTTTGAAAACAAAGCTTAGCAAGTATGTGCTGGCTTCACCGTCCTCTTTAGGGTTCTAGGGGTACCCTGAGGGTTTGGGGGTATCTCTCAAAAAAGTTAACGTTTATATGGTGATGTAAGGTTTGCAAAGTTCTCCACACATGCCATTTCATTTGCTTTTGTCTAATTCCATCACTGTTTGAACATATGTTATGCTATTTGAGCTTAGTTAATGCTATTTGCTCACCCCCGCCTCAGGCCATGTTTCCCCTCCCCAAGTTCTACTTAACATCAATTATATTTTACAAAGGGATATTTATTTTGAAGATGTAACAAGAACAAAAATTCAAACATTTGCCCCCCACCACTTCAGGGACACCTGGGAGAGAAGGCGAAGACTTAGCACAGTTTCTACCGAATGTGGATCTCACCAAGTTCATGTCCAAAATGATGCCTGACTGCTTGTGATAAGTACATGACTCAGCTCTTGCTGAGCCTCCAAGATCACTCCCTGGGGTATCAAAGTGACAAAGAAGGGAAGGAAGGAAGCAAAGAAGGAGGGAAGGAAGGAAACAAGTCTTTATTAAGCAATCTTTACCTAAAGAGATACAAATATAAACAAAAAGACAGTCCCTGGGAACTTAACAGTTTAATAGGGAAAGATAACACACAGAATGGAGCTTCAAGGTAGGAGGGGGGTGGGGTTAGGTGGTGATGAAGATACCCAGCATGAAAACATGATTGTTAAGACTATGCAGTTAGGAAGAAAGCCAGGAGGAAAGTGAAGCTAGGCTAGTCTGACCCCTTCCCAACATGGAGGCTTCAGGACAAACTCTTCCATTGGAGAAGGGACTTGCAGGTCACAGGGATAGGAGGGTGTTCCAGAGAGACAGAGCACCAGATGTTGAGGAAATTTCCAGGATGAGATGGCAATAGAGGCATGATTTTGAAGTCCAGAAAGTCAGGAATAAGAGTGGGAGGGGAAAACTCAGTGTGATTCACACTGTTGGAATCCTGGATCTCACAAAACCATTTGGTTTCTGGAAGTACCATATACCATCAGTGAAGAAATTCAAATGCAAGAAAGGTCCTCCAAGAGAAAGCATTTGGAAGGAGAGCTGAGGCTCTGAGTGGCTAGAGTTGCATTGAAGGTTCCCAGTTCTGACTAGGCAATGAATAGAAAAGTCTCTTCCTGATCACATGGTTAGTAAACCATAAACAGTTAGAGAAGGTCTACACTGGCTCCAAGGCACTGCAAGCACCCACCATCTTGATTGAATGAAATGATCTCCAAGGCTCCTTCCAACTTTAAGTTGGAGAAGTATGATAATAACAGCTGATACTTATGCCAATCAATGAAGAAGTAAGCATTCATTAAGTACCTACTATGTGCTAGCCTTGCCTACAGCTTTGCAAAGTGCTTCACATCCACTGTCTGATTTGTTCTTTACAATAAATAAGGAGCTGCAGGGATTCTGCTTGTTTTATAAAGTGTGGTGATGATGGCTAAACTGTCCAGCATTTTAAGGATTACAAAGTGTGTTATCACGACAGCCCTGTGATACTGGTGCCCTTAATATCTCCATCTTACAGATTGTGAGATTGAGTTTCTAAGAGGGTAAGTGGTTTGTCTTTTTGTGAAAGATGACATTTGTATCACCATCCACTGGGTCCATATCCAACTTCTTTTCCTCTACAACATTGCCTCTTCAAGGTCATCTGGTGAAACACCCTCACATTCTATGTAAGGAGACTGAGACCCAGGGAAGTGAATAGCCAAGATTCCATGGCTACTGAGCTGCATTAGAGAGATATGTTTGATGAATATCATGAAATCCATCTTCCCCTTGACCTTACCCTTGGATCATGTCAACTCCTCCAGGAGCTGTGCCTTCTCCTTCCTTCAAATAACCATATATAGTATGTACCCTAAGCTTAAAAGTGTACCAGCTTTTGGAACACCTTGTATATGTGTAAATCCATATTTGTGTGCATGCATACACACATGTAGATCTGCATGTACACTGTGTTTGTGCCCATGCATTGTATATAAGTATAAATGGTTTAAACTTGTGGATTGTATATGTGTGGATATGCACACACATGTACACATATGTCTGTAATGTGTTGCACACATTTGGGGAGGGAGTTCTTCTTCTACTCATGGAGCAGATTTAGTCCATTTGTGGTTCCAATCAGCCATATGGAAACTTTGGGGAAAGCTCCTTCTAGCCATACTTGACTCTTGACAAAGGAGTTACTCTGTATGGTGTTGAAAAGCTCCCTAATTGGCTCCTAAGCCATCACTCAGTGGATATACAAAGGGGATGGCCCATCCTCCCAGCTCTCTTCTTTGCCAACTTTAAATCATGGTGATCTTTAAAGACCCTTCCAACTCTAAATCTATGATCCTGTCACCCTAGGACAATTCTGAGCTGCACCTGGAGAATCAAGGGGGAGAAGAGTGACCCTCTCCCACCCAGTCTCACATGGCCATGAGAACATATCATGCCTAGGCATGTATGTCTGTGACTTGGATGGTGTCATCTTTCTTTTGGGTTTCCTTTGTGAGTTTCAAAAAGTCTAGAAGTCTTCAGTTGCAGCTCAGTCATTGTCTCCCTGACAAAATAGCAGTACTGGTATCCACCAACATGGCACCAGCAGTGGTAATCACAGGTGTAATAGTGGCTGATGGCAGGGCAAGTATCTGCATCAGAGAGGATGGCCACCAGAAAGAAAAGAGCATCCCACAATGGTCACTTTGCTGACAGGCAAGCTTTCTTCAGTAGAGTGTTGGGACAGGGCAGGAGGGACGGGAAATACAAAAATGAGTCAGTAGCGGACCTGACCACTGTTTTCTGTCCCAATGATGCCTGTGCACACATGCTCCTCAGATGATTGTACTGGTAGTTAGAAGACGTTACTGAATCCTGTGTAAATCTTTCTGCACTGTGCACAATGTTTTTTAATGATTACCATTGCCTTCTGTGTAGGAAAAAGTCACCTCATGTCATACACTAAGTACTTCTTTCCTGCTCCCCCTTTTTCAAAGGCCCTACACTTAGACAACAGCAAAAAATCTCATTGTACCTCTGATGTGAGGGTTGAGGTTTCATGAATCAATGAGTATAATAATGAGGAGACTGGTCTTCAACATCCTGAGACAAAGCTCCCCCAGAAACAGACTCAGGCAAGATGCAATAGCTAGACAAGGACAGGGCAGGACAGGAACTGCTGGGGGTCACTGGCCACTCTTGTGTATCCCTGCTGAATGGTGCATTGAGGCAATGTATTTGTGTAAGTGAGAGCTTGTGTGTCTGTATTATAAATATGTGTGTGCGTACATATATAGATGTATATACATATATGTTATATATATACACGCACACACACATATATGCCCTGGTACCTATATAAAATGTATATAAATATAAACACAGAGAGATATATCTATACACACAGATATCTATAAGCACTGACCTATATATACACCATGTATGTAAATATGAACACACACATAGAGATATCATATCTACACACATATACATGCATACATACATATTTGCATGTTGACTGGTCCTAGGGCCAGGGACCAAGCAGGAAGCCTCTTTCATATGACAGCCTTCTCCTGCTAGAAGATAATGTTGATCCCTTAGTCTCCTCTCCTCTTCGTTCCTTCTTGTTCCTTTCTCTCAACCACCAGGAGACCCTAAGAGTGAGCGAAACTCTCGTCCAGAAGATCCTGCCCTCCCCATCCTCATCCATTCTGAGGTGGATGAACTGAGTCTTGTTCCAAAGTCTCCTCTCTTATGCCCTTTGCCATTCTTTTACCAAGGAGTTTCATGGAGAGCTCTCCCTTTCTTCTGGGGAGGAGGACAGCAACTCTGCAGATGAACCATGAAGATTCCAAAGATCACTTCCATATTTCTAGCATCCAAAGTACAACATAGAAATTGTCACTGGCCCAGAGAGTGAGAGTGCTCCAAGATGATGAGCTTCTTCCACTCTGTCTAGGACCCCCTCATGTAACTGAAGTTGTGCCTCTGGGGCAGATCCACACCTGTGCAGGGCTCACAGCAGCCAATCCAAAGGCCTCCTTCCTTCTCTTCTCTTGAAGCACCCTGAACACAGCCTTGAGACCTCTCCCTCTAATGGATGCAAAGTGATTTATTCACCTATCTGCAACATGTTCCCAGGTTCTCTTTCCAAGAATCGATGTACAGTTAAGTTCCCAGGGTCCTTTCATTACAACATGAAAGTGATTAAATATGTTTCTCTGAGCCAAAAACACTTGAAGTCTGGACCTGTGTTCTTTGTGGAAACTTTAAATTGGGTTCCAGGGGGACCTGGGGCACATAAGAAAAGAATTTGAGAACTCTCCATTAACCCCCTTTCCAATTCACTCACAAGAGGGCCCATTGCATAAACAAACATGCTAAATATGGTCCCAAGTCCAGCTGAGCAAGTGGTCATATTTTGGAACTGGGTATGAGCTCCAAAGGTAGGGCGATTTGGGGGAGAAAGACCAGACACCTTGTTTCTTGAACCTAATGTGAACCATCACAGTTTGGCAAAGCAGAGGGACTGTCTTTTTGTTTTCTGGAGGGCAGGTTGGAAAACAGCACTGGATGATCTTTATGCAGTGGACATTCTCTGAATGCACCAGCCTTCTCTTTGAAACATATGTAGACCAAATGGTAAACAGGTCTGGAAGAAGCTACTTGAAGGGAAAGCTATTCTAGGGGAGCATTTCTTTAGATCCCACAGGATACAGAGGGGAAAATCCCTAGATTTAGAGTCAGAGAAATGAGGTTCAGATCCCAGCTCTATTGGCTCTGAATTGGGACCTTGGACACAATGTTTGACCTCTCTGGGCCTCAGTTTCTTCATCTGTAAAACAAGACAACTAGATTAAAGTCATATCCAGGTCCTGTGATGGCTTATCTCAGTTCTGGACACACAGTAAGAGCTCAGAGACTTTTCCTTCCTTCTTTCCTTCCTTCCTTCCTTCCTTCCTTCCTTCCTTCCTTCCTTCCTTCCTTCCTTCCTTCCTTCCTTCCTTCCTTCCTTCCTTTCTTCCTTCCTTCCTTCCTTCCTTCCTTCCTTCCTTCTTTCCTTCCTTCCTTCCTTCATTTCTTCATTCACTTGTAGCTGTTCCTCTGCTTAACAGTCATTCAGGACCGTCCACTGACCCACTGGCTCCTGCTGCTACTGGGAGCTAATAAGGACAGAAGATGCAGGAGGCATTCCCAGCACCACCAGGAAATAGGTAGTTGCTACTAAACAGGATGGTTGGTAAAAGGCCCCACTAAATCGACAAGAGGGGATTTAGCAGAATTGCTTTTTCAGGAAGAAAGAAGAATAAAAAAGAACAATGCCCGCCAGGGACAGAGCAACCTAAGCTTCAGTTTGTAATTGCTACACTCCCTTCAGCATGTCAGGCATCTTGGGTTCTCCAGGGTTTAAAGCATGATGAATAACATGGATGGGGCTCATTATTGCCAAATTCATTTTGTTTGTACCAGAGAGAAGCAGCTCAAAGTCAGGAAGATCTGAGTTCAAGTCTTATCTCTGACACATCCTCCTGACTGGGTGACCCTGGACAAGTCACTTAACTCAGTGCCCTAGATACCTCTAAAATTATACATCATTGGCCAGTTGTCCATCTAAAATAGTTTCTTTACCAATGGTTCCTTACAATAAGGGCATTACAGGTCCAGACAAAAACAGTGAGATTTTAACTAATTGCATTTGATAGCAATGGGTAGTGCTTGCTCCACAGGACAGGCCAAGTCAATCAGCCCACATTTAGTACTCACTCACTGCAAGCCAGGCTCTGTGCTGAGCACAGGCGTTTAATGCAGGCATTAACATTTGAGAGAAAGAGATGGATGGTGTCTGTTTTAGAAGGGGAGTGGAGACAGCTCTGATTAGCTCATTACTTCTCCCCTGACTGGGATGGGGCGGTTGCCACATGGTCTCCAAGTCTTGGCGGCTCCTTATTTGGGGAGGGGGCCTCCTCTTGTTTCTCAGTCTTTTGTTTTTTTTAAAACCACCCACTCAAAATCAATGCACACAAAAGCATTAAAGGCCATCTGTGGCAGACGGATCTGTGAGTCAGGCTGTCCACAGATGGACAAGCTCATAGTTGGACAGCTCCGTGCATGGGGGTGCTCTCTGCAGTATTTGCATAGGCAGGGAGCACAGAGAATATTAGCTCAAGGCGACAGCAACAGAAGGGCCTGATAGCCAAATGGCAAAAACTCTAGCGTGATCTGGTGAGGGATATACTATTCCAGGCTTGAGCAGCACTGAAGTGTCTGCAAATACGTGTTGATGAGGGAGGCTGTGCAAACATTGAAGGAAGACACCGGAAGGGGAGATGAGAAAGTGTGCATATCTGAGGCTCTTCATGCCCAAGATCAGGCACAGGTTCTCAAAGTCAGTTTCCCTCCTGCTCATGGGCCTCCAAGCCAGGGCACTGTGGTGCCCAGAGATACGTCCCCTCTCTACCTCTTCCCCTCCCCATCTCAAACTAAGCTGAGAGAAGCAACTAGTGATTTTCAGACCCAGGGCAAATGACATTAAATGCACTCATAGCAGTTGCCATGAAGCATGACTTCCAAGGTTACTGAGCATGTCATGAAGGGAGACTGGTGGGCCAGAAAGAAGAGAAGGATGCTGTTAATTTCCTATTTTACTTAATTATCCTCAGTAGCTAGGGGCTACGCTTCAGAGTTTCTTCACTGATAAAAGGCTACAAGTGCTATCAATACCCTCTCCCTTACCCTATATGGGATAGACAACATGCCCCACATTAGGCTCCAAGCTCCTTAAAGGCAGAGAATGTCTTTTGCCTTTCTTTGTATCCTCAACACTTAGAACAGTATCTGGTATTTAAGCATTTAATACATATTTGTTGACCAACTGACCATACTACACATTTTGCTGTCTTGGGAAAAAGCCCTAGTTGTCCCAGACTAGTTATTCCTCTTATTCAACTCTTTCATCTTCCTGATAGATGCATCTGTCTCCTGAGATACTGTAGCTGTTTCATCCTGGAAATCCAATGACTGTGTTCAGTCATTGGCAGGAAGTTAGGGTGTAGACAGAATTGATTCTTCCATTGGACTGTCATGGTGGATTGCAGCACTCTTGTCTTTTGATTGAAAGAAGAGTTCAGAGCCCCCAAATCAGTCAGTGTTTGTTGATTGGGCTCAGAACACAGAGTGCTGAGCTAATTTCTATGGGAGATATGAGGACAGAAAATACGTCCTGTTCTCAATGTGTTCAAGGAGATAGTGGGAGCTCCAGCAAGCAATTCATTTTGTTCACAGATGACGACATATAATGTAACTTAAAGAAGGAAGAATGTAAATGGTTGCATGGAATGGTCAGCAGAAGGAGGAGGAGGAGGAAGTGGAGGATGAAAGCCCATAGGTAGGAAGTCACGGAGTTTAATTTCTCTATCTGTTCTTATTCTGCATGTGAGGAACCTGACTGTTCAACCTCCTTGGAAAAGGTAAAATTATCGACCGATAACTTCTAGGTGTTCAGAATGAGAAGGAGGATCGTGAGAGTTCATCTCTCCCCAAACTAATTCCAAAAGGAATCAGAGCAGGTCTCAGAGAAGAAGTCCTCCTCTCTCTTTCCTTCTATTTCTCAACAAAGGACTTTCAGTCCCCAAGAATTGGGGAAGCAACAGTATTAAGGAGGCAGCTTCTGTTTTGAATAAGGTTGGATTTCTTGGGTTCAAAAATAATCTCAGTTGATCAAGAAGCATTTGTTAAGTGCTTACTCTGTGCCAGGCACTGGTAATATAAACAATAAACAATCTCTCCTCAAGGAGCTTACATTCAAACGGGAGAGACATAAACTATGTACATACAAGATACATCCAGTGTGAATGAGAGGTCATCCCAGAAGGAAGGCATTAGCCATGGGATAGGGCAGGGGTGGAAACCTGCAGCCTCAAGGCCACATGTGGCCCTCTAGGTCCTCAAATACAGCCCTTTGACTGAATCCAAACCTCACAGAACAAAACCTCTTTATAAAAAGTTTTGTTTTTTAAAAATTGGGTTTAGTCAAAAGGCTATGCTCAAGAACCTGGAAAGCCACATGTAGCTTCAGGGCTACAGGTTCCCCACCCCTAGGATAAGGAATTGAGAAGGATCAGGAAAAAGCCTCCTGCACAAGGGTTTGGGCTGGGTTTGAGCTGAGTCCTGAAAGAAACCAGGGAAGCTAAAAGGCAGAGCTGAGGGAATGGAGAGTATTCCAAACAAAGAGGACAGGTAGGGGCAAATACATGGAGATGGGAGATGAGCTATCATGTTTCAGGAATAGCAAGTAAGCCAGCATAGCTGGGCCATAGAGTATGTGGAGGATAGGAAGGTGTCAGAAGACTGGAAAGGGAGGAAGAGACTATGTTATAAAGGGCTTTAACTTCCAAGCAAAGGACTTTATATTAAATCCCCACATGGGTCTGTTTCAGCTAGAATGAGTGGGTTCCAATGAGTTGTGTGCTGAGATGAAAAAGCAGTTTTCTGTTGTTAACAGGATAGTATCCTCTTTATTCACAATTGACTTGTCCCTTTAAGATCAGGCATACATGTGTGTGTCTGTGTGTCTGTGTGTCCTGGATGGGGAAAAGGCTGGAATTCATAGGTTGTCCTGTGAGGTTGGAATGAAGAACATCCAGCCTTGCCTAGATCTCTGCAAGAAGAGACTTGACCAGGATGAAAGCAGCTGCCGCACCAGTAGGGATCATCTTTTATTCCCCTCTTCTCGCTATAGGGTAAAGGAGCCTTCCTTGACTCTTCTAGAAGTGACTTAGGACTTCTCAAAGTCCAAGAGAGTTTGTAATCTGCCTTGGAGGAAAGGAGTTCCCACAGCAGGAGTTCCCCTTCCTGAGAAAATCATAGGCTCTTCCTACATTTGCATGTTTGCATATTCCCATACTTACTTCACCGGAACCGGAACCGTGGTGCAGAGAGATTAATGATGCGGACCAAGAAAGTGGCCTCCTCGTGTTCTCCAAATGAATCATGATAATCCCAGAAAGAAACAAAAAGACTTCTGAACACCTGCATAAGGATGAATCCTTGATTTTCCAGAAACCCAAAAGTTCATGTGCTGACTCAGAAAATGGAGGTTGATGTCTATGTCTGCCTAACAACGATGGTAACAGATGGACCCCTTCCATTTACCTGCCTCCATATTACCTCTAGGATAAAATGCATACCCTTTTCTTGCCCCTTAAAGACCACCAGGGATTAAAACAGTTCCAATCTGAAGGAGCTGTCGTGCTAATTCTCACATTCTAACATGCAAATATTTAAGTAGATTCCAGATATATCAAGATTAAATGGAAAGCAACCTGACAGGACTTGGAAAGGTCCTTGCTAGAATGTCAGTTCCTCAAGGGCAGGGATGTTTCATTTGTGTCTTTGTATCCCCAGTGCTTGGCACATAAAAGGCACTTTTGTTGTTTGATTAGTTGATTGAATATTATATTAAGAAGCCAGAGCCTCCAAACAGGAAGAAAGACTTATGGTGGCCATCCACCCTTCTTCCCCCAATACAGATGCTTGTCCAGTGATGATGTTTTGTGGTCTTCTCTTCCAACTTTTAGACCAAGGTAATAGGAAGACAGCCTTGGTGGCAGCTGGGTCTCATTTTTTCTCCCTTATAAAATCACTAAATGGAGTTTAAAGTCTCTGAACTCTTTGCTAAGCTGGGGAACGTTCAAAGAAGAACCATGAGCATTGTGAAGGACTTTGAACTCATTACATGTGCTGACCAATTGAAAGAACTGGAGATATTTAGCCTGGGAGCACATGATGGTTGTGAACCAAGTGTCTGAAAAGCTTCCATGTCAAGGAGGAGCCAGATCAGGAGGAACAGGAAGAAGATACAAAGAGGAAAAGACACAAAGAGGAAGAAGATAGAAAGGTTTGATGTAGGGAGGTAGGGGGAGGTTTCCTAATGATGAGCTGTCCAGCAGTAGAAAGGTACATCCAGGAGGCAACATTTCCCCCTTCACTAGAGGCAAGGAACAGCGAGTCAGCCATTTTGGCTGAAAAGTTTCAAGATTTTGAGAGATGATTCAAATAGGGAAGACTCCCAGGACTCCAGCAGAATCACAGAAAATTCCATTTCATCTTCCTATGGTCAATTGGACAAAATTATAGGGGGAAGAGAACAAACATTTTTATAGAGACTACTAGGTGCCAGACATTATTCAAAGTGCCCTACAAATATTCTCTCATTCAGTATAGACGTGAGCAACGGGACAAAAGAGTTTTCCAAATGATTTGCCCAGAACAGAATGTTGACGTATTTGACGAAAAGAAGCAGATGGTCAATTAACAAGATTGTAAACTCACTGTGGGTGGGAAACTCATTTTATCTTCTCTGGTATCCCACATAGCGCCAAGCCCAAAGCTAGAAACATGCTGGGTAATTAGCCAATATTTATTGATTGACTGATTTATGTCCCCTCTCTTCTCATACAAGCTATTAGAAAGAATGCCTGTCCCTTGGCTCCTGGTAAGTAGAGCAGATAATCCAGTCTTGCAGCTAAAATTGTAAAATCCTGCAAATATTGTTTATCAGCCTGCCTCATTTGCATTAGCTTTACTAACATCGCTTTGACCTTCTGCTCACTAGCCTCCTTGCTTGCCTTTTTCTCAGTAAAATACAAGTAGTAGAAATACTCCAAATAAAACCACATTTCTGTAGCATGAAAGTTTACAAAGGACTCACTTTTCTCATGAAAGCCCTGTGAGGTAGGTGATGCAAGGAGTATACCCATGTTCCTGGTGGGGAAACTAAGACCCCAAGCACGGAAATGACTTGAAGGGACTAACAGTTTCAGTTCTAGTGTGCTTTCATTGTGCCATAGTTTTCTTTACAGACAGATTACAATTTAAAGCTTATTTTAAACAAGATTGTTTATAGAATGAATCCCCCACCCTACTCCAATTACCTTCCATTTATGTTGTTTATGTTTCATATTTATCATACATGTACATGTTCCCTCTCCCAATGGACTGTAAGGCCTTTGAGGGCAGGAACTTTTTCACTTTTGTCTTTGTACTCCCAGTAATACGATGACACCATGACCAAAACATGGTAGGTCTTCAATGAGGGCTTTTTGGAAAACTGCTAACATTAACTACTTAATTTCATACATCATGATGATTTGTAATGTTCATGACCAGACTGTTTTCAGAAATATGGAATAAATGACTGTTTCACAATTTCATGTACTATTAAAACACATGAATGGAACCTCCTCAGAGGGTCTGAGGGTGACTAAGGAAGGGTCTATAAGTTGGGGTTTTGAAATGAATGAGGCATGAAGACTTGCATGGAAGTAGCATATAGAGAGAAAGAGGAAGAGAGAAAAGAAGAGATAGGGAAAGATGGAGAGGGGAAGAGTAGGAGAAACATGTGACTGGGAAGATCAAGTGACAATATTTATCATTTATTTTCACTAATAACATTTATTTGATCACTTACTAATGTGACCTAATTCTCCCAATCTGCCCTGGGCTAATAGGTTGGGTCTCCGGAGGATAATTCACATTGAGTGTCAACATTTCATGGGAGGTGGGAATGAGAGGAACCTAATTCTAACACATCCAGAGATGAGACAAGTGCCCGCGCCAGCACTGAGAATCTGCCCTTTGTTTCTGAAGAGAAGGTAATCCAGCTAGCCACAGTGCTTCCCAGTTCCTATCCTGGCAGGAGGGTCCCTGTAAGGACACTGAGGAACAAGGCTCCGGAAGAGTGACCTTCATCAGAGGGATGCTAGCATTCCTCCTGCCCCCTGCTTGCAACACTGTGCTGGCAGGGCAAGCTAGCAACCTGGTATGAGTCTTGGTGTGGAGGCCTGGAGAGAGGGAGGAGATCATAGGAAATGGGTGCTGCCAGTTGGGCTCATTTGATTTTATTCCCTTCTTATGGACCTAGCATTCTACTTAAATCATCCACTTAAATCACATTTTCATGTGATTAATTCTGATTGAAGACCAAAATGGGGGCTTGTGATCAGTGCTTTTTAGTAAATGGGGAATCTAAACCAGTGTTAAGAACATGAGGGTAGCAGTGGGGCATGATACATATTGTAGAGGTGAGGAGGTAAGGGGGGCATGGGACAAGGCTCTGCCCTCAAGCTGCTTATTTGTGAAAGAATGTGACTGGCTTTCAGTCCGTCACTATTAGCATTTCAGCTTAACTTTGTCAATATTTATCAGTAGTTACTTAAACCACGCAGATGTTCACAGTGCTATGCTTGGTGCTCTGGGGGATACTGAGGCAATGTATGGCAGGGTCCTGACCATAGTAACCTTATAGGGGGGGGGGGGACAGAGACAGAGACAAAGAGAGGGAGAGAAGAGACAGAAACAAATAGAGAGAAGAAGGAGAAATAAAAAGAGGGAGGGAAGTGAGAAACATGAAGGAGGAGGAGGAGGGTGAAGAGGAGAAGGAAGAGGAGGAGAAGAAGAAGACAGAGAGGGAAGGAGGGAGAGAGAGAGGGAGAGAGAGAAATGCTTTTTGAATTATGATGGTCCACAATCTTAGCACATCTATAAAGGTGATTACAGTGGGCGTGCCTCAGGCCCATAAAGCCAGAATCCTACCATTAGCTGTTAAGTGCTGACTATGACTGACCTGGACTCTGCTCTGATCAATATGAGCCTTGATGGGTGAGATGATGACTTAGGCTTAAATGGCCCAGTTTATGTTTCTCTAGATGCCCTTATACTTCTTAGGAAAATGGCCAATCAAGGAGCACACTGATGCACAGAAATTTAGCTGAACAGATCGGGTAGGATGTGTATCTAATTTATATTAACACCAGCCACAAACAGTTGGTTTTCAGCTTGCCCTGGGAAGGACTGATTACAGATCTCGGCATATGGATTTTGCAAATGGACTTAATAGGCAAAGCACATTTTCCACTGCAGGTTGAATGTGCCAATCATGAACATGAAGAAGGAGCTGGTCCAATTTTAATCTCTTGTTTCATATTTTCCATAATTTTCCTTAATGTGAGCCGCTCTCTCCATGGTCTGAAAGCATACTGGCTGGAAAACTACTAAAGGATTTTTTATAAATAATGCAGAAAAACAGACTTTGCCATCGCTGGTTGACTCAGTTTGAACTTGCCCAAATCCCCAAACACCCCAATGATTCCCAATTCATTCCATATTATTGTGCCTTGTGGAGGTGAGTTTAAATAGACTCCCTTGCATCCTATTGCTTACCATTTGATAAAAATAAATAAATTTTGGGAGGCAATACAGTATCCTAGAGAAGATACTGAAAGGTAGCTCCTTCTACCTTACATTCATGGCTCCCAGCTCTGCCTGCTGAAACCAAACAGAACAAGCATGCCCTCTTGTCTACAAGTGGGCGATTTGCTTACTGGTAGAGTGGAATCTCCACCCTTCAATGCCCTCTCCCCAAACCAAGGCCTTCTCTCTCATAAGCTAGGCATCTGTAATTCTTTCAATTGATCTTTACTTGGCATAAAGTCAACCCTAAGTCCCTTGGGAATATGAGGTTTCCAGCTGGCTGATCGTAAAGTTTAACCTGGTGGCCCTCACCATGAATGGAGCCTTCACCATGTTTCCCCTATTTGATGACTACTATGACAGCTAGCTGCCTTTCCCACTCTACCCTGGACCTTTGTACCCTTAACTCTATCTCAAGACTAGAGCTCATTGAAAGATGATCACAGAGGACAGTGCTTGCCCTCAAGAAGTTCATTTTCCAATGGAAGGAAACAGCATGTATATGGGTACTGGAAAGTATAGGGGGAAAAAAGATTGATTCAGGGGGCATGGTGGCAAAGTCCAGCATTAGAAATGGAGCCAGGAGGGCAATGAAAGCATGGTGGGACCAGGTCCCTCCCTAAAATGGAGGCTGCTGGAAGGAATTCTCCAATGAGATAAAGAGGAACATTTCAGAACAAAATGGCCCCAGGTGATGAGGGAAGCTTCAGGCAGAGAAGGCAGTTGAATCATGGTGGGGGCAGAGAGTCAAAAGTGCTGCCAGGACCCACACTCCCTACTCTGATGTGGAGAAAGTGTTTTACACACCTCAAAGTGGAGTAAAATGTGCATTGTGTTTAATGACCAATAAGAACAGTAATAATGCCTGACATTTATCTGGCACTTTCAGGTTTCTGAGGCGCTCTACGTGCATGTCACTTAACACTCAACAATAACCCTGGAAGAGAGTTACTTATGGGGATTATCACCCCCATTTTACAGATGTGGGAGCCAAGGCTCAGACTGGCTACATGGCTTGCCTTCCAGTTCACCTAGTTGAAGAGAGAAAGGATTTGAACCCAGGTCTCCCTGGCTTCTGTTCCAGCATGTTCGATGATTATAACTAGTGACTAGAAATCAGCCCCATTTCTGATGCATACTATCTGGTAGACCTTAAGTCAGTCACTTGCCTCTCAGTATTATGATTACTATATAAGGCAGAGAAGGTGTCAGTCTGCTTTGGTGGAGGGAGTTTCCTCACTTGGGAAGTCCTTATACCAATGACATCATAAGTCAAGCTCCTAACCAGGTCCAAGCCCATAATAAAACCAAATTAGGGGCTTATTTCAATGTTTTGAAATTTTGAAAGTAACCCAAATTGTATTCCTTACATCAGGTTATTTGGCAAAATATAAAGGAATAGTCCCAAAGCTCACACTCCTTGCCAAGGACTGCATGATGAGGGGGGAAAGGATTGAGGGTATGACAGTGTTAGGAAGTATATATATATATATATATATATATATATATATATATATATATATATATGTATATATATGTATATATATATATATGTATATATATATATATAATACATATAATTAGGAAGTATATAATGGGAGTTTCCATTGGAAATACAATAGCACTTCCCAACAACGTGATAATGTTGATCGTGTCTGGAGTCTTAAAGGAAGACAAGAATTACCCTGATTTTCAAAATGGAAAGGAAACTGGAAACTCTGCATATTAAATTAGGGAGCTGGTCAAATTCCAGATTGTGCCATTAAAGGATGACTTTTAAGTACCTAGAGAGAGAAGAAGATATCACTGGGAGTTTATTTAAATAGTATGCGATCATTATAGTAAGTAATCACATTATATACTATTATATTAAGAATAATTCATGCTAGACTCATCACACTTCAGTGGTAAAATGATAATAATGGTTCACATTTAAACAGCACTTGATGGTTGGTAAAGTACTTTGCATGCGTTTTATCGCTTGATAGTAACAGCAAACCTGTGGGGCAGGTACTATTATTATTTCCATTTTACAGATAAGGAAACTGAGGCAAAATGAGTTTAAGTGACTTGCCCAGGATCACACAACTAAGTAAGCGTCTGAGGAAAGATCTGAACTCAAATCTTAACTCGAAGCCCAGTACTCTGTACACTACACTCTGGTGGAGGCAAGGGGACATGTTTTTGACAAGGACACCGGATGAGGAGATCAAGGGAATGAAGCCATTTGATGAGTCAAATGACCAATCAATAAACATTTATATTACGTGCCAGGCACTGTGCCGACTTCTGAAACACAAAGAGAGGAGCACAAACAGCCCCTGCCCTCAGGGGGCTTCCAGTCTAGCCGGGGAGATTTGTCCATAAACAAAAGTTTCCAAACTAGACCTCCAGAACCATGGCCAGCAGCAGCGAAGCCACTCAGGTCTGAATTCTGGGACCATACATCCTCACCTTCTCTGAGCCCTCGCTCCCCTTTGGTCTCTCTTTGAACAACTATAACCAAACAGGACGACCACTGTTTCTAAAGGGCATGGTAACAGA
The DNA here is from genome assembly GCF_028372415.1 of Notamacropus eugenii. Classification (NCBI taxonomy): domain Eukaryota; kingdom Metazoa; phylum Chordata; class Mammalia; order Diprotodontia; family Macropodidae; genus Notamacropus; species Notamacropus eugenii. Next base: position 16,742,052 of record NC_092874.1, read on the forward strand.
TCACCCTCTTGTCCCTCACACCATCCCTGTGACTTCCTAAATGAAAACCCCTTTCCCCATGCCGGTGCCTGCTGCCTGTTCTGTTTCTCCCTATTTGAATGTAAGCTACTTAAAAGCAGTGATTGTCTCAATACTGTCTATCTTTCTGCTTCTAGCACTTAGCAATGTTAGGCATGTTGGAAGTATTTAATAAATGCTATTGCATTTATCCATTCAAGTAGGTGGAAGAGAGCAGACTGGGCTGCCTTAAGACAATTTTTTTAATGACAAGTTTCTTCCTGAAATAAAGATTCACCTTTTTTTCTATTTTTTCATCACCAATATTCTTCCAATGTCATCTCAAGGCCTTGGTTTCATGGAGTACTAGTTTCCAGGGGGCAGCTAGGTAGTGTAGTGTATAGAATGCTGGGCCTGGTCAGGAAGACTCATCTTCTAAAATTCAAATCGGGCCTCAGACACTTAGTGTGACCTTGGGCAAGTCACTTAACCCTGTTCACCTCAGTTTCCTCATCTGCAAAATGAGTTGGAGAAGGAAATGGAAAACCACTTTAATATTTCTGCCAAGAAAACCCCAAGTGGCATCATGAAGAGTCAGACGGGAATGAAAACAACTGAAGACAAGGACAGAAAGGCATATGTTGGTAGGGAAAGAAGTGCCCACGTTAGTGAGAACACCTCGGTCACTGGCATACTTGAGTGCTCACTCGATGGGTGTGACCTGACATCACACTGTTGCTTTCATTTGCGTTTCTCTTATAATTAGTAGTACGAACCATGTTTTCATATGATTGTAGATAATTTTTGAAAACTGTCTATATCTTTGGAGCATTTATCGAATGTCTCCTTGACTTGTAAATGCCTGTCAGTTCCACATAGATTGTTAATATTCAACAGATACCACGATTTAGTGGGGACGTTGGCAAGGAAGAAGATTTAAAGCTGTGCTCTTTGGTCATTTAAAGACATTTGTGGATGTTGAGTTTGCTGAAGAAAAAACATCATGGATCTCTTCAAAATGGAGGTAGTTAGGAGGTTCAGCAGATAAGACTGCTGGACTTGAGGTCCAGTCCTGAGGAAGCTCTGAATTCAAATCTGGATTGAGATACTAATTAGCCATGTGACCGTTGGCAAATCATTTAACTGCTCTACCTGCCTCAGTTTCTCCATTTGTAAAGTGTAGCACCTACCTTGAAGGATTGTTGTGAGGATCATCTAAGATTACATATACATATGTGTGTATATATATATATATATATATATATATATATATATCTGTATATATAAAGTGCTTAGAAAACTTTGAAACTCTATATAAATGCTAGCAAGCTTTTCACACTATCTTGTGTTTGGAAGTTGAGACACCTTCTGCTTGGTTTCTTAAGAAAAAAGTAGGCCAAACAAATAGACATTATTGTGAGGCAGACCATTCCTTCCAAAGCAAGCTTATCATGATCCTTTCCATTTCTTGGGTTCTCTCCCCTGAAACTGCCTTTTGATTACTCTATCGATTTATCTATCTATCTATCCATATATACATACATTAAGTGTGCATTATATTTAATACATCTATTAGTATAGAAACACATTTTATTTTTATAAGTACATAAGTATAAATATATATTAAACACATTCTATGTAGACATGTGATTGACCTCCAGTAGGATATGGGCTGCCTGAGCGGAGGGAAGGCTTCCTTTTGTGTATCCGTATCACTAGTGTTTAACACAGAGTCAGGCGCTTACTGTATATTCAGTTGGACTGAATAAGGACAGACTTCTTAACAATTGCAGCCTACAAAAGGAGAAAAGGCTCCCCCAAAAGGTAGTGAGTTCCCCATCACTGGAGATCTTCAGATGACCCTTTACTAGGGGTACCCTTTACTGTAGACCATTGTAGACAAGACTCAGTCTTTCGCAAGGGGTCAGACTGGATGACCTCTGGAGTCTCCTCTCATTATAATTCTATGAAACAGAAAGTAACCTCCCTTTCCCAACCTCCTTTCACTTGTGCCTCCTGACAGATTGGGGACCCCTGTCTTAGAAGAACACTGACATGTTCACATCCCAAGAAGAGGTGATCTCCCTAAGGCAAGCCTGTATGACAGATGCCTTGAGGCTCTTTGGCACTAACAAGGCTCAGCCAGGGATACCCAGCTGTTCCCAGGTCAGATGCCCACCCTCCTGGGTTATCCTCATGCACCTGCTTCTGAAGGTGATGGGACCAAGACTCACCCACTGGCCTAGAGTATCTGCCTGGTTGAGTCAGCTTTGGATAGAATGTATTTGTCTTAGAAATAAGACAGGAGAGGTTTCCTTTGGTTTGGGGCAGGGTGCGGATTCAGGGGTTTTTGTTTGCTTTATATACTCCATCCAAGGGGAAAGATCCATCAGCTCCAGACCCCACCTTGGTAGCAAACAGATCTGTTACAAGTTTTGTTGGATGCCCAAAATGGCAACTGACTCCAGCCTACTGCTGCTCACTGCTTCAGGAGATGTCTTCATCCGTCCTCCCAGGACCAGACGGAAATGCTTTTGGCATGAGCATTCAGGAAGAAAAGAAAAATATCCACTGCAAAGCTCTAAATTCATCCAGCCTTTATTGATTTGGCTGCATAATGATGGTTTAATGGCAAGAGAGAGCCCAGTAATTAGAAGGCAGCATCTCTGACCAGCCTCATCCACCAGCTTCTCAACACCCTGAGGTCCTTGTTTGCTTTGTCTGAGCCTGATGTCCCCCTGGGCCTGGATGTGACCAGCTGTCTCTGTAGGTCTGCTGCCAGGCTCCGGGCTTGAATGGGAGCTATCAGCCTCCCCAGCATCCTCCAGCTCCTCCCCTGGGCAATTTCCCACTGTTTTCCTGACTGCAATGACTTTTATCTCCCCTGCACAGAAACTGCTCCTAATCGCTCTCCTTCTCTGCCTGGGAGGGTCACAGCCAAGACCATCGCTACCTGAGCTGATGGGGGAAGCACAGTCACCTTTGGGGGAGGCTGATAAGCATTTGGCAGGCAGGCCGCTGGGAAGCGGGAAGAGCCTGCTGTAAATAGGCGCCTGCCTCAGCAAGGAGATGGGCCATAGATGCACCGAGAGGCCTTTGTTTAATGAGCTGTCAGGAAGCAGGCATGAAATTATGTTTGAAAACATGTGCAGGCTACAGAGACGGAGCTGGGCCCTATAAAGGCCTCCCAGCCTCCTCCGTGAATGCTGGGAGCAGCCTATCAGGCACAGGGCTGCCATAGGACCCAAGCGATCATTAGCCAGCTAATGGGCTTTGAAAGCTACAAATTCTCTCTCTCCTCCCATCTCTGAGTTAAATGGATGATCGAGGAATTTAATGCATTGGGTTTTTTGTTTTGTGTGAGGATTTTTTCATGAGATTTTAGGAAAGAGGCAAATTGGACAGAGCTGCCAGGAAAATGTACTGGAGAAAAGGAGCTTGGGAAGAAGCAGAGGGACCATTGGACTTTTATGTCTGCTGGGTGGAAGCAGCTCTGGGGGGGTTCCAATGCTGTGGAGTCAGCTAGAAGGAGGCAAATGGACCCCTGGCCGCCATTTTATTTCAATCAGACCCATAAGGGAAAGCATCAAAGTCACATGGACTTCTCTCCCAGAATTCAAGCATCAGAGTGACTTGGGGGAGGCACTGACACCCAGCACATCAGATTCCCAAGGAAGCAGATTAGTTTGCAAAAATGTCAGATTGTCCCTCTGGGTCTCATGGCTGGGGTATTCCTGTAAGTCTTTGTAATAATCTGCCATGACCAAGGAGCCTCTTGCCTCCATGTATTAGTTCTCCACAAATTCTCCAATGACATGGAACACATGTGGTCAAGGGCAGGGTCATTGCATTCCCTTCTCCAGTCCCCTGAAGTTCTGACATAGTCTCATTTGCCCGACTTATTTCCCCAAAATGCTACTCAGTTCATCAAATTTTTCTGATCTTTGGTGCCTTCTCTGTGTTAGGCACTGTGGAGATGAAAATCAAAACCAGGCAATCCCTTCCCTGGTGGAGATCACACTCTTCTAGAGAAGTTCTCAGATGAGGCAATGGATGTCAAGGGCAGACTTTGGAAAGTGAAGAAATGAAGTGTGGGGTGGGGTGGAGGGGAGTGGTAATAAAGGTCAGGGCAAGACAAAAGGGGGATCCTCTCTGCACCTGCATGTGGGATCCTACCAGCCTTTCCCACTGAAGTCAGGGCTTCCAAGGCAGCTAAATACTCTTGCCCCAGAAGGGAATGCCCAGAACTGACCAGAGCAGAAGGAAAAAGAGATCTGTAGTTGCTGGTGGGGAAGGAAACATCCTATAGGAAGCCCATGGCAAGAGTGAAATAGGGCATTTCCAGCCCTACCATAAGTCTTAGACATGTCCTGTGCTGCAAGTGGGAGTCAGGCCATTTGAAACCAGACATGTTCCCATGATCCTATGCCTCATTCCTCAGCTAGAAAGGTTGCCACTAAGAGTGACAGACCCCACCACAAATGAGATTTTTACTTCCTTGGGAGCATTGCGTCAGGACATGAGTGCAGGTCATGTTACAAGCAATTGATGCTTCTAGTTTGCTATGCATTCAGTAATTTAATTAAACCATATGCGTAAAATTATTACATTATTCTATTATGAGTGAAGATGAAAACTGAAGCAACCCAAAGGGAAGGCAAAGGAAGGGCATGGTACAAGAGTGTGTGGGGGCATTGAGTGACGTCACCATACTAGATTAGATTAATAAGAAAAACCACTGGGGTTAAGAGCATTGGTGTGACAAACATATGTACCCAGGGCTATGACGGCTGATAGAGGACCGGGTATGAGTCACAACGCCTTATACCTATTACAGATGCACAGGGACTTGTTTAGCCTAATCCAGTTAGGCCACTGGTGCTCAGAATATCCAGACTGCACTCCATCAACAAACCAGAAATGACTCATGCTCAGCCTTCTCTGCACTGAATTGGTCATGATCCATCCCAAAAAGCTTTGTGCTATGGGAGTTGTAACCAAAATTACTTGACAGTAGCCAAAAGCTAGAATCAGACACAGACACCAAAACAGGAGATATATATATATATACATATATGTATATATGTATATGTATATGCATATATTCATTTTTATTCCTATGATCCTATGACCCATTCCTCAGATAGAGAGGCTGAAGTGAGGGATCACAGACACCACCGCAAATGAAGTTTTTTCTTCCCTGGGAGTATTGCCTCAAAGCAATGTCATGCAGTATTACTGAGTAGTATAGACTATTAAGATCCACTTCAACCAGCTTTTATTAATGCAGATAATTCAGAGAAATATGAGGAGACAAATGAACCGATGCTAGTCAAGTCTTTAGGTTCCACAGGAGTAGAGATGATGAACCAGAGAAGTAAGAGATCTCCAAAGCATCCTGGGTCCTTTCAGTCAGGTGGGAACCTTTAAGACAAGTGTTATTTCCAAAAGATGAGAGAGGAACTGAATGATTCTACCACCACGGTCACACAAATAATGAGCGTCATTCTCAGCTCTCCAACTCCTATGTTCTCTCCATTATATTACTTTGCAAATGGGTCCTGGGGAACTTAATCCATCAATAAGTGCTTTGAAATATTTTTGTAAGTATAATAAGTAATTTAATTATTATTGGGCTGAGCAGTGGTGATGCAAAGATGAAACAAAAACAATTACTTTCCTCAAGATACTTCTACTCTTTTTGTAAAATAAATGATTACTGACATCTTTTGTTTTTACCTCACCTAACTGTGCCCCCCACCCTGCTCAGCTTCCCAGAGTGTCATCCCATAGAACAAAGAATTTTTTTAAAAAGGAAAACAATCAGCATAAGCAAACAACTCACCAAAAACATCTGCCAAATTATACCGAGTTCCTGAGCCTGCCCCACCCCCACTTTTGCATGAGAAGGTTGGACGACGTCTACTCTCAATTCTTCTTTGGAGCGAACTTTGTTCTTTGCAATTTCACAACATCCATTTTCAATTATTTTGGGTTGTTATTCTTCCTAGGGCGTATATGGTTCACATTATATGAATAAGTCACGGTAAATATTGTTTCCTTGGCTCGTTTCCTTCACTTTGGATCCTTTCAGGTAATCCGTCCGTGCTTCTCTGCATTCAAAATGGTCATCATTTCTTATGGTACAGTAATTCTCCATCAATTCATGTCCCACACATGTTTCGCCATTCCCCAGCCTTTGGGCATCTACTTTATTTGCAGTTCTTTGCTACAACAAAATGGTCTGACCTGTTGATCATCTTCAATGTAGCCTGTATTTATTTCATTTGCAAGAAGTCATTTCCCACCCCCCCAACCCCCCACCCACCCACCCATTTGACTGTGAGCTCTTGGACAGCAGGGGTTATTATTATTATTTTTTTTTTGGTTTTCTTTGAATTCTAAGCTCTTAGCACAATGCTTGGCACATAATAGGTGCTTATTAACCTAGCATCACACCTGGCACATTGTGGGCACTTAAATATTGTTGACTGATTACTGTTAATATCTTGGTGCATATGAGGTCTTTATCAATAGCATCCCTAAAACTTTTTCTTTATAATGAAGGAAACAACATGGACAGATATCAGTATGTATGAGACACAAGAGGATGGCAAGTGATCTTAGAATTGAGGATTCTAATTGTAGGAGGGACTAGTAAGGGGTCCTCTGATTTCTCATAATCCCTAAGTTATTGGGTCAGCATTTCGTTTCACGCCTGAATCACTGCTAGGACTCTAGCCAAGGTCGATTTTGTAGAGTTCGTTTTGCTCATAAGATTTTTTTTGATCAACATAAAATCCTTTGAAGCAGAGATTAGCATTGAAGTGTAGGCTCATTATGTTACTGTTTTTTAATTCTAGGGCAACCTAATGACCTGAAAAAGGAATCATCCTTGTGCCTTTTGAGGATTAACCTTCTCCTTCAAAAGTAAGGTTGAATGTGTATTGATTTCATAGGTTTTATTTTTCTTTGGTCCAGTAGAGGAAGAGGAAGAGGAAGTTTGAGAGTGACAGGGAATCTAGTGATAATGTCGCCAAAATAAAAGGTCTTTGAATCATTTTTTTTTAATCTGAAAAAGAAAATAGAACATTCAGAAGGAAACACAGGCAAGCTGGACAGCTTTGAAAGTAGCATATTGAATTTATTACAAATTATTTTTTTAAAACAAGCTTTATAAAAGAAGTATCACCTGACCAAAAGTTGTAATTGCTTTATCTGTTATAAACTGTGTTAAAAATAAGTAACAAAATATCGAAAACAAAAAAACAAAAAAAAAAAACGAACAAAGTGTGAGCCCACCAACATGAAGGTCTGAGAGAGATGGCCAAATGATTATCCTTTTATTAACAAGGTACTGGCCTTTTTAATAAAATGATTAGATTACCCAGATAAAACAAAAAACAAAAACAAGCTTTATGTAAAAAGAGTTTTTTATTTCACATGCAATCTTCTTTTTCTGTTCTATTTTGTATATTGTAATATTCATCTTGGGGGTTTTTGTTCAAAATTTAAAAAAAAATTTAAGTCTTTGTTTGCCGAGATACCTCTAGTCAATGACTGGGTTGTATAGCAGTAACAATGGTTGGGAAAAGGATTCCAGTATCATTAAGTCACAAATTACTCTTATTTGTCCACAAAAGCTGACTATTAACACTTAAGGTGAGTCTTCATGCAGTGGCTTGTTCCTTTTCATACACACATAGTCACTGAAGAAAGAAAAATACTGCAGCCACGTGATGTCTCTACCATTCCCCCAATATATGTCTTGCTTCTTGAGAGATACTGTCACAGAGTCTGATGAATTCTTTCTGGATTTTCTAGGTGCATAGCAAAAAAAAAATCAGATCTGGTCTTACGAGTGAGTTTGAAATGACTGTCATTAAAGAATGACCTCTGAAAGGATAAGTAAGGACTTCTCAAATGCCCTCTTATGAAAAACCAGGGTACCACACCTTGATTAGTCCTTTCCTCCTTCCTATTGACTGTTCCTTCCACAGAGAAAGTGGTCCTTGGCTGCTCAATACCAGTTATATCATATCAGAGTTCCATGACATGTGAGCATCACTCACCTTGCTTACATAACTCTCCTCCCTCCACTCACATGCCAAGTTTCATAGTCACCACCTTGAAGTCACAGAAAACACAGGTCCTGTGAAACTCATGTGAACCTCCATTTTGTTTCAAGATGGGAGGTTGAACCACAACTATAACCTGAGTTTTTATTCTATCAGATTATGAAATCATACACAGAGAGCTTGAAAGGACCTCAAAGGTCATTTAGCCCAATGTCCTTCTTTTATAGATGAGGATAGAGACACCCATGGAGGCAAATGTCTTTGTCAAGGTCATGTTGGTAGTAAGTGGCAGGTTCTGGGTTCAAATCCATGTAAAGGGGCCAATTTAGGCATGATGTCAGGAAAAACTTTCTAACAGTTAGAAATGGTGGGATGAGTTGCCTTGAGAGGAATTGGGTTCTCCCTACATAGGGGTCCTCCAGCAGAGGCTAGATGATTACTTGTCAGGGAGGTTAAAATGGAATGCTTTTCATGTTTGGATTGAACTAGATGGTGGCTACCTTCCCTTATGAATCCCAGGCTCTAACTCTAAATTCATCATGCTTCCCACTGTACTATATTATGTCTATCAGATGTTGTATGTTGTATATTTGATGGTTGTTACAGAACAGAAAAATCTGAAATGCCAAAAGGCAGAGACAAAATTAGGACCTTTTGAGGGTCTAGATTTGTAGCTGGAGAGGCCCACAGAGGTTATCTGGTCCAGCTCCCTCATTTTACACTTCAGGAAGGAAGGCTCAGAGGGTACCTGAAGTCACTCAGGTAGCAAATAGAAGTGCTAAGCTTTGAATCCAGGGCTGGACTTTGTGGCACCTAGAACCTCATGGCAAAGGGAGCTCTTCCAATATTGATCGAGGAGGAGCCCCCCAATTCCTGTGCACAAAGCACCCCTTATAAATATTATCTCATTTGAGAGAAACAGAGAAAGAGTAAGAGGAGGCGAAGTGTCTGACACAGGGCTTGAACTCATCTCCAAGTCCCATACTCAGTAAGAGATGCAAGAGTCTACTACTCCTGCCATAGCTTGGCCGCCACATCCTGCTACTGTTCTGAAAGTTGGCTTTCTATACCACAACACTAGACTCAGAACAGATATTCTTAAGTCAAAAGTTCTTAACCTTTTCTGTGTCATGGAGCCTTAAGTACACACGATAAAATATATAGGAAACTAATTATATTGAAATAGAGTTTATTTATGCATTGATTTTTTTAAAAATCTGGACTCCGGGGTGAGAACCTCTGCCATCTCTCTACCCTTGACATCAGGCATGAGAAACCAACGAGACATTCCTAAGAAAGATGCTTCCCCTCCCCATTAAAATCTGTGGCACTAGATTATTTCATGACTTGCCCAGGAACAGGGTTACTATACTCTATTGTGAATATTAGAACATGCTAAATAAAGACTCATTCCTTTACCATGACTGGAGAGTCTGTCTTTTCTGCAAAAGTCTCTAAGGCCTCAAACTGTTTGAAGTAGACTTGGCTAGTCCTTTGACCCCTTTTAAAACTAACTTAGGAAGGAACAAGACCTGGCAGAGTACAGTTATTGTAGTAAGAACCTTTGGTGACTACTGGATTGGCTCTGTTGGGAAAAACTCAACATGGTTATGGATGAACCTCCAGGGGACCCAGGTCACCTCTCCTAGAACCACACATCATGTTTGTGAATGGATCTTTGAGAACAATGTCTTTGTGAATCAACATCTCTAAATCAAACCCAAATGAAAGTATTATAGTCATTTCTCATTCACATAGGTTGGGGAAGGACATGGGGCAGCTCCTTGGACAACAGGGAATGACCTTTCAGACTCTGCCAAACTACAAACCTTTGAAAAGGAGAATGAGAGATTTATTCCAATGGTACAGAATATGTGGGATTTGTTCCATTTAGGACTGGGTACATCTTGAGTCCAGTGACATTCAGGGAGGACATTGATAAGCTGGGGAGCTTCCAGAGGAGGACAGGACAGAAAAGAACCTGTAGATCATGTCATACATAAATCATATGGAGGAACTGTGAATGCTGAATATGGAGAAGAGGAGATTCAGAGAGCCAATGTGGTGTGATAGACAGGGCACTGGATTCGAGGTCAGAGAAACAAGGGTTCAAATTCTCTCTTGCTGTATACTCCTCCTTTATAATTCAATTCAACATTCATTAAGCACCTTTAATATGTAAGACGTTGTTCTAAGTACTGGATACAAGGAAAAAATATTTCTTGGCCTCAGGAAGCTTACTTTCTGCTTGGAGGGAGGGTAGGGTACAGGAATATACTAATGATTTGTGATTTTGTCACATGGGGAAACATCTGGGATTTAGTAGGGACATCCTCAAGAGATCTTGATGTATCCAGCTTGTGAGGCAGGTTTTCCTGACTCCAAGCCCAGTATTTTTCCATTATCCTCTTCTGCCTTCATGGATGTACACTGATAAATAAATAAAGGGCAGCTAGATGGTGCCATAGTGCATAGAACACCTGATATGGAGTCAGGAAGATTCATCTTCATGAGTTCATATCCAGCCTCAGACACTTCCTAGCTGTGTGACCCTGGTCAACTCACTTAAGCCTGCTTGCCTCAGTTTCCTCACCTGTAAAATGAGCTGGAGAAGGAAATAATAAACCACTCCAGTATCTTTGCTAAGAAAACACCAAATGGGATCATGAAGAGTAAGGCAGAAGAAGAAAAAGAAGAAGAAGAAGATGAGAAGGAGGAGGAGAGAGGAAGAGGAGGAGGAGGAAGAGGAGAAGAAGAGGAAGAAAAAGAAAACACAATGCAATTTGAGGAAGGAGGCAGCACTTATATCTGGGGGCATCCCCATCTTACACAAGAGGAAACTGAGTTTAAGAGAGTATAAGCAATTTTCCTATGCCCAAATGGCCAAAGTATTCAAGGTGGGACTTGAACTCAGGTCTCTCCTGCATCTAAGTCAAATCCTCTTTACACAATAATCCATTGTCTCCTCCATCTTTTCTCTATCATCTGCTTCTCTCTTCCCATCATACTCTTTGCTGGAACCTCTTTTCTCTCTTGCTTCCATCTTGGGTGCTCTAGGATTAGCTCCATCTCTTTGGAGGTCACATAGAAAAGAGCCTTATCTCTGGCATCAGAGGACCTGTGTTTAAACCCTGCTTGATACTTACTATCTGTGTGATCCTGGGCAAGTCTTTGGACCCCTTTCCCTGGACAGTGATTTCCAAAGCAATAAAAGGGGAAATTTGAACTAAATGTTTCCTTCCTGCTCAAGGTCAATGACCCCTACCCCACCCCAACACATTTGAGACTTTCCTTTTTCCCTGCTTTCTTTTCTTCTCTTTCACTCTGCTCCTTATCTTGTCCACATTGTATCTCCCTCTACCTCACCAGCGCAGCTTTGTGCTTTAAATGGGCCTTGAGTTATCTAAGGGGGACAGACAAAACTTCACTTTTTGGAGGAAACTGGAAGCAGACAGAGCTGCAACAAAGGTCAAGCTCCAAAGTACTCAAAGGAGAGTGGTAGGACCCTGTGACTGGCACAGAGATAAAGACCTTAAGAGAGGAGAGAGGAGAGAAAGCAAGGCAGGACTGATCAGAAGCTTGCTCTAGCCCTTCATCTGGGAGCTTCCTGTTTTAAATAAATCTTCTTGTTAAGTAGGAGCTCAGTTCTGTCGTTGCTACATTGCTGTAGGACTTCTAGGGATTTCAGTACCCTCTAAATTTATTACCCTAAGGCACAGTCCCAGCCATCCAATCTGTCTTAGAGTTCAGATGGTGATAGTGTTTCTGTCCTGTCTGACTTACCATGACCCCATTCGGGGTTTTCTTGGTGCAGATACTGGAGTAGTTTGCCATTTCCTTCTCCAGCTCACTTTACAGATGAGGAAACTGAGGTAAACAGGGTGGAGTGACTTGCCCAGGTTCACACAGCTAGTAAGTGTCTAAGGTCAGATTTGAACCCATGAAGATGAAGCTTCCTGACTCCAGGCCTGGGGTTTTGTTCACTGCACCACACAGCTGCCCTCATTTGGGATTGTGGAAATATCAGGGAGTAAAATGAAAACAGAGAATTTGTCTCCTGCTTCTGGTCTTTCTGCCAGCCAGGGGAAAAGTGTCCCTTCTATAAACAGTCTTGCATGGATTCAGCTTCCAATCTCATGGCATCAGAGGATGTTCTCTGAGTTGACATTATATTACAGAATTTTCTAGATCTCTTCCTCAACAGCCTAGCACAAAAAATACAAAAGCAAGAGATATTCTGAATAAACCAAAAGGGTTAAAAAAAAAATCTGAAGAAAATGCACAAAAATGTAATTTATTATGAATTAGCATCTGATTTTCTCTGAATGACATTGAAAATAAATGAACAGCCCCAGCCTAGATCCATGGAGCTCTCTTGGGAGCCAAGGGAAGGGAGCAGTGGAGGTTAGCCTGAATAAGGCATATAGCTAGAGGAAGATTTTTCTTGAAAGATCAATAAGGCTTCCTCCATTCCTCATGGTTGGGCAGAATGCAGGAGTGGGACTTTGGTGACATACAGCTACTAAAAAATAAGCCCACCAAGGGAAACGAGAACTTGCAAAGCACCCAGAGTGTACTCTGCTAAAGGATTCCCAATTTGGACATTGTATGAAAGCCCTGGAGTAATGAACACACATAGGTGTGCATCCTTACACGCATGATGCATCCTTACAAGCATGATGTACATTCCCACCAACCTTCCCTTTGCCCTCAGGAGAAGCAGGGATCTCAGGCCCACCTTCTGGGCATGCTTGTCTCAAAGCATCTGTGTTCCCAGTGCAGATGGGGCTTCCATAGTGAGTAAGCTAGCCCTTGAAAAGTTGGAAATGCATTCTCATTAAAGGAAATTGCATTAGTTTGCAAGGCAGGGAGACCTGGCCCATGGTCCTAGCATTGGCACCAGCTGGCTGGCTGACCTTGGCAAATCATTTAACCTCCTTGGCTCTCAATTTCTTCATCTCTCCATCAAGGGAATTGAATTAAATGATCTCAAGGGTCCCTTCAATATCTATGTTGTATTGATGTGTTTTTTTTTAATAATTAGAAAATTAAATCTGATCACCAGGATAGAATCAGCATTCCGAAGGTGATTTTTATGGGAAGCCTTTTTCAACAAATGGGAATAGTTGGGTTTTGTAACTAGAAGGAAGTAGATAGTCCCAGCAGGGAGAACAGAGAGATCAGAGTCCAAACAGCATGGGTTCCTATCCTGCATTTATCATTAGTAACTAAGACTCAATTTTGTTTCACTTGTAAAATAGGGATGATGATAACACCAACCTCACAGGTTTGTCTGGTGGATAGAATAGTGGGTCTGGGGTCCAACGGCCAGAGTTCAAATCCTGTCTCTGTGTGACCTTGGGTCCTTCACTTCTCTGGGCCCTAACTTCCTCATTTGACAAAGGAGAGCTAAAGCAGGTGGCCTTCAAGGTCCCTTCCATCTTTGCAGCCACGATCCTATGAACCAACTTCTACATCTGCAGTAATGCCTGAAATGAGATTTATATATTTTAAGTATAATATGCACATTAGCTGTTATCGTTTGGAACTTCAGAGCATTTTGAAAAATGTACAGCAATGTCAAGGAGACATCTTCCTAAATTCAAATCCAGACTCAGACACAAACTAGCTCTGTGTCCCTGGATAAGTCACTTCACCCTGTTTGCCTCAGTTTCCTCACCTGCAAAATGAGCTGGAGAAGGAAATGGCAAACCACTCCAGAATCTCTGCCAAGAAAACCCTAAATGTGGCCATGAAGAGTCAGACACGATTGAACAACAACAGTAGCCCATGAATGTGATGGAGAGCTCTCTATGTCCTATGAGCTGGGTTTGATGAGCCTGTGCAAGTCCAACAGAACTGCCAGGGCTGTAACTCATTTCAATGGCATTTCTGGCTCTCACTCTTTCCCATTTCCTATTTAAGTTATTTTTATAGTAAAAGGACAGGAAGCAAGTATGATATCTTGTGGGCATAAAGACCAGGGTAGTGGCTCAATCCATTTGGGTTCAATTCAGCCACAACCAATCTCTTACAGAAACAAGGTTATAATATAAATGAATCTGCACTTGTCCTACAGAGAAACATAGATAGTTCTAAAAGTTACTCAATTTACATTCCTCCTCATTTGTTAAAGTGTTAGCAAATGTAGCATGTATTTAAATACAAAACCAGCGACAGTTCTAAAGATAACCCTTTTATGTGATAATGTCCCTGTTGGACATTATGGGTTTTCCATGACGCATATAAATCAGCTTTACTGGGAGTCATTGCTTTTACATGAAAATGAATCAGTTTCTTATACTCTCAGTTTATTAATCTGTAATAAGGAGCTGCTTTGTCATTAGTTTACAGATATTTCAAAATACCTTGGCAGAGCAGGGTCATAGGAATGAAAGGTTCTTGTTGGCAGCAAGAGATTAATTTTATAGAAATTAGTTTTAAACTACTCAAAATGGTATATCAGTCATTTTTCAGTTGCATCTAACTCTTTGTGTCCCCTTTTGGGGTTTTCTTGGCAGACACTGGAGTGGTTTGCCATTTCCTTATCCAGCTCACTTTACAGATGAGGAAACTGAGGCAAACCGGGTTAAGTGACTTGCCAAGGGTCACACAACTAGAAAGTGTCTGAGGTCATGTTTGGATTCATAAAGATGTCTTCCTGACTCCAGGCCCAGCAATTTATGCACTATGGAGCCCCCTATACCCTCCAAATAGTGTGCCAGATTTTAAGAATACCTGGCCTGGGCTGTCCAAGGAAGAGTTTCTTAAGAAAAAAATGATGGAATTGGAAAAGCACCATGTGGTAGGAGAGATAAAGAATTAATCCTGGAGTCAGGAAGACCTGGGTTCAAGTCCTACTTCTGACGTATTTTAGCTGTATGACTCTGGGCAAAACACATCAACTCTGTGCCTCACTTTCCTCATCTTTAAAATGGGGATAATAATAGTACCTACCTCCCAGGGTTGTTGTGAGAATCAGATGAGATCACATTTGTAAAACATTTTGCAACAAGCTATATCATCATCATCACCATCATCACCATCATCACCATCATCATCATCACCATCCTCATCATCGTCTATTTTCTGGTCCCATTACTGGTTTTCCAGTTTCTCAGAGTTTAGCTCTCCTTTTAGTAACTTTTCCATATATATCATTGTAGTCACAACAAGTGATCTTTCCCTCCTTTGACCCTGTATTCACGTCAATTCAACAAGTCTTGATGGAGTACCTACAATAAGTAAGTCTAGAGGCAGAAGGGCAAGGGTGCTGACCTCTGCATCAGGAAGACTTGGGTTCAGATAATGCCATAGACACTTCCTAGCTGGGTGGCCCTGAGCAGATCAATTCACATCTGAGCCTCAGGTAACTCCCTTGGACTTGTCTACTAAGCCATAACTAAGTTGTGATCTCCCCTGTAGAAGAACTTCCTGAAGTTCAGAACTGAAACTTCCCCCAAACTGAAAAAATATGAGATAGTTCCTATTTTCATAAATGAATGAGAAACTGCTCAGTGAATTGAACTCTCATCTCTTCTTTAGGACCAAGCTTGGTCACTCTATTTATACAGTGTTTACTCTCTGGGTTTTCTTTGTTTCTCTTTTCATTTACATTATTGCAGGTTTACAGTTTTATAGTGGGACCAGGCATGGATTTAATTAGGTATGAGAGTATAATTGCAAGAGCAAATGAGAGGTCTGGAAAAATAAATAACAAGAATTATAAAGAGGGAGAAACTAATCTTATAGTAATATTGTCTAAACATCTGTCTGACATAAATAGAGGCAGTAATCATACTAATAATGTTCGCTAACATTATGATTGTAAACATGTAGAGTTCTTTAATTCATCATCTCATCTGAACTCATCATCATCTAAACCCTGAAAAGACTGATATTTCCAGGTTATAGTAATAAACTGTGATAATAATAATTATTATTATAGCTAGCATTTACAAAGTTGTTTAAAGTTTGCAAGGCCCCCTTACAAACATTATCTGTATTGATCCTCATAAATGGTAGGTGTTTATTACTATCTCCTATTTTATAGGTAGGTAAACTGAGACAGAGAGGGGGTAAGTGACTTGCCAGGTCACACAGCTAGTAATTCTCTGAGACTGGATTTTTACTTAGCTCTTCCAGACTCTGAGCCCAGTGCTCTAATTATTGTACCATCTAACTGCCTCAACTTTGAGATGAGGGAACCGGGGTACAGAAATCAAGCTCCTTATTCATGGTCACACACACAGCTGGTGACTGGAAAAGATGGAACTGAAGCCAAGTGTCTCTTGAATCCAGGTATCAGTGTCTTTTCTCCCTCCCTAACTTGTCATCAATCAGCTTCTTACAAGTAGGAATGATGTCTTCTACTTACTTATGACCTTTCATAGCCCACAGCAGGAACCTATCAGACACTGAGTTCAGCCTGCTTTAATTGAAATGGAGCCGAGCTGAGGTTTGTATCATGCTGAGATTCTCGGGACCGGTGCCAATGGTATTCTCCATATCCCCAGCTTGCCACTCCTTCCAGCAGGATCATGCTCACAGTGAGAGCCACTGAAGGACAGTTAACCCAGTGGTTGTATGGGTAGGGAAATGGGTGATGGACACAGTTCTTTCATCTGTCAGAGTCAAACCCCAGATGGGGACCCTTTGCACCAATCAAGAAGATGGGTCCAGGATTCCCTCTTGGAGTGGTGAGTTCCACACCTGTTAATAATCAGGCTGTCAGACTTCTGAGAGGGAGGGTTGAGGGGAGAAGGAAATAGTTTTAGAAGAGAGAGAATAGTTAAAAAAAATAAAACCATC
The DNA here is from genome assembly GCF_028372415.1 of Notamacropus eugenii. NCBI lineage: Eukaryota > Metazoa > Chordata > Mammalia > Diprotodontia > Macropodidae > Notamacropus > Notamacropus eugenii. The sequence continues at coordinate 16,758,938 of NC_092874.1, forward strand.
TATTCATTCAAGTGTAAGGGATGTGACCAGGAGGAACCTGCTTTTGGTATAACCAAGCTAAAGGATAAGGCTTTTTCTGATTCAGAAGATGTCTGTGCCTTTGATAGATGTCCAGAAAGCCCCAGAAAAGGATGTTACAGATCAGAAATAAAAAAAGAAACTAGCCGATTGATTAATGAAAACTACTCAACAACATGGCATAGTAAGGGAAGGGGATGAGCATTCATACAGAGCTAACTATGTTCCAGGCACTGTGCTGAGTGCTTTACAAATATTTTACTTTGTATCATTTTATAGTCACAACAACCCTGGGAGGTAGGTCCTATTATTGTCCCCATTTTACAGATGAGGTACCTGAGGCAGACAGAAAGTAAGTGACTTGCCTAGGGTCACACAACTAGTAAGTGTCTGAGGCTGGATTGGAACTCAGGTCTTCTTGATCCCAGGTCCAAAGCTCTGGGTACTATCACAGCACCCAGCAGTCTCTGGAGTTCACCAAATGCACCCACTTATCTATTCCTGGTGTCAGACAGATGAATGAGGAGCACGTTCTGACTGTTTATCTCTTCATTTTGACAGATATCTGCTTTGTTTTAGTGCTCATTGGCCTGCATTTCAGAAGGATAGAGAGGAGGAGAAGTACAGTGGCAAAGGAGACAGAGCACAGAAGTCAGGAATTAGGAGAGACCTGAGCTTAAATCTCAGGCCTGACGTTTAACAGCTGGGGAACTGGGCAAGTTATTTCAACTCTCTGAGCCTCACTCTTCTCATCTACAAAACAGGAATAATCATACTGGCCTTGCCACTTTAGGCCAAGAGGGAGGAAGGGAAGGAAGAAAGGAAGGAAGGAAGGAAGGAAGGAAGGAAGGAAGGAAGGAAGGAAGGAAGGAAGGAAGGAAGGAAGGAAGGAAGAGAAAAGGGGGAAGAAGAGAGAGGAAGAGATAAATAGAGGAATGGAGGGAGAAAGAAAAATGAAAAGAAGTAGAAAGTAAGGAGAGAAGAATTGAGAAAGGAAGGAAGGAGAAAAGGGAGAGAAAGATGAAGAGAGGAGAGGCTAGAAGAGAAAAGACAGGACATAGTCCTTGACTCCAGGAGAGTCCAGTCCTTTTAGGAAGCCACACATCAAGAAGCCTTCCACAGATCAGACAGAGGGGCTGAGCAGGTTGATTCTTTCTGACCATGGAGAACAGAAAGTGTCCCCGTGGCACCTTCGTAGAGAAAGGGCTCAGTCCGCAGTGTCTACTGTTGTGCAGGACAAAATGAGGGGTATGAGGAACCTGGAAAGATCCTGTGAATTGATGCACAGTGAAGTAAGCAGAAACATGAAACCAATATATGGGGTGACTGTAATGATATAAATGACAAGATCGTCAAAGGAAAACTGAATTTGAGTTGAATACTCTTGAAAAGCTAGCAACAGCCCGGGAGTAATGACAGAGGGCTTCTACCAGTGGCTAGAGCTGAGCATTCCTGGAGCAGAATGGCGCTTGGATCGTTAGCAAGGGGAGCCTTACACGAGCTGTCTTCCATGAACTCTTTTTCTTTGTTCGAGAGTTCAATTCCAGGGAGAAAGGTAGGGAGCGGGAAGAGGGCATTTGCAGACATTGCTAAGATGCAAAAACATCCATAAAACTTAAAAAAAGAGTGGAAGCAGCCCAGCATGCTTGAATGCTGGCAAAAAGAAGTGGGCTTGTCATATTTAAGATCCGGCTGAATAAATACGTTAAGATTTTCCAGTGTGGACGTCAATTACCAAAGCGCTCACTGAAGGGAGAGTTCTCAGCCCCTTCATCTGCCCACATCCCGACGCTCAGGATAAATCGGAATTAATCAGCCCTGTCTGCCTCTCACATGCGGATGTCTCCTCAAATTCTGCCTCGCTCCCATTCCGAGCCGCAGCCAGCAGGCTCCTTGTCTGTCTTTCTCTCTGATGGGGAGGCAGAGCACTAAAGAAGCAGGGGGAACAACTCAGCACTCCACTCTTTCCGCGCAGCTGACTTCAAAGACACTCCACGTTGGATCGCTGGAGCGGGCAGGTTTCAGCTGCTTGGGTGCAGCTGGAGGTCACTGCCAATCAGCAGTCTTTCTTCGAAGAGCAGTCTGGCAGACCGTCAACGCCTGGCAGCCATCCACATCCATCCAAACCGATCTCCCCACGCGGTGAATGACACCTCCCGCTGCCCTCTAAAAGGGCGCGGGCTGAGATCACTCAGCATTTCCCGTCTTCCACCATTCAGGTACACGAAGGCCAGGCAGCAGTTCCAATTAGGAGATCAGAAAGGGAGAAGGTAAATCTTCCAGATGGCCATGAGTAGGAACGAAGCCGAGAGGAGCAATAGGCTCCCTAATAGATTCTCACCATCCTCTGGATGTGGAGTCCAGGAGCTCAGAGCGCTCGTTAAAGGACAAGCTTTTTTTTGGTCATTCTCATCTGGAGAATCTGCCCGCCTATTAAATCCAGGGCCAGCTCCGTTTCAGATAACGGACCAGCAAATAAGGCCCGTGGGGGGTGGGGATGGGGGGTCCACACAATTTTCTTCAGAAAAACATCCAGTTACCTACTTTCTCCCTAGAGTTCCAAGGTCAATTTGGGTTCTCTGCCTTGCAAGGGTTTTCTAAGGGGATTGCCTGGAAAAGACCTGAACAGCCTGGCCAATTATCTGACCTTCAGAATCGTTCCAGGCATAACTAACAATACTTGTGCCTGAGGTATCCCAAAGAGAGTCCTGGGCAAGTGGTACAAAAGTGCGCTCAAATCAACTTTCGAAGCTGCAGAATAGTAAGGCACTTTTTGAGGAGGCCTGGTGAGTAGGAGCAAGAGCTCACTGGCATGCAGCTACAACGGGGAAGACAGGAGCCCTCTGCCACCTTCCTAGATTCACTTTTTCTTAAGGAGGCACTGAGCTCTATTGCTTCTGCCCAAAGAACTAGGAAGAGGTGTATATCCAACACTTGAGAAAAAGTTCCAGTCTCTCTACCCTAGTTACAGCTCTTAGAATCATGCTGGGCTTAATTAAGGAAAATCCCAGCTCATAACACAGATGATACCTTCTTAGGTGATCTGCATGCCTGTACAGGTACAGATTCTGAAGCCGATAGGTGTCCTGATTCAGGGATGGAGGTGCAGAATCCAAGTAGTTCAGTCACTCATGAGCGGTATTGGATCCCACTGGTCAAAAGTAGCAAAGAAGGAGATAGTAGGAGCGCATCATGAAAAGATTACTGAGTTTTTGAGTCCTAGGATGTGGGTTAGAATCTTGATTCCGCCACTTACTAGCTATGTGACTTTGGGCAAATCACTGACTCTCCTGGTCTATTTTTGTATTTGTAAAATTCAATTTGATAAACAATTAGTAATGGGCCAGGCCCTGTGCTAAGCTAAAATGAGAGATAAGTTAGATCCTTTCCACTTATAAATCTGTGTTCCTATAATTTGCCAGATGCTGAGGTGAGTAAAAAGTTAAGTAATGTGAAAAGTGCTACCATCTAAGCAGAGCCAATGAGAACCTGATGGGAGAGATACCCATCAGGGTATTGTTGGGAATGCTCTAGCTTGAAGCGCTAATGAGTTTATGTTTAAGTAGCTGAGATTATCTATGCAAGTCTCTAGGAAGGAAAGATTGTTCACTGGTAGTATCATTATCTCTGTATTTTCAAAGATAATTTTTATTGGTTTAAAAATGATTTATTAAAAAATTTACTTATTCTTTTTTTTAAAAAAAATTATTTATTTATTTTCAGTGTTCCACAATCACTACCACACAACCTGGATTTTTTCTTTCCCTCCCTTCCCCTCCCTCCACAAGACAGCATACAATTTTATATGGATTCTACACATACATTCCTATTAAATACATTTTCACCATAATCATGTTGTATAGAAGAATTAAAATGAATGGGAGAAATCATATAACAAACCAAAATGTAATACAAAGGAAGATGATCTGCTACAATCTGTGACTGAATTCCATAGTTCTTTCTCTGGATGTGGAAGGCATTTTGCCTTAAAAGACCTAATTTGCTTATTCTTTAACAAGCGCACTTAGGTGGAACTGTGTATAGAGTCCTGGCCTGGAGTCAGGAAGACTTAGCTTCTTGAGTTCAAATCTTACTAGCTGTGTGACTCTGGACAAGTCACTTTACCCTGTTTGCCACAGTTTCCTTACCTTTAAAACGAACCGGAGAAGGAAATGGCAAACCACTCCAGCATTTTTTGCCAAAAAAACTCTAAATGGAGCCACAGAGAGTCAGACAGGATAGAAATGACTGAACAACAACAACAAATGATTTAATCCTTCCAGTTTACGTGCTAATAAAGAGTTCTGGTGATGTCATACTGGGTGGAGTCAGACAAACTTTCTGGCTGGGCTTGTCCAACTGAGGGACAATGAAGTAAGAAGTAAGAGAAGTCCTTCAAGATGTGCCCAGGTCCTGTGGGTCCAAAGGGAGCCTCTGATCCAGTAGGCTACCTAATGAGCTTTACATACATTTTTATAGAATTCCCACAGCCGCCTTGTGAGGTGAGTATGAATATAATTGTGCCTATTCTGTAGTTTAAGAACTTGTGGCTCAGAGAAGTTGATTGACACACCTAATGTCACACAGCTAGGAAGTAGGATAGCTAGGACTTGAACACAGGTCACTGGCTCCAAATTCAGAGGTCTTTCCTCAAGACCACACCTATCTCTCTGCCTTTGATGCTCAATGCTAGATGTTCCAATAAACCCAGACATTAGATGGAGAATGGCCACCATATCCTGCTCCATATGCCACTAGAACCCATGGAAATAATCATCCTAATGGTAAGCATTATGTTTTCCTCTCAAAAAGGACAGGACCTTTGGAAAGCTCTGCAAAGGGCCCTGGGTCTTTGCATTTGCTGTGACATGCTGCTGTTCCCTTCTGCTCATCCATGATGGCTTAACAGAAGTGGACAGATGGAGACAAATGGATCCTACATGCAGAGGTGGCTGTCATCTCTGTGCCAGAGTCATTTAAATACTTTTAGCTCAGGGATTTCATGACCTTTACAGAAATGATAATTCACTGTTGTTGTAGGACAATATTGGCAAAAGCAGTCCTGGGTGGAAGGGGGGGCTCTTCTGAAGGCCAATTGAAACAGGAGACAAAAGAAAAAGATGAACAAAAGATTCCCATATGTAAAACCAAATGAACCCTCCAATATGACAAAAAATCAAAGGGCCCCTTTCAGGTCCCCTTCATTTCTTACCTGGAGGCTGCAATAGCCTCCTTACTGGTGTCCCTGCCTTGAGCCTCTACCCTCTCCAATGCTTCTTCCACAAAATTGCCAAAGTGACCCCCAGAGGCACAGATCTGACCTTGTCATTCTTCTGCCCAAGATGCCTCCTCTGGGTGTCAGGTTAAACCCTCTAAAATCTGGTTCCAATCTCTTTTCATCCAGATTTCACATTACTTCTCATCAAGTATTCTGCCACTCTAGATTTTAGCCAAACTGGCCTATTTGTGGTTTCTGGAACATTCTGTTTCCTGTCTCCCCACCTTTGCATGGGCTGCCACCATGCCTGAAGTGCTCTGTCTCTCCATCTGTCTCCCTCTCCCTCATTGTCTTTATTCATTTGTGTTTCTCTCTCTCTCTCTCTTTCTCTCTCTTTCTCTCTCTCTCTCTCTCTCTCTCCCTCCCTCCCTCCCCCTTCCTCTTCCTCCTCCTCCTCCTTCTTCTTCTCCTCCTCCTTCTCTCTCTCTCTCTCTCTCTCTCTCTCTCTCTCTCTCTCTCTCTCTCTCTCTCTCTCTCTCTCATTCTCTGTCTCTCTCGTCCCCTCCCTATTTTTACCTCTTGGAAGCCCCCAGCTCCATTCAAGGTTCAACTCCTACCCATTGCCTTTCCTGATCTCCCCAACAGTTAGTGTCCCCACACTTACACTGAAATTACTTATTATTTACGTTCTGTAAATTTTAGATTTTTTTCTTTTCTTTGTACAAATTCTATCTGTTAAATAGATTTTGGATGAGAACTGTTTAACTTTTGACTTTACTGCCAAACACAATACCTGACACATAGTAAGCTCCAAATACATGCCTGTTGAATTAAATTGAATTAAGTATTGGCAAGTTTGTTGGGTTGAATTGAATTGATGGATTCCACCTTCCCTCTGGTTGCACACAGACCCCACGATTCATGGTGCCATTAAAGGATAGGTCTGAATGTCTCCCTAGTCGATGTGCTTCCTGGACGTTCCAAGCTCGCTTTCTCTTGGGGATATGTAAGGGGTGTGAACCCTATCCCAAAATAGTTTGTTTCTCTCTGGTTTAGCTTTAATTGATAGGAAGTTGTTCCTGGGAGCAGGGACACCTCCTTTGACCTGTGACTGGGGAGGCTATTAAGCATGTGAAAAGTCTGTATGAATAAGATGAATAAAGCAAACTTAGGAGCAAAAACTGCTACCATCTTCTCCCTCCCCAAACAAAAAGCAATACGTCTTTTTTTAAAATCTGCCTTAGAAAATTAAATGGTGGAAATGGGTTAATTGATAAATACAAATTCCTTTTTAAAAAGATTCAGATTTAATATAAAATAATTGCCTTATATGACTGATTTATCTAAAGTCTGACTAAGTTTAAATTATATCTTGCCCTTATTCTAGACCTTATCTGGGGAAATAAATGAACCTTTCATTTAGAAGAGAAATAGAATGGAGGTGACTATCCTGCAAGACAAAGCAGAAAGAATCTGAGTGCTTAAAAGATGGATTGGGATCCTTTACTTCCTCGTTTGTGAGAGAGGCAGACATGTCCTACAGCAATAAATTGAGAGTCACTTATAAAGCAGTCTCTACTAATGTGGATATATTAAGTAATGACTTCCCTGCCATAGCCCCGCACAGCCATCTTGTCAGTTTTCTGGACTCTTAGGGGAGGCTGGATATCATCTCTGTACTCCTCCACCTCAGTAATATCACTGCCCCCTCTTAGAGACAGGTGATTGCTGGTGTATTAAAATGGGGCACCATGGACAGCACCTCCACTCCATCCTCAAGGGGCATATTTATCTGGCTTTGGAAGACTATGTGACATTTCAAGCCCTCAGTCATGACACCGTGGCCAACCCTGCTCAAGAAAAAGTGAAGTCAGTAGCTGAAGCAATTATCCAGATACTCTGGCGTATCTTCTATTGGGAGAAAATGCAGGGATCTGACACAGTCTTCATTATAGAGGTTCTTAACCCGGGACCTGGGCATTTGTATAAAATGCTTTAAAAACTATTTCAACATGTTTCCTTTGTAATTTTGTATATTTTATTTTGTGCAATTAAATACACTATTTAATTATTTTATGGGCCCAATTCTTCCTTTTTTGCCTTCTATAAAGAGGGTAGAACTGGACAATTGGATTTTTGTGGGAACTTTCTTGGGTCATGTGAATTAACTCCGTAAATGCAGAAGCATTGAGATAAAGTGTAAACCATGTTCTTGAGCTTGAGCCAATGACCACATTCTGTCTCCTTGGGAAACAAGAATTCTTTATCTGTGAATGCTAATAATTTAGATCTTACAGTTCATGCATATTGTTGCATCCCCTCCAGTTATTTTCCTTTGTCTCTTTAGTGCTCGTCTGATGGTTATCTCCACCCTTATCCTTTTCCTTCTGTGTGGCTTTGATTGTTTGGCTCTGTATTTTCCCCTATAGGATTGAGAATGATAGCTAAACATTTACACTGCTTTGAGATTCGCAGAATATTTTACATTAGATTCTCAACAACTTCTCAAGGTTAGTATTATCCCCATTGTACTTATGAGAAAACTGAGAATGAAAGTGACATGCCCAGGGTCACAGTTTGTGTAGACTTCAGGAAAAGAGCAAAGAATCATCCTTTTCAGTCCTGGTCATGTTCTGAGAACCTCTCCCTGTAATCCTCACTAGAGACACCCAACACCATTTTAAGAGTGAAATAGCATTTGAAAGATACAACTAACATACCAGTAGAATACAGCACTTTTATGTAGTAAAGAGTAACAAGGACAAAAAGATGAAATGGGATTGGATTTTTAATCTATAGTATAGACATCTAGGAGAACTAATTGTGCTGGCTCCAGCCACATGTTCGTGTCCAAATATATCACCAAACCTCAGCATAAAAGCAAAATCAAAAGCCTGTCCCATACCCAATCTAATCCAACAAGTATTTATTAAGCACCTACTAAATGTAAGTTGCTAAGAATACAAAGACATAATGAAAAACAATCTCTGTCCTCAAGAATCTTACATTCTGTTATTGTGTTTTTTTCTTTTTTAATGGGGTAACATGTCAGGGCCCTGGAGTATTTTTTTATATCCCTGTGTAGTCCAAGGATACGAAAGCACATTCTAGTGTAGGGAAAGGGGACATGTAAATATATAAGGTTGTACATGATGATTTTAGGCAGGAGAGAGCAGTGACAACTAGAGGGAATCCAGAAATTCCTTCCTTAGGAGGTTGCACCTGCCTTGAATCTTGAATCTAGGTGAATCGATGAAGCAAAGGGGAGGAGAGAATGCATTCTGTTCTGAGGACAGCCTGGGTAAAAGCTGAATGCAGAATATAGAACACTGTACAAGGGAAGATCAGGCAGGCCTGTCTGGCTGGGATTTAAAAGGGTGTAATGGGGAATAATGGGGAACAAGATGGAGCCTGGTTATGAAGGACTTTAAATACTGGAATTTTATGTCAAACATTGTCAGACTTGGGCTATAGAAAGATTATTTTGGCAGCTATCTGAAGGATGGATTGGAGAGGGAAGACAAATTAGATCCTGGAAGTCTAGATGGAAGGCTCTTCAATAGTCCAATGGGAAAGGATTAAGGTTTGTGTTTGGGTACTGGTTGTGTAAGTGGAGAGAAGACTGCCACCTTCTTCACCCCTTACTGCTCGTCTTCTTCAAGGGACGCCATGGAATGCAAAAATGTTCACATGTGAGGAAGCCCTGGTGCCTCAGTTAGTGAAATGATGGAAAACTAAAAGTACATTAGCCTCTCAGCGCTTCCCCATCCTTGGACTACTCAGGGATGTAAAAAACACTCCAAGGCCTGGAGATGTCACCTCATTAAAAAAAAACACCAGTAACAGGGCCCGTTATTAACTTTCTTCAACAAGATAAATACATATAGACTAGTCCCAAACTACTCAGATGCAGAGAATTCATCTCCATAAAAGAACTAGCATTCTCTGGGACACTGGGGCAGGCTTTCCTGAAATGAGGATGTTCACACAACTGCCACCACTTCTCCACAGGTTATTAATGTCCTCACATGCTGGATGGCGTCAGCATTTAACAGAGCTTTAAAAGCAAGCTTTGTGCTTGGGAGGGGTGGTACTAAACAGGGTGGGTTCTGGAGGGAGAGGGTCTGTTTGAAAAGTAGCTCCCGTACCCTATGAAGCAAGGGGCACTAGGGAAAGAAGAACATCCTGGGACATCATGAGCTTTCTATGTCACTGAATAAAAACAAGTGCCCTCTAAATTTGAGAGTTCTGGTGCAAAGCCCAAGCTGCACTGCCCTAGTGGCAGCTTTAGCACTGACTCTGAGGTGGGCTTGAAGGAAGATGATTAGAAGCAGGTATAAGACTATAGACTGGGGAAGTGCAATTGTATCATGCAAAAGGACTTTATAGAGAGACATTATATAATTCCCTGACAAGATACGTTAATAAATGAGGAATTTTAAAATTTTCTAAGAAAAGAAACTAAAGGGGCAGCCAGGTGGTACAGTGGATAGAGCACTGGCCCTGGAGTCACAAGGACCTAAATTCAAATCCGGCTTCAGGCATTTGATACTTACTAGCTATGTGACCCTGGGTAAGTTACTTAACCTTGATTGCCTCAGGAAAAAAAGAAACTATTCAAGCCTATGAATATAGCCTTGTAGAATATAGAAACTATACAAGGCTACCCTAAGTAATCAGGACCCTCCTTCTCCAGACAAATACATTTCTTCAGCTGCCCCTGCCCTGCTATCTCTTTAGAAGTTGTTCAGTTTCATCCACAAAAAACTTTGGATTGCTTTTATAGACTTCTGAAGATCCTCCTATAGACCTATCCTGACATCCTGATTTATCATCATCTACCTCCTACCTCTGGAAAAGAGTTTGTGCCTAGTCTATATACATTTTTTTATCAGTATATAAACTATTTCCCTCCAGAAGAATTCAATCTCCTTGAGGGTAGTGGGTTTTTCTTTTTTGGCTTTGGATCCCCAATGCTGAGTGTAGTCCCTGGAATATCATAGACACCTAATAAGTGCTTATTAAATTGAAATGAATCTCAAGAAGTCCAATCTTGATTAAAAATAGAATGAACTCACTCTGGGCTTGGAGTCAGTAAGTGCTAGTCTTTTACCTGTCTTTCACCAGTGATGTGACTTTGAATAAGTCAGTTGGCCTCTCTGCCAGTTTTTTCCTCAATGAAATAAAGGTGTTGGACTAAATGTTCTCTAAGGTCCTTTCTATCACTGAAATTATATGATTTAATGATCCCGCTTTTGCCAGTCATGGGAAGGCAATGGGTTCAAATTTGTGTATGCAGATTATCAAAATAAGAAGGTTGGAAATCTCTGTATTTGTGATTTTGTTTTGTATTTATGCCAGCAATGAAATTTCTGGTCTCTATGTATGCTTCCAAGTAAAGAATCTGATGGGTAATCTTGTTGTTGAGAAGAATGTATAATATAGGTACATCTAATTAAACTAAGGAAGTCAGAAAAGGCAGTAACAAGCAACTGAGATGCCCAGTGGACACTGTACTATAAATAACAGTGAATCAAAGGACTAGAACAGGAAAGGAATCTACCCCAGTGAAGAAGTCATCTGCCCCAGTGACATTCTAGAGGATAGCCACAGTTCTGTCACATTGGAGATATAAGTGGCACTGGTCACATTTGTGCATTGACCATATGTGCATTCTATGTGTTTTTCTGGCCATACATGTTTTGGGATGTACATCTTTTCATTGCTGCTTACTAGCCAGACATGTGCTTTCAACATTGTTTCCTCCCTCATGGTTTGCATGGTTACCTGCAGATAGAGAGTGTTCACTTTTAGGACAAGGAGGAATTTTTTGTCATTTACCTTGCTATACTATTTAATTGCATGCCTTTTGCTTTGACTTTATATGTATCTTCTGGTTGGCTTGTAAAAGATACACACTGGTGGGGGCTCATGAGCAATAATTTTGAATGGATTCTGACCCACACCCACAACATACTTCTTGGATAATATTCACAGAGATCCATGTTTGAGTAAGACCACAGTAGTCCATTGATTAATACTGTATTTGTAGTAACATAAAGAAGGCTGGGAGCCTGGAAGGAGCTAATGCATCTCCCAAAGAAAACCACTTAATTACCAAAAAGTAGCTTTGACACAGCTAGGATAGGATTCATTTTATAGTGTCATGGTCCAGTATTCACAGCTCCAAAGGATATAACTACTCAGAACCAAGAGACATGCTCTTCTCTGATTTTATTTGTTTTTTAACCCCAATCGCATCCCAATCAATTCTCTCCACCACAGAGAGCCCTACCTGATGTCAATCAATCAGTAAATACTTATTAAGCTCCTACTATGTACCAGGCACTGTGATGAGTCCCAATTAAACTAAACCATCTGATACAGCAACCATGTTTAGCATATACAATATTCTGTACCCATAGACATAGTTCAACATTGACTCATAAAAATATTCTCTTATAACTAAGCAAATATATGTGCATGTTGTGTATTTGCTTAGTTATATCTATATTTTTCTGTATGATCCTTCCCATGCATAACATATGAACATTTGAAATAATACTTCCAAACAAAACTTTAAAAAGAATACAGTCCACACTAGAAGATAATAAATTTTGCATTAGATGACTTAATGAATGAAGTTTTGGCTGTATCATGCAGCAGGGGGGATACTGGCCAGAGCACCAGGAGACCAGCATTCCAGTGCCAGCTTTACCACTTGCTAACTGTGTGACGCTGGGCAAGGAGCTTATCACCTCTGGGCCTCGGTTACTTCACCTGTTAAATGAAGGGGCTGGACAGCATGATTTCCAAGGTCTAACACACAATGACTCTGCGCATTTATTCTGTATTGTCCAGCTGGTGTCAGCCATAATGAAATGGGGCTTTTTTATGTAGAAGGACGTTATTGCCAAATGTCTCCAGTTGGCTGCTTTGAGCTCTTCAGCTTAATATCCCAATAAGTCACAATCACAGACGGGGCTTAAATAAAGACACATAACAAACTGATGTATTGAGGATGCCTTGGCCTGACAGGATCTATGAAGCAATTAAGACACAGTTGTTTCTCAGGGTGTTGCAAAGAAACCGGGAGAAATAAAATGTGGCTGCTTTCTATCAGTCCCCCCCAGTGCTGACATCTGCAAAGACGAGGTGGCATTCAAAGTTCTAAGAGTGAAGGATGAATCACCAGCTGGGGGAGAGGGAGGTGTGGACATATATGTGGGAGGGAGAGCAGAGTTGGATCATGGGCTGGTGAGCAGGAATATCTCCATATAAGAAAAATTCTAGTCGTACTTTTGAAAACAGATGAAAAGATTTTATGCTAGGGCCTTTGGTGTTGTGTATGTGTGTGGGAGGGGGAGAAGGCTAAACTTTGGAGCGAGGGAACCTGGGTTCAGATTTTGACTCTGGGTATTTGCTACCACTTTAAGCAAGTAATTTAACCTTCTAGGTCTTTTTCCTCATATTTCCAAAGAGGGAGATGGGCTAGATCACTCAGGTCGTTTCTGACTCTTAATCTATGACCCTAGCAATACAAAAGGCCTTTCCTCCCCAGGTGAATCAGTGGATAGAGCACTGGACTCAAAGTTAAAAAGACTGGAGTTCAAATCCAGCCTCAGACCTTGGCAAGTCACTTAATCTCTGTTTGCCTCACTTTTTTTGTTTGTAAAATGGGGATAATAAAAGCACCTCCCTTGCATGGTTGCTGTAAGGATCGAATGCAATAGTAATTGTAAAGTGTTTAGCACAATGCCTGGCACAGAATAAGACTAAATGAATGTTAATTGTTACTGTTTTTCTCAATTATTTTTATTTCATTAAATATTTCCCAATTATATGTGAAAAAATTTAATATTCATTTTTAAAATGTTGAGTTCCAAATTCTCTCCTTCCTTCCCCTTCCCCACTTCTTGAGAAGACAAGCAATTTGATATCAATTATACGTGTGAAACCGTGCAAGACATATTTCCATATTAGCCATACTGCAAAAGAAAATACAAACAAAATTTTAAAATACTGATAATGATAATTTTTTAAAAGTCTGCTTCAATCTGCATTCAGAGTTCATCAGTTCTCTCTGCAAGGGGGAGTATTTTCTATCATGGGTCCTTTGGAATTTTCTTAATCAATGCCACTAAGTTTTTCACAGTTATCATCCTTAAAATATTGCTTGTTTCTATAAACAAGGTTCTCCTGGTTCTGCTCACTTCATTTTGCATGAGTTCATAGAAGTCTTCCCAGGTTTTTTTGGAAGTCATCCTGTTTGCCATTTCTTATAGCACTTTAGTTCATCATTTCTTATAGCGCAATAGTATTCTATTACATTCATATACCACAATTTTTTCAGCCATTCCCCCAATTGACGGGCATCACCTCAGTTTTTACTTCTTTGTGACCACAAAAAGAGCTGTTATAAATATTTTTGTACAAATAGATCCTGTTTACTTTTCTTTAATCTCTTTGGGATACAAATCTAGCAGCAGTGTTGATGGGCCACAGACATATAGCCCTTTGGGCATAGCTCCAAATTGTTTTCCAGATTGGTTGGATCAGTTCACCACTCCCACAGTGCATTACTGTTCCACATCCCCTCCAGTATTTGTTATTTGTTATTGTTATCTGTATTTGTTATTACAAATTGTTATTTGTATTTGCTATTTTCCCTTTCTGTCATATTAACTAATCTTATAGGTATGAGGTAGTATCTCAGAATTGTTTTAATTTGCATTTCTCTAAACAATTATAATTTAGAGCATTTTTCATATGACCATAAATAGCTTCGATTTCTTTTTTTTTTTTTTGAAACTACCTGTTCATATCCTTTGACCATTTATCAACTGGGGAATGACTCATGCTACAAATTTGACTCAGTTCTCTACATATTTGAGAAATGGGGCCTTTATCAGAGAAACTTGCTATAAATTTTTTCCCAGCATCCTGCTTTCCTTCTAATGTTGGCTGCATTGCTTTTGTTTGTTCCTTTTTAATTTGAGGTAATCAAAATTATCCATTTCACATCCTGTGATCCCCTCTATCTCTTGTTTGGTTATAAATTCTTAACTTAGCTATAGATCTGACAGGTACATTTTCCCATGCTCCCCTAATTTACTTATGATGTCACCCTTTATGTCTAAATGATTTATGTATTTTGACCTTATTTTGGCAGATGGTGTGAGATGTTGGTCTATTTCGTTTCTGCCAAACTGCTTCCAGTTTTCCCAGAAATTTTTGACAAATGTTGAGTTCTTGCCCTAACACCTTGGACCTTTGGGTTTATCAAAGGCTAGATTGCTATGGTCATTTTCTCTAGTTGTGCACCTAATCTATTCCATTGATTCACTACTCTATTTCTTAATCAATACCAAATTATTCTGATGATTGCCACTTTGTAGATTCCCTTGATTTTCTTGACATTATGTTCTTTCAGATGAAGTTCTTTACTTTTTTTTCTAGCTCTATAAAAATTCTTTGGTAGTTTGGCATGACACTCAATAAGTAAATTAACTTGGGTAGAATTGTCATTTTTATTATATTGGCTAGCTTATCCATGAGTAATTAACACTTCCCCAACAATTTAGATCTCTATTTCTGTGAAAAGTGTTTTGTAATTGTGTTCATGTAGTCCCTGGGTATGTTTTGACAAGTAGACTACCAAGTATTTTATATCGTCTGCAGTTATTTTAAATGGAATTTCTCTTTATATCTCTTGCTACTGGATTTTGTTGGTAGTATGTAGAAGTGTTAATGATTTATGTGGGTTTATTTTGTGTTCTGAAACTTTGCTGAAATTGTTGATTATTTCTACTGATTTTTTAGTTGATTCCCTAGGGTTCTCTAAGTATACCATCATTGTTATTGTTGTAATTCTTGTTTGGAAGGCACAAAGAAATATCTCTATGCTCCTCTTACTAACTGGGCTGTTTTATTTCCCACCCTTTTCCCCTCCCCCTTCCTCCTAGTCTCTGCAGTCAAAGACCCACATTTTAAACCAACTAAGCAAGGAACTCACAGGCTTAAGGCTTTCACTGGTTTATGTGATTCTGCAAAAAAAAAAACCAAAACCCAAAGGACCTAAGATTTTGAGCTAGACATTCCTTAAGAATAAGAATTATTTTATTTTATATATTTGAATCCCCATAACTTAATATGGTGCCTGGCATGTTGTTGATTGAATAATCCATTTTGTAGGGGAGGAAATTGAGGCACAGAGAAGGAAAGTGACTTCCTCAAGGTCACAAGACTAATAACAATGATAATAATTTTAAAGTTTTGCAAAGAATTTCATATATGTTATCTCGTTTTATCTTTACTACAATCCTTGGAGGTAGGTACTATTATTGTCCTCATTTTACAGATGAGAAAACAGTCTGGTAGTGATCAAGTGACTTATTCAGGATCACACAGCAGTTAATGTCTGAAGCAGGATTAGAACTCAGGTCTTCCTGACTCCAGGCCCAGCACTGTAGGCACTATTCTCCCTGGCTGCTAAGTCACATCTTTAGAACCCAGACCTGCCTTTGCATTTTCCTATCCAGCCTCTCATAAGGCTTAGTGTAAATTTCTGCTACTACCAAGATGATGGCTCCATGTGTAACAGAGGAGTGAAGGTCATCTAAACTTTTGGAAGACCACAGAGGAGGTGCTTATGAAATGACCTAGCACAGCCACATTACTAGTAACTGAAATTTGGGGGGACTCTTTCTGGACTGTATGACTGTTGGAGCCATGGAACTCCACAGTCCTTAGAGAGATGAAAGAGAGAATTACCTATGAAGTCCTTTACAGAGTTGGGGGAAGGAGATGGTCCCCGGATATGGAACATTACATAAATTTGTAGATTTTTTTCACTGTAATCATCAATTTTTCTAATTATTTTTCTTCCTCTTCTTTTTCCTCTTTAAAAATTCTTTGTTAAATGGGTTCATTGTCTAGGAGTGGAGAAGGGGAAGGATAAAAGAGAAAATGAAGGCAATGTAGATACAAAATATATCAATAAAAATTTGTTAAATGTTTTAAAAAATGAGTATCACCTGGGGGAAATATGGGTCCATTAGGATGTTTTACCAAGCATAAATTACAAAATAGAAGCCCAGAGAGAAGGATTAATGAACAAACACGATGGGCTGGTCACATAATGAGATTGAGGGAGAGCCAATGGGCCCTCCATGGGCTCCACTGATGTCAGAAGAAAGTAAGGAAGACCCTCAGCACCTTGGGTGGACCCCCTGTGTATCCTCAGTCAGTCATTCAATAAGCATGTCTTAAGCACCTACAATGTACAGATCACGGGTCACAGATTCATCAGAATATCAGTCAAAATAATGCCCCCCACCCATTTCTATAGCACCTCAGACCTTATATAGTCCTTTCCCATGTGCTGATTCTGTGAAGGCCTCTGGGAAGGAAGAAGGGCAGGAAGAATTGCCCCACTTTTGAGTGTGGGGTCATTGAGGCTCCAAACAAGCCAGGAGGTGGCAGGACTGAGTCTTGGGATCAGATCTATCTTCTCACAGCTCAAATCCAGTTTTACTGTCCCATACAGTCTCGTTAAAAAAAACATCTTGCAGGTGGCCCATCATAAAGCCAGAAAAGCCCCAGGCCTCAATTGACAATGCAAGCTTCCAATGGGGCTTACTATTCATCAGTTTCCCTCTTTGTCCAGGACAACACCTGCAGAAGCTGAAAATGTGTGCATGCTTTGTTCCATCTCCACAGAGAAGATGTATGTATTGAAACTAGGATTCCTAAAGTAATTCAGCTCTCCTGGAGGAGTAGAAAGAGCCCTGAAGGACTTGGGAGACCTGGATTCAAGGCCTGGCATCAACAGTTAACAGCCATCAGAGCTAAAACCATCTATCCTTGCTCCTGGGGTGAAGACTCCAACAAATCACCCCAGGCAAACCACCCATTGCTGTGTGAAGTTAGGGGTGGGGGTTTGCTGAGCAAAATGGGGAGGAAGCCCATCATCTGTTAGCTTCCGGCTTTAGCTAATTATCATTACTAACTATCTACAGGTTGCTAGAAAGGCAGCTTGATGTCATGGATAATGAGTAGTCTTTCCTGAGCAAATCAAGATGCCCTACATTCAAATCCTGCCCTCTACACTGCAGTACCCCAGGCCACTCTTTAAGACCACCAGATCCAGAGAGGGTGCCAATCTGCACTGGTGGAGGGAGTTTCCTTCCCAGAATGACCTCATACATTGTTGAGCTCAGTTGTGTATAGCCCCTTGAAGCACTGGCCATAGGGCTAGTCAGCATCTTTTGGGGCAGACACCAAAACATCTTCCATGTTTTGGGATAGAGCATCATGTTGAACCTTCTCATAAACTTTCCCTTCCCCCCACACTCTTACTACCCTTCAATCCATCCTTTATCCTACTTTCAGAATCATTTTACTAACCCATATAGCCTGGTCATGTCACAACTCTGCTCAGAAATCCTTAGTTGCTACCCACTGTCTTCTGAGGAAAAAATGGGGTCCTTAGTCCATCATTCAAGGTTCTCAGGGGCAGCTAGGTGGTGCGGTGGATAGAGCACCAGTGCAGGAGTCAGAAGGACCTGAGTTTAAATCTCACCTCAGACACTTGACACTCACTAGCTGTGTGACCTTGGGCAAGTCACTTAACCCCAATTGCCTCATCCTGGGCCATCTCCAGTCATCCTGATGAATATCTGGTAACTGGATTCAAATGACTCTGGAGGAGAAGTGAGGCTGGTGACCTGCACAGCCCTCCCTCACTCAAAACAAAGTCAAGTGCAAGTCATGTCATCACTTCTCTGATGGCATGGTCTTCTTCATCAACGAAGGATGAACACCCACAAAGTTCTCACCAATTGGATACCACCCTCCCTTTCCAGATCCATTATATGTAATTACCCTCCATACAACTCTCAACTGTGATGACACCAGTCTCTTCTGCTTCCCCCCAAAGTATTATGTGCCTTTCTACCTTGCCCAAGGTCACACAGATGGTAAGGTTCTGAGGCTGGAATTGAACCTAGGCCATTTCACCCAAGAGCCAGTGATCATTCCACTGTATTTCACTCTCTCCTCTGACTCCAACTTCAGGAATCTTTCCACTGAACCATGCTGCCTGGATGATGCCTGTTTTAACCTTCTTTCCCATGCTCCCAATGGTAGAAATCCCAAGTTGGGAAGAGGGAGGAAAGGGTTAGGGAAATTACCATGAATTAGGTTTTATTTCACTTGGCCATTGGCCACACAGTTCAAATAAAGTGCATTCTCTCCTAAATTTCTCTCACAGGCAAAATTCAGAAAATAAGATTTGATTAATTTCACATTTGGTTCTTTCAATAAGAAAATGAGAAAAGAGGGGGAAAGGAAGAGAAAGAAAGAGAGTGAAAATAAAAGATTTCTCCTCTTTGGGGCTTCTTTATGTCTCTAGACCTGACTCCGCTAAATAATTAAGTGCAATTTTAATCTATAATGAAAGACCATTTTAGGACAAAAATGACTCCAATACCAAGACTGTTCCTAGCACCAAGAATTAAGTTTATCACCTGATTTCGTTATTCCTCTCCCTAGGCCAGTTCAAAACAGTTTAATCCAGCATCATCATAATAGTTGCAATGTATCTCATACAATCTATATTTCTACGTTGCAGAACATTTAATATTTGCAAAGAACTTCATATACATTATCTCATAAGACCTTCACAACAGCCCTAAGAGGGAAAAGATAGAATTATCCCCATTTTATAGGTGAGGAGAGATGAGTGACTTCCCTAGGGTCACACAGCTACCCAGCTTCTGAGGCAGGATTTTAACAGATCTTCAAGTCTAGCACTGGATAACATTGTTCTCTATTAATCCTCTCTACCCTTCTTGGATTAGAATGAAATATTATGAACAACTATTTCACAAGTAAGAAAGCTAGTTGACAACAAATAAACTGGGCTGGGCTGAGCTGCTGTAGAAAGAGGGCTGAATGTGGAGTCATGTGACCTGGGTTCAAATCATCTTTCTATCACGTAATACCTATGTTCTTGGGCAAATCTGTTAACCTTGAGGGGAAAGTCTAAGTGGCTCACTTTAATGACCTCTGCTGCTAATGACTTCCAGCTTGAATTCATCATGCTATGGAGGGTGATCAAATCCTAACTGTACCTCTTACTAACTTCTAGACCTTCAATGAGTCATCTCAGCTCTTTAAGTCTCAGTTTCTCTATCTGTAAAATGGGGAGGTCACACCAGGTGGCTTCCAAGATCTCCTCCATCTCTAAGGACTATAATCCTATAGGTTTTTCAGTAGACTGGCCTGGTAAGGAAGAGAAAGAGCCAAGACTGGAGTCAGGGTCATTTATTTATTAGTCCAATACTACTTATCTAGAAAGGCAGTGTAACATTGGGTAAAGCGCCAGACTTTCAGTCAAGCAGCCCTGGGCTCCAGTCCTCTCTCTGATTCTATGTGACTTATAAGCAAGTCATTTAAGCTCTCTGACCTCATGGGAATAATGATGCCTCTATTATCACTGGATTGCCGTAAGGGTCAAATGAGGTGATGTATGTAAAATACTTTGCAAACCTAAAAGCATTATCCAAATACCAGCTATTATTGACCATAATAAACACAGCCATTAGCTCCTTTTCCTTCATTTTGTTTTCACATAAGTCTATTGAAAAGGAAAGCCACTGACCCGGGAAGAAGTAGACCTGGACAATTGTCCTGGCTCCACTCCTACTTAGTCATGTGAATTTAGGTGTCTCTTCTCATCACTATGCCTCAGTTTCCTTAATTGTCAGATGAAATACCTTGACAAGATTGTCTACAAAAATCATAGTACCCCAGATTAGAGCAGGAGAGGACCCTAGAGCTGATCTTCAATTGCTTCGTTTTACACATAACAAAACTGAGAGTCAGAAATGGGGGGTGGGAGGGTGACCCATCCAGGGTGTTCAGTAACCAGAACTGGAGTTCAAACACAGTTTATTAATTCCAAACTCCTTCCATTGTTCCATCATAAACTTGGATTTAAAGCTTGCCTCATTCCCTAGCTATGCAATGTTCCTCTGTAAAGTGAGTGCCTTAGACTCTCCCAGAACCATAGAACGGGTGGAGAAGGGACTTCAGAGGCCATCTATCTACTCCAATTGGTAACTGAAGAAGAATCTCCTCTTCAACACATTTCACATGTAGACTACCCAACATTTGTTTGGAGACCTCTAATGAGATCTCAATGACCAATTCAGCTCTAAATCCTAGAGCCCTGTAATCAAAGACAAATCACCTAACATCTCAGTTGCCATTTTCTTGGGAGTGGAAAGAACATTTACTCTAGCTTTCAACTAGGGTCTTCCTTGTATTTCCTGTACATGACACCATCTTCCAGTTCCATGCCTTTACACATACCATCTTCATGATCTCATCTCTCAGCCTCTTGAAATTCCTAGCTCCTCTCAAGACTCAGCTTAGATACAACATCCTATACGAAATCCTATGTTCTTCATTACAAGTGATACTTCATCCCCAAATAAGTAGCATTTGCTTTATGTGTGTGTGTTGTGCACACACACATATAAATGTGTGTATACACACATGCACAGATATACATATATAGTATGTGTGTATACATACATATGTATATTGAATCTTGTATATTGTATGGTATGTCTACATTATATTTCTATGCATTGTATACATGTGTGTACGTATGTACATTCTTACATACTTCTCTGTCTGGCTGTGAAATATGAAGTTGTCTATAATAATGGTCAGAGCAAGCTCCAGAGCTTTGGGGTGGGGAGAGGAGACTGAAGAATTCTCAGGCTGCTTCTCTGCTGACTCAGCATCCCTTCCTGTTCAATGCCTTTTTTTCCTTTTCTAATTTGTCTGTGAGGATCTGTACAGTAACTTTCACCATAAGTTTCTTTACTTCATTTTAAATTGGTTTCCTGTCATTTTTATAGGACACAATTTATGGTGCTTTAAAAAAAATGTAAAAATGTCTCTGGGCCTCAGCCTTTCTTTAACTGCCTCCTATATAGTGTTTGTCTTCTAACCTTTTTCTCTTTTTTATACAGTGCTTTGAGGCTGGCAGATGGATGTGTACATAGCCAGAGAGTGGGGAGGAGGCAGGTAGCCAGGTGTGACTGTCACTCCGTGAGGTTCATTACTCTGGACAGCTCCTCCACCGAATCTTCTAAAGACAACTCATCACCTCTGTCTCTCTCTGTCTACATAATGCTAAGCCCAGACACTTGCACAGATGTCTTTTCTCCAAATATCCCCAAGCAATTTCCAAACACTAATGAGTAATCATCCAAGCAATCAGTAGATCAACAATCTTTTATTAAGTTCCTACTGTGTGCTGGGCAGTGGGTTCTATATGGAGATTCAAAAACAAAGGTAAAAGTGATACCTGCCCTTAAAAAGCTTACATTTTAAGGGGGAGCACAACATGCATGTATATAGACATATCCAAAATACGTACAACATAACTTTGTGAAATAAATCACTGGCAGTTGGTGGGCCAGGAAAGGCCTCTTACAGAAGGAGGAATATCCATCATATCCAGTCCCTCTCTATGATGGTCTTGATCATATGATGCCTCCTTTCAGAGAGTTTATTTATTCATAACTTTCATTACACAAGTAAGTATTATGTCCTTAGTGCATTCCAGGTACTTCACTAAATGCTGAGGATAGAAAGAAAAAATTACCCAGAAGTGACACAGTTTCTGTCCCCAGCAACAATGGATGGAGGGTGGAGCCTGAAGTCAGAAGGACCTGAGTTCAAATCCTGCCTCAGACACTTACTAGCTATGAGACCTTAGGCAAGTCACATACCTTCTGTCTACCTCAGTTTCCTCCGTTGTAAAATGGGAATAATAACAGCACCTATTTTTCCAGGGTTAAGACAAAGCCCTTCACATTCCAATTCTCAACAAGATGTCCCTCATGAATCTCCTAGAGAATAAGTTAACTACCACCACCCCTTCCTACCAGAATGGTACCAAGTGATGAGGAGTTCAGAGAAGGAAGATCCTGGTGAAAAAAAGAAATGAGAACATGGAGTGCATGACCCACAGGACAGATGGCCCTATTTTGAGATCACAGACAAATCCTGGAGCATCTCACTTCACCTCAGGGACTTTCTCTGAGTCTAACAATTGAACTTCAAGACCATGTTGTCCACTGAGTTTGGGCTCAAGAAAAACCAGGTGATGTTGGATCAGTCTTAATAAAATGTGGGTCTTTCTGGAAGGGTTGTCTTCCAACACAGAAACTTTTAGCAGCAGGTACAGCCATTAGAATATGACTGAGGACTGTGACCCTTGCACATCTCTGTTCCCTGGGGATGTTCTAGGACTGGGACTAAAGTGAACAGGAGCTCTTGGGCTCTTCACAGTCATGGGGGCCCTGAACGGTGACTGAAGACCCTGAATGCCTGCCCATTGTTGACTGATTCTTGCCTGTCCTGCTTTACACAAACTTGTGACTTCTAACCAACTCCCATCACTTGGCCAATTTTAGAGCTTCCAATGATAAGATAAACGAACCTCTTGTTCTTGCTTGCTCTTTCATTGTATCACAGTTCAGAGGATTCATCTGGAATGTAGACCAAGTCAGTTGTATCCCATAAATCCACAGGCTTCTTGGCTTCCTATATCCTCTAGTTGATAAGGACTGACAGCTGAAATCAGAGCTTAGAAGATGGGTTCAAATCCCACCTCTGACTCTTAAAAACCTATGTGACCCTAGTCTTCTATTTGCCTTAACTACTATTTGCCTCAGTTTCCTCATCTGTAAAATGGGGATAGTAGTAGCATCTACTTTTCAGAGTTGTTTTGAGGTTCAACTGAGATCAAAAGCATAGATTTAAAGTTGGACAGGACACGAGAGACCATTTGGTCAACTGTCTCATCTTACAGATAAGGAAACTACACCTCAGAGAAGTTAAATAACTTTCCTGGGGCCCTCTAATCAATCAAAAAGCATTTATCCAGGGTCTATTGTGCGCCAAGGAACTGGGGATGTGAAAGCAAATGCAACAGCCCTACTCTCAAGGAGCTTGCCTTCTGTCAGGAGAGATGACATGTACATAACTTATTACACACAACAAATTCAAGGCATTATGGGAGGAAGAGTCTTGGTGGCCACAGGGATTGGGAATGTCTTTATGTCAAAGCAGAGTTTGGGAAAAACCAAGGGATTCTAAGAGGTGAGTTAGTCCATAGCCCAGATGGGTCTGGAACCCAGGTCTTTCTCACTACAGCCTCCCACTCTTATTCCATGTTCCTTCTCTGATCAGGGAAGGAACATCCCTTTGCATATTTGAATCAGATGTCACATGAATGTTCATGGTTCCTATTTTCTGCCAGGAGAGTATACACTTCCCTGAGGCAGAGGCTGCTTCACTTCTATCTCTCTATATCCCGAGCCCCGAGCTCAGGGTCTGGTATGTGTGCAGTAGACACTTAATAAATGCTTGGTGGATGAACTGTTGAACAGATGACAGCCTCCAAAGACCAGCTTTGGATAGGGTTTGGGTAGGTGTCTGCTACTGGGACCAGATCATCTAGATGGAGTTTTCCTACTTGGAACCTCTGAATCTGTGATCTCTTCCAAAGCTATAAATGATAGTTAACATTTATGCCATCCCTAATGGGAGACAAAATGCTTTACTGACCTTGCCTTGCTTAAACCTTACAAAAATCCAGAGGGGAATTCTAGAGGTAGCATCATTTCCATTTGACAGATGAAACTGTCAAACTAAGGATCAGAGGCGGGATTTGAGCCCACATCTCTCCTGACTGCAGCTCCAAAACCATTCCTTTTAGCTCAGCAAAGACAATAGAGGCAGGATAATGTAATGTCTAAAATTTAAGACCTTGAATTCAAAAGAACCACCTCTGTCACTCACTAGCTGGGCAGATCACTTCACCAGACTCAGCCTCAGTTTCCTCATGTGTCAACTGGGCATGAAAACATTATTTGTAGTAACTTAGGCTTATAGATTTGGTGTAAAGACCAGTGAGACAATGGATGTAAAAAGCTTTGAAGAATATCAAGTGT
Source organism: Notamacropus eugenii (assembly GCF_028372415.1). Classification (NCBI taxonomy): domain Eukaryota; kingdom Metazoa; phylum Chordata; class Mammalia; order Diprotodontia; family Macropodidae; genus Notamacropus; species Notamacropus eugenii. The sequence goes on from NC_092874.1 coordinate 16,783,217, forward strand.
AAGTTATCATTATTCATGAATCCCCCTTTGGAAGGTCCATCCCTCCACATGTGAGCTGTATGACTTTAGAAAAGTCATTTCCCCTCTGTAGGCTTCTGTTTCCTCATAAAATAACAGGGGCTGGGCCAAATGATATCTAAAGTCCCTTTCAGTTCTGACATTGTCAGATTCTAGGCTACAACAGTCATCCCCTCACAACCACACATCCTCTTGGGGTCACTCAACCAGGAGCCCTCCTCCCCACCCCCTTCAACCATGAGGAGTTTGTAGTATGTCGAGAACAAAAGCAAGGACATGCAAGGGGGACAGGCAGCAGGCATGCCCAGATTAAAATTGATAAGGTTAAGACAGTAGCATCTTTAATAATGTGGCCATTCCTTTCTCCTCTTTCCCTCTGGGATTGCAGCCCGGGTGCTGACTGCCGAAGAATCAGTCATTAACGGCCAGGAAATGACTTCCCCATCAATCAGAGGTTTGCTCAGCCATGTTTCAGCTTTTTTCCCCTTTCTCGGCGTAATTATTCTCATCCACCACTGATTACAGTTTATAATAGCCATAATTCTCTCCAAATCAATCATTACTTTATTTAACCACAGGGTGACCAGTGGAACATGAGAGAACGCAGATACCTGAGGCCCCTGTCTCCTGTTTTGGAAATGCTCTACTTGGTCTGGATCTCATTTAATCATCCCTGTGTTCAAAGAAACCGGAGGGTCTCCAACAGAGGCATTTCTTCCTTGACCTCACTCTTTCCTTCCCCCACCACCCTTTTTCTCAAAGAGGAGTGATGGCTTTTTAAAGGGAAATCTGTGAGAAATTACTGCCTGGGTCCTAAGTGACTTCTCAGGCAACTGGGGAGATGGTGGTGGGCAGGGGTGGGAGGGAGATTGAGGTGAGGGTTCTTTTCACAGAACTCCAAGCTCCCTTGAATTACCTACTTGACTGTAACCTTCTGAAGGGGTGGTTTCAGGGTCATTGGCAAGACCTCACTATCCTTGTCTTTTCCACCTGCTGGCTGGTGATGGGACACTGCCACCATCTAATAGTACAAATCCTTTTATCCCATTAGGAACAAGTAAGACAAAGTACCATAGAATGATATCTGCACTGGGCACTAAGGTGCCAAGATCAAATTATATGATCACAGATTTATAGCTAGAAGGGTCCTTAGAGGACATTGAGTTAAACCCTCATATTATTTTTACAGATGAGGACACTGAGGCACAGAGAGATTAAAAGACTTGCCCAAGATCAGAGAGTCAGTAAGTTTCTGAGGCAGAATTTAAACCCCTTGCCTCCTGACTACTCCAAGTCTAGTTCCCTATTTACTAGTCCTAACTCCTTATTCAACAGGTGAGAAAACTGAGTCCCAGAATGGTGAAATCATTTGTCAAAGATCACCCAAGTTTTAAGTGGCAGAATGAAGATTTGAACTAGGTCCCAACTCCAGGTCCAGAATTCTCTTGCCTACATTCCACTGCCTCTGAGTTTTTTGCTTTGTCACCTCTGTGACTTGAAGCAAGTCACTTAGTTTCCTTACCTGTAAAGTGAAGGAATTGATCCCTTGAATGAAAGTTTTCAGAGGTGGGCGCTCCACCTGCTTTCAGTGGTAAGGTGTAATTGGCTGACATCCATTCATCAAAATGGGTATGGTGATGACTGAGGAATGGCGACTGAACAGGGACAGACAGGCAGAGAGGAGGAGAACCGGAGAGAACACCATCAAGACAACCCAGCACAATCCAGGAGGAGAGGCTCGTCACTAGTCTCGACTGCTACAAAGATCAAGGAGGACGTGGACTCCTCTTGTTTGCGGGTAGGATGTCCTGTGTTTATATGCCTATCCACACATGCGCAGATGTACTTCCGACTATTAGAGAAGTAGGTAGGATAATCTAGTAGATGGAATCCTAACTCTTGAGTTGGGAAGATGGAGACTCAAATCCTGACCCTGACACTTCATACATCTATGAACAAGCTATTCACCACTCTTGACCTTACCTTCCCATCTGTAAAATGGGGACAGTAATATCTACCTCACAAGCTCCAGTGACTGAGTGGATATAAAGCACTTTGCACACTTTAACAATGTGTATAAACGTCCATTGTTATTAATACTCAGGCATTCTGAGCTGTGCTTCTAGGAAGAAGCAAACCCCTCACTAAGAGGCAGGAGTCAGGAAGAAGGCTGAGAGAGAGTTTGTGACATTTTTAGGAGATGCCACAAATAAGAGAAAGTGAGCTGTGGGGCAGCCAAGCCCATATCCTGTCATGGGGGAAAATGAACTTCCCCCTCTGGCAGACTTTGAAAGACAGAGAAAGCTGTATGGTCCTTGGGCACTGGAAACTTGGGCCCCCAGAGTGGTTTTTTTGCAAGCTTTTTTTTTGTTTCAGTTTTTTCCAGATGACACAGTGGTTATGCACCATTGAAAAGTCTTAATGAGCAAAGCACCTGTCACAAGAAGACTGGGGTGGCAGACGCTGCCAGGCACCCACCAGCAGCTGCTTGGAAGTCAGATATGGATGGAACTTAATGGAGAGAAGGCATGGTCTGAACACATATCAACTTCTCTGAGACGTGTGTGTGTATGTGTGTGTGTATGTGTGTGTGTGTAATGAGCTGAGCCCTCATACCAAGGGGCTGATTCCCAATATACATTTGCCAGATCTCTGGAGAACATCAAAGAGCTGCTTCTAAAAGAAGGAACTCTGTAAACCTCAACCATCCTAGAAAAATAGACTACTATGGATATAGCCAGAGGATGCACCAAGTAAGCCTACAGGATCTCAGGCTCATAGGTCTAGAAATGCAAGGGACCTCTGAGGCCACCTGCCCCAACTCTGTCATTTTACAGATGAGGAAACAGGCCCAAAGATAGGAGGTGATTTTCCCAGGGTCACAGAGTGAGTGGCAAAGCCATGTCTTAAACTTGGGTCCTCTCACTCCAAATTCAGCACTCTTTTGGTACAGGAAGTAAAACTCAGTCACAGAGGAAAACCCCATTGCACAAGTAGCCAACAAATGTCCTTGGCGTTGGGTCCCAATCAAAGGAAGCTTTATTCACATTTCATAGGTCTTGAGCAGGAAAGGGCCTTTGAAGTCATTTAGCCAATAATATCCTTTATGGGTGAGGAGACTGAGGCTCCAAGAGGTCATTTCTTACTCAGTATTGGGAGCAAAAAAATAGGCTTTCCTTTCCTTTTCTACTGTGATTTTGAGACAATGGGAGAGCTGCAGCAAGCTGGACCCTAGATCATCTCTTAGGATCCTCACAGGCTGGAGAGGCATTTTTTTTGGCCTCCCTCTTGCCTTCCTCATTTAATACCAAGTTGGCAGGGGGTGGGGGAGAGAAGAGTACCCGACAGCTTTCTGGGAAGGTGTCTGATATTGGACATAAAAGAGAGCCATGAATCAATGAGACTCATTAATATTCATAGGCAGCAGATTAAGGTTGGGGAGAAAAATTATTTATGAAACAGTGCTATTGTCTTCCTATTGGAAAAAAGAAAAGGATTTTGTTTAGGGATGATTTGAACTGAATGACAGGGAAGTGAGGGACTGGGTGCTTGTCTGCAGATATCTTGGCTTATTTATCTACCCAGAAAAGTCTATGGCAAAGCTGAGTAAGGCCTGTCATGTGAGGGAAGCTGTGGATACTTTGGCCCTGGGTGCTGGGGAGCTAAAACACCCCCCAAGGCTGATGGAGGACACTGAGAAGGAAATGAAAGAATGGAGTAGAAAGGGGGTGCGTACAGGGAGGGCAGGGCTGTGTAACAAGCCAAGAAAGCAAGAGGCTAAGTCTGTATTTGATAATAAGAGGGGGATGGGAGGAAGAACATAGCCTGGTAACTGGTTCAAGTTTGCAGGAAAGATAAGTGACCACTGATGCCCAGGGGAGAGAACACAGAATGAACCAAGAAACTAGAAACGTGGTTTTTATGACCAGTTACTGTGCTGTATCCTTTGCATTCGTTTTAACCCTGTTGATTAGATACTTTTAGATAATCTAATCCAGGATCTCAGAAACACTGGAAGACTTGTTTGAACTGATGCAAAGTGAAGTAAGGAAAGCAAATACATGCTAACCATGATAACCTCAATGAAAAGGAAACCACACTCTGAGAAGCTGTACTGAACCACCTTAGCTCCAGAGAACATAGAAGATACATGCCTCCCTGCATTCCGTAGGGCGAAGGGGGAGAGTCAGAAGGGGGAAGTGTTGTGTATGATGTCAGACTTGGGCACTGAGTCAGTTCTTTGTTTTGGGGGGCAATTGGGGTTGCGACAGAGTTCATTATTTTTGTTTGGCTACTTTAATATTTTATTCAAGGGTTGACTCAAAAATTTAAATATGTAAAAATAGCTAGGACTTTGGAAGAACAAAAGATAGCAATAAAACTTGTTTTCAAAAATAAAGGATTCTAAAGTCCTCAGGCCCCCTGAATTTCAAATACTTTATTTCTACAATATTGAAAGTGTCTTACTAGTAATTATCTTTACCAGTCATCCTTCCCTTATTCTAGAGCCTTCTTCTCCCCATCAACTACCTTGTATTTCTTTTGTTGGTGTGTGTATGTATGAATGTGTATGTATGTATGTTCACATTGTCTCTAGCTATAGAATATGCTCTTTAATGACAAGGATTGCTTTATTTTCGTCTCAGTGCTCCCAGTGGCTAGTACCACGCCTGGTACACAGCAGGTGTTTAATAAATGCTTGTTGACTGGTTGATTGTATCCTTGCGGAGGAAATATTTCACAATGAGGGGTAGATTGTCTATTGTTTGAAATTTCAAAAAGATCAGCGTATCATGTATGCCCCTTGCACATACCATGGCCTGGCATGCCGATCTACCTCAGAGATGCTAGATGCTACAATACACCAGCTCATGAGCAAAAGTCCTGAGTGAATGTCAGATTGATTATTGTCCCTATACCAATAATACGTTTTAGAGTTCGGAGGATTGTTCAATAGCCAGATGTAGTCATTCCCGCCTCTTCTCTCTGATAGGGGAGAGACTGAGCCTAATGAATATCTTGATCTCTGCAGCTCTTAACCATAGTAGAGTTAAAGCTGATCAATTGTTCAGCACCAATCTGGTGAGCTCCCAGGAGCAGGGGACCACGGGACTTCCCCTGGGAAGGAGGATAAACCAGTCTAGATTAGAAATGGAGCAAGTTAAAACTTCTGAGCCTTGGCATAGCAATGGAATCAGCTCATGAGAGCACTGCATTTCTAGCCTGACTGAGATAGGGAGACTCAATCAGATATACGTGTGAGCATGTGTGTATACATATACATATAGAGAGAGAAAGAGAAAGATACGGGAGAGTGGGAGGACACAAAGGCAGAAATAGAGAGACAGAAAAGAGAATGAGAAGGAGGATGGCAAAATGGGAGGGAGAGGAAGGGAGGAGGAGACAGAGAGAGAGGAGAGAGTGGAGAGAGGAAAGAGAGAGACATAGACAGAGACACAGCGCTAGAGAGAGATGGGGAGAGAGAAAGAGGGAAGCATGAAGGAAAGGAGGGAGGAAATGAGAGAGGGAGGAAGAATTGTACATGTACCCTTAAACTGTACATGTATCTTTGAATCAGTAGGATCTCAAGGGATCTTTAATCCTTTATCTAGTGTATGCAGACAGAAGGGACTGCTATGTCAGATATTAAGTTGGGTATGGATAAGACTGAGATGGAATTTAACCTCTACACTACCCAGTTTGGTCAAGTTCCACTTTACATAGGAGGATCTGAAAGGAATTGGAAAGAAGACCTGGAAATGTCAAGGGAAAGTTGAAAAGAGCAGAAGGTGCGTCTGTAGGTGTTTACATTGCGTGAATATGATGCTGACATTTTAAACTCTGATTACATCCTCAGAGACATTCTCACTGAAATTCCAGTAGTGGTCACCAAGAGATGAATAGTAACGCCTCAATTATATTTCACAGACCAGATAATGAAACTCTTCCCCTAAGACAGATGACAGAGAGCTGAAACACTACACATTATTCAGGTATCTGATTTGGTACTTTCCATTTTAAAATAATCACATGACTATTTATTAAATGTTATCTACACATAGTTACATAATAGCAACAAGAGACTATACCATCTGAAGCAAAATATTAAAAAATAGATAACCTAGGTACAAATGGGTGTTTTCTGACCAGCACACCTTTTTCATCTCAATTTTTTAACATGGGCAAAACTCCAGTGTCTTCTCTGAGATAATTAGAACTCCCCATGAAGCTTCTAGTTATTAACAAGAATCCCTGAATTCCTATTTCTAAGAGGCATGTGGAAAGAGAATTGGATTTGAAATTAGAGAATTTGGTTTCAAATCCCAACTCAATAACCGTGTCACTTAATCACTTCCAGAGTTTCCTCATGTTTTCAAATGAGGAGTTAGTTGGACTAAGCCTGGGATTATTCATCTTTTTTTTTTTGTTATTCCATGGACCCCTTCACCCCTGGTGAAACCAGCGGCCCCACTTCTAAGAGTAATGTTGTCAAATGCCCAAAATAAAATACGTAAGATTATACAACAAACTGCATATGTTAATATTAAATAATATTGATATATTTATTATATTGTTAATGGTCAAATTATAAATAATATTAAACATTATTTTAATGAGATTAAAATGTAGTTATCAAACTTTATTTTGGGGAATAAACATGCACAGATGCCTTGAAGTTTACCAACAGACCCCTGGGGGATCCATGGATCCTGGACAAAGGACCCTTGGATGAGATCATTTCTGAGGTTCCTTCTAGGGGTGCCTGCCAACCATATACCTGATTCTGGCTCCCTACTTGAGGACTAATTCTATGGGCTCCTTTCTCAGTGTTTTGGGCTAAACTTTCTGCAGAAAATTCCCTAGATCTTGGTTTGACTCTTTTTCTAAGGACCTCTCAAGAACAACTTCCACTGGGTATAAACCCCTAGTTAGCATCTACCAGGGCATCTGGAGTCTGGTTCCTCTTCCTTTTGGAATGACCTTTTAAAAAGAGAAATTACCTGTCTTGTGGTTTTTTCTGCATCCAAACTGAAAGGAAAAATAAAAAACATTGGTTAGTAACTATTGTGTACCTATTTTATGTGACTTTTGACTTCCAATGGAGAATGGAAATTGCTTGGCTGAGCTAGCTTTCCTCCATCTGTTGTACACACACACACACACACACACACACACACACACACACACACACACACACACACACACACCACATACCCCTCCAGGATTCACAAATCTCCCAAACCTTTGGAATAATTAGTCCCTAGCATTGACTGACTTTTAGGATTTATCAAGCAGAAAGAGACTAAAATGTACTCAGGGATTGAGTTACCTTCAGATGGTGAGTTAGTTAACCAGGATTCCTTCCTGTTCCAAATCTCCAATCCTCTGACCACGTCCTCTCAAGCCTGGGAAGTTCTGCTCACTTAAATCCAACTCACGTCCAAGTCAAGGCATCACCTTCGTGATGTCATTGGTCGTCCTCAAGAATAAAGCTGAATAACAAGCTCCTACCACACAACTTAAACCATTGGGAAGAAGTAGACTTTCTTTTTTTTTTTCTCTTTCTCTCTGAAAGACACACAGCCCTTCTTTTGGATTTTAAGGATTCTACAATATACGTGGCATCCCAGATTTGGAACTGGAAAGGGCTTTAAAGGTCATCTAATCCAACCTTTCATCTTACAGATAAGGAAACTGAAGATCTCGAGAAGTGCAGAGAATTACCCAAGAGATAATAATGAGTAGAGATAGTATTCGAACCCAGATCCTTTGATTCTGGAGCCCATGATGCTGTGCCACCTCTCAGACAGAACAATTTAATGTTGTGATGTTTCAATACTTTGAGGTTCCACTAGATATTGGCCTGACCAGTGCATATCACTAAGTCACCCTGGCAAAGGTGAACTTTGAAGGAGGTACTTTAGTCAAAAAAGTCACTGGCGGCTACCTCTGTCCCTGGCAATGATCTATCTGAGTTCACCCAGGCTAGGCTGCTCTTCTCAGAAGACACACATCATCCAGCAAAGACAGGAGCATGAAGCCATTCCGTCATGATAGGTAGCACCTTAGAGAACCCAATCACCAGTCAGCCATAATGAGACGCAGGAGGAGGCTTTTTCAGAAGTTTTGAGTCTGTCCAAGATGTGGGGATTCTGTCATCTCATCAGTGTGGATGCTTCCACCAGTGGTACAACCCACCCATCTTGTGCCACTCCTGTCCGCATCTTGCTTTAACGTTATAACACGAGTCTAGCACATGCACCGTGAACTTTCTTAGCCTTCTCTTGACATCATGAAGACCCTAGTGGAATAAGGGACTGGCCATTGATTATCTCTCACTCGCACAACCTAACCAGTCCACCTTCTTTTCAGTTCATACATGTCTTCAGTGGCCTCCTTTACCCCTCTTCTCCTTCTTAGTTCCATTTTTGTAACATGTTACAGCTTGCCCATACCCACCATGCATGTTGGCATGGACCTCTGGATATAATTCTTTTTAAAAAATTCCTTGGAAACCAGTTCTCCATGACCCATGACCAAAGAACAAAAGAAATGTTTACAAGAAGCTAAAATAACAAACCAGGGAAACTGTGTCAGTTACCTGAGGTCCCCTCAGTCAAGCCTGGTCCTCCATGTAAGTAGCTTGATGCCTTATGCTTTTCCAAGCTCCCCACTTCTATTGCCTGAGATTCAATCATGCCAAGGTGAGCCAAATGTGGGGAGGGAGTCTTCTGGACCAACGCAATCTGGGCTGAGCTCTATTTAGTTTGGCAAAGTGGTCATGTATGTAAGGCTCTTGAGAATCTGCTTCCCTGCTCCTAGTCAGGGAGCTTCTCTCTGTCTTTCTTGCCCTGTGATGGTCTTCCTGGCAGATTCCTATTTCCAGGACTGAGCTCCCAGCTCATCAGTGGAACTGAGGTAACTTCTCCAGGTCAAGGAGAGATTGATGTCCCTGCCTGGGTCAGCTGTCATACCTCCTTGGAAAGGAATTCCTTACTATTCAGTCCCAGTAAATTCCTTGAATAGTGTTGGACTTAAGAGTCAGGAAGACCTGAATGAGAATCCTATGTCAGATATTTACTAACTGCGTGACCCTGAGCAAGCCCCTTACCCTCTGTTTGTCTCAATTTCCTCATCTTTAATGAGAATAATAGCATCCACCTCCCAGAGTGGCTGTGAGAATATTAGAAGTAAAGTATTTTACAAATCTTACAAGCATTCTATAAATGCTGACAATTAGCTCATTATTATTTTACCAAAAAGTAACTCAAGGCAAAGATAATTAAGGGACTTATGCAGGGTCAAACCACCAGTAAGCGTCAGAGGCAGAGGGAAAACCCCGGTCTCATTGACTTCAAGGACAGCCCTCTATGCTCTCTACCATGCTGCTTCTTAAATATAACAGAAAATGCCCACCACCAGTGTGGGTAGGGTCATGCCATCTCACCCTACTTAACAGATCCTTTGGGACAGGGGCAGTTTTATAATAAAATCAACGTCAGTCATTGTAAAACACAAAATCAACCTTCCTAAACCTCTCAAAGTTGAGAGTTGTGGGATCTTCTGGGCCCATGTTCTGGCTGCATGGAACCCAAAGCCTCCATGCCAGGCTCCTATTTCCCCACCTGTGGAGTCGCAGGTAAAGCAGCAAACATGACACAGAGTCCCCAGCTTCTCCTCTCTGCCCCTTCTGTCCCAGGCACTCTCCTACCCCACCTTCATGTGTCCTGTGCCCTTTTTTCTCTTCTCAAGGACATTCTATTCAATTCAGCTCAACAACCATTCCTCCTTTCAGCCTCCTGTATGCAAAACCTTAGAGGAAGAACAAAATTTAGATTTCAGAACCATAGATTTGGGGCTGTGACAGATCCCAGAACTCAGGGGGTCTCACTCCTTTGTTTTGAGAACAGACCTTCCACTTCATTTAACCCAGAGGTCCACAGGGATAGAGAGACTGCTCAAGGGCACACAGAGAGTAAATGGTCTTCTTGCTATTTCTCAGCCATAGGACTCCATTTCCCCCCACTGCACCTTTGAACAGGTTAGATCCCACACCTGAGGTGCCCTCCTTTTATCTCCTCTTTTTAAAATAGCTTTTATTCAAACCTCAGCCCAGGTATCAGCTTCTACATGAAGCCTTTTTCCATCCTCCCTTCTTCCGCAATTACCCCAAATTTCTTTTTTATTTACATATCTATGTACCTCTTGTCTCCCCAGAAGAATGTAAGCTCTTTGAGGGTAGGGACAGTTTTATCTTTTGCATACACAGCAACTGGTACAATGTCAGGTGATAATAGATGCACCATGTTGTAGGTACTACCACTACTACTACACCTACTGTTACTACTCCTATTTTGTCATCACTACTACCAGTACTGCTACTGCTGCTATTATTACTACTACTACTGCGTCATTATCCTTACTACCACTAGTACTATTTCTACTAGAACTACTGTTATTATTAATATAATAATGATGATGAAAACTGGCATTTATGTAGTGCTTACTATGTGCCACACACTGTGCTAAGCACTTAACAAATATCTCATTTATCTCCATTTTACAGATGAGGAAACTGAGGCAAACAGAGGTTAAGTGACTTATCCAGGGTCATACAGTTAATAAGTGTCTGATGGGACATTTGATCTCAGGGCTTTCTGATGCCATGTCCTGTGTTCCGTGCACTGTGGCTCTCCCAGCTGTCATCTAAGATCTTTAGCAGATGCTTTTTGATTGATCCAAGAAAGTAGAACAGAATTTTGAACCCAGGCACTTTGATTGAGACTCCAGCCTTCTTTCCACTGTACTGTGCTGCCAAAGGCCCTGCTCACCAGGAACTCTCACTCCAGGACCTACAGGCTCATAACCCCAGTCATCCTCATGTGACTGGACCTTCATCCCAGCTCATGGTGTGGGTCTCAGATGGTAGCAATCCTCTATACCTGTTCTACCTCACCAGAATGAGCTTCAGTCCAAATGTGACCTACACCAAGCATCTGCAAAGGAAAAAGCCTCTTCCTTCTCCCTTTCAAGCCAAGACTTCCTAACTGTGGAACCAAAAGGTTGGTCTATGGTAGTATCAGTTGAGGAGAGGTGACAACAAACCTCCTTCCAGTCTTTTGAGATGACATGTGGACAGGTCTGGAAGGACTGGCAGACTCTGTACCACTCCCCAAGGCACACCCCTGCTTTCTGAGGGAGACAAGAAGGGGAATGCAGCAAGCCTGGAAGAGGTCCTTTCTTGGTCATTACCAAAAGTGGAAAGACATAGAATCATAGTCAAGACTGGAAGGGACCTGGAAGATCATCTAGTCCAAAGCTTTCATTTTATATGGGAGGAAACTGAGACCCAGAGAGAGGAAGCAATTTGTCCAAGATTTAATATCAGAAGCAGGATTGGAACCCAAGTCCTCTGACTTCAGAGGCGAGGCTCTTTCCCTTGGACCACATTCCCTCCCCTGAATGTATCTTTTTCTCTGGGATGTAGAGCCTGTCCTTCCCTAACAGGTCAAATCTAGCCAGCAAGCATTGAGCACCTACTGTATGCCTGACTCTGTGACCCCTTCCCTCAGTTTCCTGCCTGAGCCCAAAGTGAGCTCCTTGTCTCTACCCTCCAAACTCAGCCCCAGATTTCTGAGTTTATGCCCATTGTCTTCTGATTTATTCTAGTTCCTGTTGAGTGACTTTCTGAAAGACCTAGAATATCTCCCTTTGCCAACCAGCTCGTTCCTGTGCCTGGGAAGCCAATTTCTGGTGAAGGTCTGTCACTGGAATAGACTTCTTGGGAAATTTAACAGCCACACTCTGGGGTAAATGAACCATGGAGACGTTGTATTTATAAAGAAAGGGGCCAGATAGAGATAGATGATATCTCTGTATTGATAGAGATATAGGCAAACTCTGCCTGAATCTATAGATGACATCTCCATATTAATAGAGAAATGGGAAACAGCTGGATAGAGCACTGGACCTGGAGTCAAGAAGACTTGGGTTCAGATCCCACCTTAGATACTTTTTAGTTACATGACCTTGACCAAGTCACTTAAAAGGTCTATCAATTTTCCTAGAGTGAGGGAGTGAAACATCCCCTAACCCCAAAGGGACTGTGCTGGCTAAGCATAGAAACATACATATGTGTAAGCATGTGTACATATATGTTCATATATGTGTGCACTGTGTATATGTATACATGTATATGCGTATGAGTGTTTATCACCAGGATGAGAAACTCCTCTCACTAAAATTTAGCCAAATACATGCAGTATCCCATTAATAAATGTTTGTTGAATGGAAAAATATTAATTTTTCCTATTTCTTATAAGGTTTAGAACTGGAAAGTTTCTAATTCAACCCTTTCTTCTGATAGATGAGGAAGTTGAGGCCCCTCCCTAGCTGCTGCTCGGGGGGCACAGCACCTGCCCCTGGTTTTCAGTCCGTGTTTTGGGCATCAGAAGCCAGTCTGAGCCCTTGAGGTTGGGTACGGAGCAGGGGAGGGAGGGGGGGAGAGCTGCCTGCCTCCCTCTCACTCCTGCAGATGGATGAGACAGACAAAATTAATAGCATTGCAAGCCACTGCGGTGCTGATCTGCTTTACAATCCAATTTCGAGGACGTTTTAAAAGTTGTTAGCTGACTGCCAAAAATGAGTATCATTAACAATGGATTCCCAGCTGTTCAGGAAAGCAGAAATATCATTTTCTCTTCATTATGCCTTATTGCAGATGCTATTGATTCAGGCTCATCACAACTCAGAGAGCAATGGAAGCTCCCAACGTCTGTGACTTTGGAGAGTGGTGCCTCGTCTCATTCTCCTTCGTGGGAGAGCGAAGGACACAGTGGCCCGGAAGCCGCAGGACCCAGACAGAGGAGGCCGCGGTCCAGTGATGAGAGCCCATTCAGTAAGAAGCAACGTGTGGAAGGCTGGACTGGGAGTCAGGAAGGGCTGGGTTCAAATCTGACCATGGGTGAATGAGTCGCTCAACTTCTGTCTGCTTCAGTTCCCTCTTCAGTAAAGTGGGCATACTAGTATCTCTGGCCTCCTCCATCACAGTGTCCATGCCAGATTCCAGAATTTCCATCACAGGGTCTTGCTCTTCTCATTGGCAACTGCTTTTTGAAGGCCGGGATTTCAAGGAAGCCCCAGCTATGCCTCATTTTATCACCTGATCTCCCACCACCACAAATAGCCTTTCTTTCCCTCTAGTGCTGAAACCATGAACTCTGCTCAAATCAACTCTGCACTGTTCCTGGTAGGGTCTGCCAGCCTATTCCCCTATGACCACCATCCTGGTGAATTTCATGACCAAAGCGCCCTTCCTTTGGCTACCATTCCCCTCTACATGCTGTCTCCTGCATTTGGATGTAAGCTACTTGAGGGCAAGAATTATTTGTTTCTCTAATGCTTAACACAGTGCTTGCCACTTATTACTAAGCTAAAAGCTTAATAAATGCTATTTTTCCTTTCATCCAAGATTGTTGCGAAGCTCAGATGAGACAAAAGATGTACAGTGCTTTGCAAATCATAGTTGCGAACACTGATATCAGTCTTTTCCAGTGGCAAAGCAGTTCACCTAAATGATCTTATTTGATTCTCACAAGAACTCTTTGAGACAGGTCCTATCGTTATTCCCATTTTACTGAGGAGGAAACTGAGGCTAGGTGAAGGTGCAGGTCTAAAGGCAGGTAAACGTGAGATTTGAGGCAAAGGTATGACTTGTCTAGGATCAAACAGCTAATAGTGTCTGAGGTAGGATTAGAAATTAAATCTTATTCTATCTACTAAGTCAGTCAATGAAAATTTATTAAGTACGTACTCTGCGCTATACACTGTACTGAGTGCTAGGGATAAAAAGAAAGGGAAAAGATAGTTCAAGGAGCTCATGGTGTCCAATACCCTCTTGGCTGCCAAAAATACACCTTGATAATTTTTAGAATAAAGGACAGAATTTGTTCATTGGGAGAATCAGTTATTGGCTACATCTACAGCAATGGCCATGCATACAACTCCTTTGGCTTCATTAATTTAGCAAGACTATCTTTTGTTTGCTTGATACTAAATATTGGCTTCATTTTTTCATTGTTAGGAATGAGGAATGTGCTCCAGGGGTATGCTGGAGCCAGCCTGTATGGGGTCCTGGGAGCCAACTGCTAAATTTCCCGGGTCATCATTAACACCTCAGTAAATGCTACACATCAGAGCCTGATGTGTTGTTCTATTGATTACTTAGACTTAAAAAAGTGATGGAGAATATTTTGATAGGGCAGATTAAACTTTATTTTCTCTGAGTTGGTTGTTAAACGTTTACCAGTACACCCCTTGAGATGTGTAGAACACCTCCTCAGACTAATTGGGCTCTGCAAGTTGTCAAGATTTAAATAATCTTTCCCCCAAATACAAATTATTCTCATGTATCAAGTGCTTTTTGGATCTGTAAAGAGTTTCCAAGCAACAACCCTCTGTGGCACGTGGCACATGTATTCTAATTCCCATTTTACAGATGAAAGTTTCACTTTTAACTTTTTCAATTCTAGACCTCAGGAAACTCTGACTCTCCATCCTTTGGTAAAACAGTTATTCAGTGATTCTGTGATCTAATTGGTTTGGGAAATGCCCCCTAATACGAATGCTGACACTGAAATACCTCTCCATCCTGTGTGATTTTTGTCCATTTCTCCTGTAAATTCTCTTCTGGAGAATCCATTCAAAGTGGCGGTGGACTCCTAGAAGGTTCATCACACAGCTGAGTGAGGGGGGAAGTGATGGGACCCTGGGGTCGGCATTTTCTAACCTCAGCCATTCCTTCCAGGGAAGCCACCTTGATAATGAAAACACCCCTCTTGGGAAAGCTCCTGGCATCTTTTTTTAAAAAAACAAAATCTGAGGCACAGATCACTGGAGAGGAGGTGTGGCGTAGCCTTCAGAGCAGCGAGCTGGGAATGCTGAATTCCAAAGGACCATGTTTGACGCGGAGATCTGCTTCCTTCCTACCTCTGTGACCTGGACCAACTGCCTCATGGTTCTGGGCCCCAGTTTATTTTTATATGAGGAGCTGAACCCAATGACCCCTGAGGACCCATCTTCTTCAAAATCTGTCATCCTGTGGATGTTTTTACCCTAATACATTCCTGGTGTGGGTGATGGTTGCTGAGATTAGATGCTGAACCTGGTGAATCCATGCCTGTCTCTTTCTAGACACAGTCTGACCTGGCTTGACCAATGCTCAAACCCTAACCTTCCCTGAAAGCCATTAGAATCATCTCCAAGGAGGAGGAGGAGGAGGTCTCAGATTCCATGTAGTAATGTCAACAAGCTGTTCTAGCTCTTCAATCAATCAGTCACTGCACATTTACTACGCACTTACTGTATGCCTAGATATGCAGAACATTAGAAACACAAAAAAAGCAAAAGTAACTCCTGTCTTCAAGGAGTTTACCTTCAAATGGGAGAGACAACATGAACACAAACCAGGCCTCCACTGGGGGCATAGAGTGACACTGGGCCAGGAATCAGGAAGATTGGAGCTCAAATCTGGCCTCAGACACTTAACTATGTGACCCTGGGTCAGTCACCTAACTTTCCTTTCCTTTGCTGTAAAATGGGGATAACAACATCTGTCCCCTCAGGGTTGTTGTGAGGATCAAACAAGATACTATTTGCAAAGCTCTTAGCACAGTGCCTGGCACACTGTGGGCACTATATAAATGTTTATTCTCTTTTCCCTTCCTTTCCTTTATAAGATGCCTACAGAATAGATGGAAGGGAGCCTTTGAGGGAGTCATTCCTCAGAAAGGTGGGATTTCAGTTGAGTTTTGAAGGAAGCCAGTGACTCTAAGAGGAGACCAGGAGGGAGAACATTCCAAGCATGGGAACAGCCAGTACAAAGATTTGGAGGTGGGAGATGGAGCCTCATGGGTCATAGAGAGTGTGAGAGTTTAAGACTGGAAAGATACAAAGGGGCCATGAAATGGAGAGCTCTCAATGCCAAATGGAGGAGCTTATGCTTGATTCTAAAGGGAGACACTGAAATTGGTTGAATAGGGGACTGACATGGGCAGGCCAACACTTTAACAAAAACATTTTTGGAAGCTGTGGAATCAAATCAAGCACTAGAAAGAAAGAATAAACTGATGATGGACGATAGAGTGTAGCAGGAAGAAACATGAAGCAGGGACTTTTCTGCTTGTTATTTAACTGGGCATTGTCCTTGCCTTTCCTTCCATCTGGGTCGTGGGTACCTTGTGACTAGGGACCATCACCTATCCTTTTTTGTATTCCCCATTATGCCTCATATAATTCCTTGGATTTCTGAGGTGAATGAATGGAGAAATTATTATTATTAATTATTAATAGAGATTTTAATAAAATTTATTAATGATGGATAATTTAACTGTACAGCTTTTGACAAATCACTTAACGTCTCTTAGATTCACTTTTCTCATCTGTAAAATGGGGACAATAAGATGCCACCCACCTCACAGAGTCATTATGAGAAAGATACCTTCCCAAGCTAACACTTCTCCCAGAGCTGTTGTTACTTTCATTCTTGCTTTGACAAATACTTATAAAATGCCTGCCATTTACCAGGCACTGGTCAAAGAGTCCCTGCCTTCAGGGAGATTACCTTCTCCTGGGGGGATATGACATGTACGTGTTAAATAAGGTCAATGTATAAACAACGTAGGCAGTGCAATTTTAAGACGAAGAGAACACTGATAACAGGAGGTTCAAGAACAGTCTCCTTGTGTGGAAGGTGGCACAGAAACCGGATTCCAGCACTTAGCACCATGCTTGGCACATAATAGGCACCTAATAAAGACTGATTGATTGATCAGTTCTATGATAGACAGTTGAGGAAGGAACGTATTCGTCAACCAACCCACACCCTACAAGTATAATCGGACATAGAAACAAGCCAGTGAATAAACTGCGGCTGGAAACCTTCCAGGCTGTCATCCAGGTAGTCACGACTGCATCTTTGTTAGTGGTGGGTTTCTCCTTGGCCGCACTTGGGCGTGTGCATGGGAATCACTGCAGCCATGGCTGACTGTGGATCCTGACCTTTTCAATCCCTCTGTGGGAAGCCTGAGGAGTTAAAAAGGGAAGAAAACACTAAGGACATTTCTCATGGCCTTCCCTCCATGTCTACACTTCTCTCCAGGGAAGGCATCAGTCCCTCCTAGGACTTCCATCCTCTTCTCCTACTCTCAAGCTAAAATGAAAATTCTGGGCATCCTCTTGACAAATCAGGGGATGCAGGGACAGTCAGAGCCTCCGGCCACCCCCGGCCACACCTGGTCACACCTGGCCACATCTGGCCACACCTGGCCACATCTGGCCAGGCACTGACATTTGGAATAGTCTTGACTCAGACCAGAAGACAGAGACATGAGGGGCTGGCTCAGCCCTATCTAGACCAGCTGCGCAGAGGCCTATGGGTGTGCCACTGATTGCTGAGAAGAACAAGGATGGAGAGGGGCCTCTCTGGGCTTGGCCAGAAAGGGCCCATTGGCTCTACAGTTAAACAAAGGAAAAAGAAACCTTACAAAGATGGAGCAGAAAACAAGCGGCAGTCTGCCACCTGGTGTCCATTCTGGGGAAGTGCAGCGAGTGTTTCAGGCGCCCTCTTGTGGGCGAATGCAGCCTTGGCAGCTTGGATGACAGGCTTGGGCTGAGAGCGTCTTAGCAGGCTCTCTGAGCTAAGAGACTGGGGCTTTCTTTTTGTCTTCTTTCCAAAGCAGGAAAGAGGCATGGATCTAGCAGCTAGCACTCCCTGAGGGAGCGTAGGATCATAGACTTCAAGATGGAGCAGACCTGATGGACCATCTCATTTTATATTGAAGAGATAAGGGTGTGTTTTACAAACAAGTCACACAGCTTCTGGGGGCATCTGGGTGGTGCAGTGGGTAGAGCACCAGTGCAAGGGTCAGCAGGACCTGAGCTTAAATCTCACCTCAGACACTTGACACTCACTAGCTGTGTGACCTTAGGCAAGTCATTTAACCCCAATTGGTCATCCTGGGTCATCTCCAGTCATCCTGATGAATATCTGGTCACTGGGTTCAGATGGCTCTGGAGGAGAAGTGAGGCTGGTGACCTGCACAGCCCTCCCTCCCTCAAAACAAAGTCAAGTGCAAGTCGTGTCATCATTTCTCTGATGGCGTGGTCTTCTTTGGCAACAAATGGCAAACACACACACACACATACAGCTTCTAACTCTCTGAGGCAGGGTTTGAACTTACATCATACAACTCCAAGGCTTTCCATTGAACAAGTGTGTGTCCTTTATTAAAAAGTCCAAAGTTATCATTACCTGGTGCTAAAGTTCCAAGGATGATATCCAGGGACAGAGGTAGGATGCTGGAGGGAGAAACACATTGACCAGGTGCCTTACAACAGGACCAGAATTGTTGTCCCAGCTCCATCACTAACCAGCCTTGAGTACACCATGGTCTATGTTTCCTAGTCTGGTCAAGAAGGAGGTTGGAGGAGATGACCTCCAAGGTCCCTTCCAGTTCTCAGATTCTATAGGATCCTAAGGTTCTGTAAGATTTTAATAATGAGCATTTCAGCTGAAACTTCCAAAAGGAAATTTGTTATTTTCTGGGCATTTGGAAATCGATAGTTTTGAGAAAATTCATGTGACATGGAGATATCTCAAGAAATCAGGGTTATAGCTAAATCTGTCCCAGCAAGACAGTATTGGAATTCACTCAGGAAAAAAACAATACTCCCCATTATCGAACTTAGCTAGAATGAAGACACTTTAATTATCCAATTGATTGTCACAGTATGGACAGTAGGGTGCCATGTAATTAATTAAAGACAGAGAAGGATAGAATAAATCAGGGCTTTGTGTAGCCAGGCAGCATGGAAGAGGGGGGAGAGCTGGCTTGGAAGCTCTGTCTGTGGCCCCTCGCCCACCATGGGATGGAAAGAAATGCTCTCTCCGTGGGAGTCAGGAGTCCAGGGATTTCTTCTTTGTTCCACTGTTGGCATCACCTGTAGGAACCTGGGGGAGTCACAGGTCCCCTCTGTGCCACAGGGCCATTATTTCTGGACCCATGACCTATTAATGCCCAAGGACAGATTGCATCTGCAGCGGCAATGATTATTTGAGAGGCAGAGCTAATTAGAGAGGATGAATCTTCAGCCTTGAGATGAACTAAATTGGCTCCATTTCTGAGGGTCCTGTTAATGACCAATGAAAATAGTAATGGTAATTGGCATTTGGAAAGTGCTTTGGAGTTTGCAAACACTTTGTATACACGCTCTCACGTGAGGCTCATAACAATCCTCTTGGACAGATCCTTGTTACCAGACCTGTGAATTCATTGAGGTAGGCTACTCCCAGTGAGGAAACGTCAGCTAAGAATGGCTTGCATTTACTTAGTGGTTTAAGGTTTGCAGAGTGCTTCACAAATATAATCTTATTTGATCCTCACAACAACCCAAGGACGTAGGTGCTATCATCTTCATTTTACAGATAAGGAAACTGAGGTAGGAAGGGGTTAAGTGACTTGCCCAGTGTCAACACAGCTTGCATTAAGCATCTGAGGCTGGATTTGAACTCGGGTCATTCTGAACTCTATCTACTGTGCCTCCTAATTGTCTACACCTCTGCTATTCTCTGTAGCTTTCCAAACCAGGCTGATACACATGTACCCTCTCACACCACCTGCCCGTGTCCAACTCTTAGTCTCATTTCTGTTTTATCTTCCTCCATTAGAACATAATCTCCTTGAAGGCAGAGACTGTCTCACTCGGTTTTTTGTCTCCAGTGCTTATCACAGTGCCCAGCCTGTAGTTAGTATAAATGCTTTTTCATTCATTCATTCGGCCATTCATTCATTCATTCATTCCTACCAGTGTAGATCAGAACCTTCCTGCAGTTTACCCTCTTGGAACACTGCTGGCCGCTGCACACAAAGGTTGCATTTTGTGAAGGTCATGCAGCCAGCATTTAAGGTTATGTGTTAGAGGCAAGACTCTAACCCAGATCTTCCTTACTCTGAGGCTGGCTCACTTTCTACTGTACCATGCTGATTCTCCACAGGTCTTCTTGTCCCCATTTTACAAATGGGGTCATACACAAACAGGAAAGTTAGAGGTAGGTTCCATTACTAAGCTCTTCACTCTTTGTCTCTTTCCAACTAGCAAACCAGCTCCACTCCTTAATGTGGGACAATATCCTGGCAGTGACCCATCCTCTTCTGACCCAGCAGCCCGAGCTTCTGACCTCAGTCTAGCCAGAAGAGAATGATCTCACCCTAGGGGACAGCCAAAGGTTTCCACTCCTGCAGATGTCAGAGAATGGCCCAGATGCAGATGCTTGGGGTGCTTGCCCTTTGGTTGAAAATGATGAAGAACTAAGATGGGGAGAAGTGGGAGCTCCCTGTGCACTTTGTCTTCTACTCAGTACAGAAAATTTCACCAGATGCTGATGTCTGATGCCCACAGAATTCTAGGTGAATGAGAACTGAGATTTTGAAGCAAGAGCCTGAACTGGAATTGGAATCTTAGATGTAATTTAAGGCTCTCCAAGATAGCAGATTACCTTCCTGATGTAAAAAAATCAACAATGATTTGAAAAGTGAAAAATTTAGTCAATCAAGTCTTTACTGGTTTATGCGATGCCAAGTAAACTTACTTTTCCCCCTACAGAATAAATCTAATTGGCCAGCCGTTCAGTATAATGCAAATACAATCTACATCACAGAAGACAAGCAGGGGTACAGAGTGGGCACTTGATCCATTTTGTGGAGTTCCCCAAAACCCATCTGGATTATTACACTTGGGGAAGCTTGCCACTCCATGGAGGCCATTGCCTTACACTGTTCTCTATTCTAATGTGGCCTTCCCTTCCAAGCCCTGGTTGGCTTTCCTGGTACCTGTAAGCTAGGAATTTGTACAGATGGGCATGCACCAAGGAGGTTGGTTCTGCATACCAGATAGGAGGCAGCCTCTGTCTGTTGGCTCATCCTATGATCAGTCTTCCAAACAGATCAAGAGACAAGCATCACCAACCCAGGCAAAGCCAAGGTGGGCAAAATGGATTGGAAGGAGTGCCGCTGATGCCATCGCCATGGCTGAATGAGATTCGAGGACCCTGCCAGTCAGGTGGAATATTTCCAATTTATCCAAACCCCAGCAACTGACAAGAAAATCAGTGGGACAGGAAGCAAAGACTAACTGGAAATCAGCTGTGCCATATACCTTGAGCTGCCATCATGTACCTTGATACTCCCTATTGGGTAGCTAACTCTCCAGATCAATGAGAGGCAGGACAGCAGAGCCCTATAAGAAATGTCCATTGGACATATCCATCTCTTAGCATAAATATTTAATCACCTAAGAGGGTTTTCATTTTTTTTTTTGGAAGAAAGGTGTGTTTTATAACAGAATCCTGTGTATTCAGAGAAATACCATTAGGATTCAAGTTTGCATTGTGTGAATAGAAATCAGTCCTGTAAATAATATAAGGCCTACATGGCTTTGTCCCAAGACATCAAAGTAGGCAATGAGATGAAATAGCTTTTTCTGTGGAAGGGTAGACCACCTTCCCTCTGGGACTATGTACCCTGGGCCTTGCCCCATGGCACAGCCCATGCCACCAGCCATCACCCCCACCTTGGGGTCACCTCGGCCTCCTTTTCGGGAGGTCTGCCTTCCTTATCTCTCTATTCATGCACTCTGCAAACTGCCTTTGACTCCAAGGGGAAAATATTCCTAGTCATGGCTCTGACCACAGGTTAATAAAAGACTTACAGATGTGGGACTGAAGGGGGTCTTCGAGACCACCTAGTCTAGGCCCCACATTTCATAGTTGATGAGACTACAGCCTTCAGAAATTAAATAACTAGCCCAGGGTGGCTCAGGTTGGAAGCTTCTGAGCCAAGATTTCGTCTTCTCACTTCAAGCCCAGTGTTCTTTGCACTGTTCTCATTCTAATGAAGTTCATTTTAAGGAAGCCATGGGCATGTCATAGTGTTCGCATGTCCCAAGGTAAACCAGCTTTTGTCTTCAGAAATCTTGTAGGCTTTTGTTAGTTTTCTGAAGCTTGGGGGTCTAACTTTGAAAGGCCTTAGGTGGTGTTCGACTCAGCTAGATTCAGCTCAGCTGTCTCCCTCTACATAAGGCTTTTCCTAAAGCGAGCTTCCTCTCCCTCGGCTTCCTAGTACTTTTTCCCCCTTGAAAGTAGTCTAGCTGTTGTCTATCTGTAGATACACATTGTGCTTCCTACCCACACCCACCCCCCAAGTAAGAAAACCATTTCATTTTTGTGGCTAGAATGTAAGGGATTGGGATTAGGGATTGTTTTATTGTCTATATCTAGAATTTATTTATTTTGGGGGGCACATCCTGACCCCCCTCCCACCCCCCGCAGAATGTAAGCTCTTCGCGAGTGGAGGTAGCTTCATTTTTTTGTCTCTGCGCCCAACACATAGTAGGTGCTTCATAAACTCTTACTGACTAATTGATTCCCTGTATGCCCCCAGTGCCTGGCACATGGCAGGCACTTGGTAATTGCTTGCTGAACTGACATTTAACTCTATTCAGAGATTACTTGTTGAAGTGAATGTTACTGAATCCTCAAGCTCTGACAGGGAAAGAAGATTAGACCAGACGCCATACTCTATCCACCAGGGCCCTGGAATCCAGCTGTTCCTCCCCAAGACTGCCCTCTCTTTGTCCAAGACACATTTCTTTTGTGCCGCGGCCAAGATGAGGCACTTGACCAAATTACTGCCCTCCTCATAATCTCTGAGATCGGTACTGAAGGTGTCTCTGACTGGCATGTCCTCATCATTTTAATATCCTTCTAGACCAATCTTCATGGGCCTATTACATGTAAATTAGAAACACATTATTCTGGCAGGGAAGCTTTTCTTTCAAATGCATAGAATTTTATAACCTGCCATGATCTATTAAAATCGGAATGGTCTGCACTGAAACTGACTCCTTTCTGTATGAAGATGTCAAAGGATCTTAATTTCAGCTAATTCTGTCAGCCCAGAGAGGCTCCTCCGCTTAAGAGTTGGCAGTGATGACTTCAGGAAAATGGTTCCAGGAACAATTGGCTATTGCTGAGATAATGGCCTGTTTTTTTAGATCAGTATCACCTCTGAAATGTGAAGCTTTGGCCAAATGCAGGCTGTCTGGCTGCCTTATTATTTCCCCCTCCACCAAATTCCCTGAAAAGTTGTTAAGTCCTAAGAAGGCTTGACGTAAGTAGGCTGGGCCATGGTGCCGGACGGAGCAAATAGAAAGAACGTGGAGGATCGACCCTCAGAGAATTCCAGAATCCCAGGTCAGTCCTGTCCAAATAAGGAAAACTCTCTGTCCCGAGGAGGTTCAAGATCCTTCCAGAAGCTTGTTTCCTTTTATGGTGATTGATACAACTGTGGTGAATGTTCCTCTCAGGTTCTCAGGGCATCCACTGGAATGTGGGATAGACCATCTCCCCATAGGAAGCAAATCTGCTCCTTGGGATCCTCGCGCCAATGCCTACCACCAAGAAGGCACCATTGGGAAACCTGAGAGATCTCCATACTTGGCAAAGAATTTCTCATCTCTCTGATGTCTCCCAAGCCATGATTTCCAAGTCTGAGAGCTACTGTTAGCCACTGGAGCATCTGGGGCAAGTCCCATAAAATTACATTGGGATAAGTATCAATAGCTATGTCCTCAAATCCACTATGGGACACTAGTCTGTAACGGAAAGACAGAGACATTGGGACACTGGCCTGTTGAGGAGAGAGAGAAAGCCAAAAACATTGAGCCCTATAGGGAAACCTAGGGGAGGGGCAGTAGAACAGTGGGCCAGGGTATAAATGTTTAAAAATATAAATGGTTGGTATAAATGTTTGCACCATCTAGATTCTGGTGCCCAGGGACAGAGCCCTAACTACCCCACCTTGGTTACTGCTTTGCCAAGTCTTCACCCCTTTCTTTTCTATTAGTAAATCTTTTTCTAAAGAACTTTAAGATATTTGTGTGAGATTTCTAGATGTCTAAGAGGAAACATGAAAGGGAAACTGAAATCAGTACTTATCTCCTTGAGCTGTAGGGTTTTTAGAGCTGAGAGAAACTGTGGGAATCCTTTCCTAATCCTCCATCTCACAAATAAGGAAATGGAAGCCCTGGGAAATTGAGGGATTTGGCAAAGGTCATACAATTGGTTAGCTGGGATTAGAACCCACCTCTCCAGCCTCCAGGATGATATCCTCCCATTGGCCTACCCTCCTCACAGTTTGTGGCAGAGGGGATGGTGCTGGCAGTGACCCCTTCTTGTCAATAATTAAGCAGCACTTCCAGGTTCCTGAGGATGTTGCCAAGAAACAATGAAGAATTATATCCAAGGCTGACAGTTTACAGGCAGCTTTCCAAGACCCCCCCCCCCCCCCCACTATTGACAGACACCAAATGACTCATCAATTCTTTCTGCTGAGCCTGTGTCTGTACTGAGGGTATAGGATTTACAGCTTTGTTTGAGTCCATCTAATGGATGGATCGTTTTGAAGTTATCTTTCACCAACAAAGATTGACCGGGTCAGTGGTTGGGTTTTTATGGGGCTGGCAAAATCATGGCTGAATTTTCCATCTTTCACTTGGTTGTTCTCCCCTTGGGTAATCCATCTTAAATGGTCTCCTTTTACAAATTCTCTGTTCCTGCTTCATCATCCCTGATTCATGACTTCCTTACCTAAAGCTTCCCTACAGCCAGGAACGTTAACAAAAGCCAACTGTGATGGGAAGGCCAGTCACCAAAAAAGCAAAACCCAAGGAAGCTCACTGGGAAGATGAGCCTTTCACCCCAGTGGTCCCCAAGCTTGATGTTTGGTGCATTGTTGGTCACTCCCAGAGTTTCCTCCCCGGGATGGATCTCTGCAGGGCAAGGCTCGACATTCCATCTCTGATAAATGGACCCTGCAGAATTCACAAGCATGACCAGCACAAGGTGAACAGGGCTGGAAGGATGACTACAAGTCCAGGGCTGGCCATCCTTGCATAAATTGCCCCAGGATACTTGGAAGGCTCTACTTGCTGAATGGTGCTCAGATCACAAGCATCTTTCAGCTCCAAACCTTCCTCCTCGATGAGGGTGTTCCTGATTCTCCCACCGGCTCCAATTCTATTTATTCTGGCACATTGGTGTAACTTATGCATGCATCAGTGGCTTTTCCCTGTGGTATAGGGTTCTTAAACCTTGTAGGGAGGGCTTGGACCTCTTTGGCAGTCTGGTGAATCTATGCATCTCTTCTCAGAATAAAATTTTCTAAAATTCATAAAACATAATATATGAAATAATTATATTGAAATGCAATTAACAAAATTAAAAGGAAAAAAAGTTCACAGACCCCAAGTTAAAAATGTAAGTTCTTGAGGACAGAGACTGTTTCATTTAGGGCTTTGCATCTCCCGAATCTAGCACACAGTAAGTGATTAATAAATGTTTCTTGCCTGATGATGGGTCACTTCTCCAGTATCCCTCATTCTGTGTTTTAAAGTTTTCTCATAATCCATGATACCATTTAGCATAACAGCCTTGGGGGTGACCCTCTTAGCCATCTCCTCTGAGGTCGATCTCCCCCCAAGATCTTGGGCAGTAAGGTCGATGCTCTCCTCTGAGGAATTGGTCAATCCTTTTATAGGCATAACTACATCCATCTCTATCACTGCCCTCTCTAATCATTGATCCCCCCACACACACAAAAGAAAAAAAAAGAATCTGACCATCCTGAATTTGCCCCTGACCCAATAATTTCTAGCCCTGTCTCTGGTGGAACAAGTGGGGCTTTGGAGCTCAGCCTCTGGCACAGCTTGTTCCCTCTCTGTGAGGCCTCGGAAGTTGAGGAGGCCAACAGCCCATTCCATACATGTTCCTTGCAGGGTAATCGCTTCATCTTGAGATATTTCTGGGCAAATGAGGTCAGAACTTCAGAGGGTGACCTTAACTCTCTGTAACTCTCTTTGAGGAGAAAAGATTGCTTCAGAGCCAAACAGCTACAATTTGTCGAGATTCACTTTAACTCCCAAATGCCCTGATTCCTCCTGGTAACTAAACACTCCATCGGAGTTACATGGCAGTAATCCATCCAGCAAACCCCCAAGTATTTCTTAAGCACCTAGGATGTGCTAGGTGCTAGAGATGGAAAGACAGAAGTGCCCTCCTGCCCTCAGGGAGCTCCTATTCTAACTGGAGAGACATTTGTGTGCTTGTAGGTGGGGGAGGGAGACCTTTAGGGATGTCTGCAGAAGGTGTGGCTCAAGGGCATTCTTGAAGAACAGACAGAGCTGAAGAGGAAATGCATTCCAGGCATAGGGGCCAGCCAATGCAAAGGCAGAGAGGTGGGAGATGGGATACTATCAACCGAGCAACAAGCATTAATTAAGCCCCTAAGACTGGTGTCAAATGCTTTGTTAAATTCTGGGTATGCAAAGAGGAAAGTGAAGCAGATCCCACTCTCAAGGCGGGTATTCTCACATTGCCTTGTATGAGGAACCTAGAGAAGCAAGGAGAGCATTCTGCGTGGACCCCAGAGTGCTTGGAAGGAGCAGGGCATGAAGTGCTTCCAGGCTCAGAGTTTAGATTTTATCTTGGATGGACAAAGAAACTACCAGTTTCCACATGTATGGGCATCATTCAGAACGCCCTTCTTTCTTTCATTCAGGGATGGCCCCCTCCATCCAGATACCTTTCCTCCCTTCCCATCTCACATTGGCCTTCCTGGGGTTCCC
This sequence comes from Notamacropus eugenii, assembly GCF_028372415.1. NCBI lineage: Eukaryota > Metazoa > Chordata > Mammalia > Diprotodontia > Macropodidae > Notamacropus > Notamacropus eugenii. The sequence continues at coordinate 16,809,974 of NC_092874.1, forward strand.
CTGGAGGCAGCCACTTGTTAAACTGGACCCAAAAAGAGAATATGTTCAAGGAGTACATTCAGGATGGCCTCTGACTCTCCTCTTCATCCACTCTGAATTCATTTTGTGTGTTGGAGCCATGGGGCCTTCTAGAGAGAGAACATGACTTTGGGGCTAGCCCAGTCACTGTCCCCTGGTACCTGGACATTGGATTGTGAGGTCCTTGAGGGCGGTGGCTGACTTTCCTTTTACTTATCTCCCCAGCACTGAGCACAGTGCCTGGCATACAATAAGTGCTTAATGAATGCTTATCATCTGCCTCTGAAGACGGAATCCTGATCCATTCCCAGAGAATGACTCACAGACTGTTGCAATGGAGTCCTGAATGGAGCCCAAAGCTTTCCCAAGGCTTAGAGAAAAATGTGTAGGTGGGCTGAGCAATATCACATCTTTCCCACAACCAAAGTTAGCACTTCCTTCGGTTCTCTGGCTTTGCTTTTTCTTTCTTTCTCTCCTCTTATTCGTGCATGGCTTTATTCAATAAGCATTTAGGAAGGGCCTGCTGTGGGCCAGGTCCTGTTCTAAGCACCCAAGATTCAAAGACAAAGGAAGGAGCCCCTGACCTCAGGGAACCTGTCATCTATTAGGGGAAATCATGTATAGACACATGCGTATGTACAGTCTTATACAAACCTTTCCATTGTGGCACAGAGGAAAGAATTAGAATTATATTCTGGGATCAGAAGGCCTGAGTTCAAGTTCAGTCTCTGAGGTTTAGTGCCTCACAAGTCACAAAACCCCCCTGAACTCAGTTTCTTCATCTGTAAAATGAGGCCATTAGACATGATGGCCTTTGCTCTCTTCCAGTTCGAGAGCTATGATCCTGTGACCATAAATACATAGAGAAAATACACAAAGAAAAGCCAAAATAATTTGATAGGAGTATTGGCAACCATGGCTCAGCATGGCAGGTGGCAATGGAACTGAGCTTTGAATGAAGCTAGAGAGTCTGAGAAGATGAGGGAGTGCATTCCAGCCATGGCAAACAGCCCAGGCAAAGGAACAAGGATGGGAGATGGAATGTTGTGTGTGAGATAACTACAAGGCTAGTTTGGTTGGACCCTAGGGTCCCGGGATAAGCCTAGGAAAGTATTCTCCTTCATTGTGTTCATTATACTTTGATAAGATCACAGGATTCAGGGGTGAAGATTCCTCAGAAACTATCTAGCCTGACTCCCTCATTTTACAGCTGCGGAAACTGAGGATCAAAGAGGAGTGAGTTACCTAGCACTGCACAGGTAATAACTCTCTCTTCCCTTTCTCCCTCCTTTCTCCCCTAAAGGACAACATTTCACACTCCTCACAAGCTTTGTTCTTTTTCCTTTCTCTATATCCAGCAATAAATTTCTGCCGTGCAAATGTGACAGTCTCACTGGTCGGCCTCCTATAGATTATCTCGCCATTCTAAGCGTCGTGGGGCTCAGGCTCACTAATTGCACCTCCCCCCACCCCTCCACCCCCAGCTCATCTGGCCAGCCGCTAAGACTGATGTCCAATTTGCATTATTTATGTCTTCTCACTGGGTTTCAGTGATGGGCTTTTGCATAACATATGTAAAATTGTGCTGACAAGGAGAATTCGCTGGAGATGCTCAAAGGAGGGGGGTGGTAGTGGGGGGAAGGAAAACCTGGTTTGTGTAAATTCAAAAGCCTGTCCGACAGCTTTGCTCTCTTCTGTTGTTTCAGAGAGAATGGGCACCTGCCCTGGGTACCAGGAGATGCCATCTGACAACTAAGCAACCCTTTGGGCTTAAAATGCTTGGGACTCTCTCTCTCTCTCTCTCTCTCTCTCTCTCTCTCTCTCTCTCTCTCTCTCTCTCTCTCTCTCTCTCTCTCTCTCTGTCTCTCTCACACACACACACACACACACACACACACACACACACAAACAGTTGGACAAGATTAAGGAACAAAGAGCTATTTGGAATATTTTAAAGTTCAGACTTTTACTGCAATGTAAAAAAAAAAAGAAAAGTCTTCCTTTTTCCCAAATTGACTTCTGTCCTTTGTCTCTTTCTTCTTACTCTTGCGCCATCTTGAACTCTCCTAGTGTGGAGCCAATCAGGTCTAATGGTCAATGGATTAACCCATACAAGAAATCCAACTAGTTGGAGGCAAATGGGGTTTTGTCCCAGAGAATTGCCATCTGGCAGTAGAGGCTCATTTTTTCCATGCATGGGTATGGCTATGACCATGCCTTATGGTCTTCTATACTCTACCTCATATCACCAATTGGTGCACCTACCCCTGGACTACTCTCTCCAGAGTTCCACTGCCAGGTGCCTTTCTCCTAGGACCCACCTCCTGAACCCATATGGAGATATAAGCTAGACTCTCTAGGGGGCTGGTTGACCCCTACCCTGAATGTACCCAATTTACTATACTTTATACAATAACCACGCCCCACCTCCCTGCCAGCTCAACTGTGTTTTCTCCAGGATTAAATTTCCTAATTATGTCTCTGATCCATATTCCCAGACAGCACAGGTGTAGTTCAGTGTCAAGAGAGAAGATGGGCATAGGAGTAGTTTCCCTACATCTGCTTTGTCTACTTCCTGAAGTTGTGATTCAAGAGAAGTTGCCAATTACCCAAGTTTCAAGCCCAGAAGGTTTGCTCAGTGTCTCAGCATCTGTCTGGGGACAGAGCTTGGCTTAACCATAGGCAAAAAAAGTGAAGTAGAATGAGTCTATCATCCTCCCTCCCCCGCCCCAACCCCTACCCCAGCTGTGACCTTCATCTCAACTGTTGTCATTTCTCCACTGGTTCCAACAAAACCAAGGTCTTTTGCTCTCTGACTTAGTGGTCTCTCCCAGCCAAGCCATAGGTCAGGAATCCCCCAACAAAACCCCATATTCACAAGTAAAACCTTGCCTATCCCAAACAAAACTGTGATTTTCTTTGTATCTTGGTGCTCCAGTGCATTGATGGCTGATTTGGGAGCCAAGAAGACCTGGGTTTAAGCCCCACTTCTATCACTATCTAGTTGGGTGACTCTGGATAAATTACTAAATCTTCCAGTACCCAAACAAATTTCTATGATAATAAACTGCAGAGAAGCTGCCAACCTAGGTTGGTTGAGATTTTTCTTATGTGGGAGTTCCTGATATCAATAAAATTACAAATTCAGTCCCTATCCTTACCTCAAGTTTTCATTTGTATGAAAAGTTTTGATCAAACTAATCCATACTGAGAAGGAAGTGACCATATCCCTTGTGGGGCACCTACCTGGTATTTTGTAAAAGAGGATGCTGGTTAAGTCAGAGGAATGAGACCCTACTGGTAGAGTTAGTAAAATGAAGAATTTTCCAAGTACAGGTAATTTAAAGATCAATGAAGGTAATGGTGAGCATATTGTGGTGGCTTGTGGACAAGAAATGGCATACAAGACATCATAAAGGAAATGAGTGATGGGAGAGTACTCATCCAACCATGGTCAAAAGATGAGGAATAATGGAAACACCAATGAATGCTGTCCTGGTACCCCCAGAATGTTAAAAGAAAGTTTAGAGGAAAGAAGGTTGCCAGCACGGTGGGGAGATATGGAGGATTTATAGGAAAAAATGGACAAGGGTTGTAGGGAATGGGAATATGAATCCTCGGGAATCCCTGAGAAGAAAACCCACATCTAGGAGATCTTAATCTTTAGAAATATTGCTCCCCTTAGAGCACTTTATGCTATGGACAAGACCCCTGCCCCCCACTTAGGTCTAATGGCCAATGGATTAACCCATACAAGAAATTCAAGAAATTCTGTCTTCAAGAGTAACCTTTGAGCTGGTCCATCCAAATAGCCGGCAACAAATGAGAGAAACCTGATTCCCCATGAAAGAACTCTAGTACTCAAGTAATGAGTTTTCTGTTTGGCAGTGCTCAAGTCAGTGTGAAAGTTTTTGTATTAGTGGGAACTAATAGATTACACCTGCTTTTCACTTGTCTCTCATTTCCTTTCCTTCTGTGGCCACCAGAGGGCACTGTGGGTGTTAGCCAAGTTGCCTCTTTTTCTGAGTCGCATTTCTCAAGGAGGCTCATCTGTTGCTCTGTTGATTGTACGAGGCTAGGCCAGTTTCCAACGAGAGTCTGTGAAAATGTTTGTTTTGTATCTTCATAACATTATTTCAATGTAATTAGTTTCCTTTGTGTACTATTCTATGAATTTTAAAACATGGTTCCAAGAAGGTGTCTCTCAGAAGACTTTACCAGCCTGCCCAAAAGGTAGATAACTCCAAAAAAAATAGGTTAAGAATGCCTAGTCTAGAGGCATTTATGTATCTACCAATCACAATCTCTTGGCTAAACCCCCTCCCACCCACTTACAAGCTTTAACCCTTCTGAACTATCAAACAATAGCTATTACACAAAGATCATTATCTTAGTGTCAATAAAATTAGATCTAATGACAATTTTTTAAAAAGTAAGCACAGGCATCACTGGGAGGAACAGAACCTGAACAGACATCTGGGGCAGAATTCCCAGCAGGGAGGGTCCCAGATCCCTCAACACACAAGTGACAAAGAAAGCTCCAAAGGTCAGTGTGGGAGGGCTTTCTCAGCTGGGTAAGAGGGGAATGAGGTTCCCCCAGCACTAGCCCCAGGCAGCAGCAGCAATGGGAGGAAGGTAGCTACGGTGGCCAAGGAAGCAGCCTGGGTCCATTGTCCAGGCAGCTTAGTTTAAAGACTCTGGGGGAATTGAGCAGTTGATTTGAATCTCAGCCTTGTACTGGGGAGAGGAGAAGCACTAGGACCCTCCTCTTGACAAAGGATTCAGAAATCAAGTCACAGGTTGGGAAAATGCACAAAAAAGGGAAAAAAAAATAAGACCATAGACAGTTACTTTCTTGGTGAACAGGTGCCTCCTTCCATCCTTTCAGATGAGTAAGAACAAGGCATACTGTCAGAGGAAGCCAAAGCCTCTGCCTCCAGCACCACCAAAATGAATACGAAGTGGGCTCAGGCCATAGAAGAGCTTGCACAGCGAGTCAGCAGCCTGCTAAAGGAGAACCAAAAAAATGCTGAGAAAAATAACACCTTTAAAAAGAAGCTAACTCAATTGGAAAAAGAGGTCCAAAAAGGCAATGAGGAGAAGAAGGCTTTAGAAAGTAGAATTAGCCAAATGGAAAAAGAGGTTCAAAAGCTCACTGAACAAAATAGTTCTTTAAAAAAGAGAATAGAGTTCAGGGAAGCTAATGACTATGACATAAACCAAGCAGTTAGAAAACAAAACCAAAAGTTTGAAAAAATAGAAGATAATGTGAAACATCTTATAGGAAAAACAACTGATCTGGAAAATAGATCCAGGAGGGACAATTTTAAAAATTATGGGACTACCTGAAAGCCATGATCAAAAAAAGAGCCTAGACATTATCTTCCATGAAATTATCAAGGAAAACTGCCCTGATATTCTAGAACCAGAGGGAAAAATAGATATTGAAAGAATCTACGAATCACCTCCTGAAAGAGACCCAAAAAGAGAAACTCCTAGGAATATTGTGGCCAAATTTCAGAGTTCCCAGGTCAAGGAGAAAATACTGCAAGCAGCCAGAAAGAAACAATTTGAGTACTGTGGAAATACAGGATCTAGCAGCTTCTACATTAAGGGATTGAAGGGCCTGGAATAGGATATTCCAGAAGTCAAAGGAACTAAGATTAAAACCAAGAATCACCTACCCAGCAAAACTGAGTATAATACTTCAAGGGAATAAATGGTCATTCAATGATATAGAGGACTTTCAAGCATTCATGATGAAAAGGCCAGAACTGAATAGAAAATCTGACTTTCAAACATAAGAATCAAGAGAAGCAAGAAAAGCTAAATAGGAAAGAGAAATCATAAAAGACTTTCTAAAGCTGAACTGTTTACATTCCTACATGGAAAGAGAATATCTGTAACTCCTGAGACTTTTCTCAGTATTTGGGTATGTGGAGGGATTATACACACACACACACACACACACACACACACACACACACAACCACACACACAGAGTACAGGTTGAGTTGAATCAGAAGAGATGATATCCATAAAAAAAATAATAAAATAAAAATTAAGGGGTGAGGGAGGAAAATACTGGGAGGAGAAAGGGAGAAATGGAATGGGGCAGGCTATAATTCATAAAAGAGATAAGAAAAATTCTGTTCAATAGAGGATAAAAGGGAGAAGATAAGAGGGTAAAAGTGAAGCTTACTCTCTTCACATATGACTTAAGGAGGGAATAACATGCTCACTAAATTTGGTATGAAAATCTATCTACAGGAAAGTAGAGGAGAAGGGGACAAGTGGGGTGAGGGGATGATAGAAGGGAGGGCAAATAGGAGAAGGGAGTAACTAGAAGTAAACACTTTTGGGAAGGGACAAGATCAAATGAGAGAATAAAAAAGAAAGGGGGACAGGGTAGGATAGAGGGCAATATAGTTAGTATTACACAACATGATTATTATGGAAGTCTTTTGCAAAACGACACATACATAGCTGGTATTGAATTTCTTGCCTTCATAGTGAGGATGGGTAGTGGGTAGGGAGGGAGAGAAGTTAGAATTCAAATTATTAGAAACAAATGTTAAGAATTATTTTTGCATATAACAGGGAAATAAGAAACACAGGTAACGGGGCATTGAAATTTATCTTGCCCCACAAGAAAAGAGAGAAGCTGGGGATAAGGGAAGGGTGGGGTGTGATAGAAGGGAGGGTACACTGAGGGAAGGGGTAATCAGAATGCAAGGTATTATGGGGAAGGGGGAGGGGAGAGATGAGAAGAAAAACTGGAATTCAAAATTTTGTGGAAATGAGTGTGGAAATCTAAAAATAAATTAAAACAAAAAGTAAACACAGACACTTGTGTCTCAGAAAGCAGGGAATCTCTTAGTTGCCGTCAGACGCCATCAGAATAGGACTTTACTCCTCCTGGCTCCCACTTCAAAGCTCAAATAAATAGAATGTCCAAGGCTTAAGCAAACTTCCTGTGGGACAAGAGAGAACAGGCGTGAGCTATCATCGCAGCCCACAATGGGTGGGGACTAGGATTCTCATTTCTCTCTCTAAGACCAGCAGAAACCTGAACTCTAACCCTAGGACACCCAATACACTGTCCAGTAGCCACTGTTCCTTTCTCAGTTCCCACTGACCCTAGATCTCAGTTACCAAACCTTATCTTTTACACTCTAAGAGGTTATGGTCTGGATGTGCAGTCAGAAAGCCTTGAGTGAGAGTCCTGACTGACATTATCTAGCTTTGTGACCGTGAGCAAGTCACACCTTCTCTGAGCCTCAGTTTTACTACCTGTAACATGGGATAACAACTCTAGCAGCTACTTGACAGGGAGATTGGGAGACTCTAAGCATGTAATTGGCTTCTTAAACTTTCACCCTCTAGAATGGTCAGTTAGTATTTAGGATTTCCATAACAGGGTTGTTAGGTTTCTTCCTCCCCATAACTTGCCACTATTTGAATTTGTCCTGGATGAAGAAAATATGAACCTTATAGTTCTTTCCTAGGAGTTGACATAAACTTAGGAAAGTCACCTGTCAGTATTATTTAAAATAATGTCAACAAAAGGGTGGTATGAGCCCGATTTAGCGAGAGGCCTGTGTCAGAACATACATCTTTATCAGACAAGAAACATCCAAATAAGGACAGGTCACAAAGTGATGTCAATATCCCAGCTCCATTACACTGTCCCTTTCAACTGCAAATGACTCAGAAGATTCTCTATACTCCAGGTTCTGCCCCTGGAATGACTCATCTGCTCCAGGTAGACCAGGTCAGTTAGAGAAGGGTGGTGGTGGAGAGGGAAAGGCATCGTGATGAGGAGGTGAAGGGACGGGACATGATTCATCCCTGACAGGAGGGGCAGGACTTTGCAAGGAGAGGATTGAGGGGGGGAGCAGACAGGGAATCATCAGTTGTTTCTTAACGGATAAGGGATTGGGGGTTAAACCTGGCAAGTTTTAGCAAGAAAAAGGAAATGGAAAGAGAATTGTCCCCTCTTCGGTTTTCTGCTTCTCTACCAAGAACAAGCAACCTCCCTTCAAATGCTTTATAATTAAATTAATCACACAGTGAAATGATCAGTTCAGTGATCTGTCAGAGTAAACATCCACTGGCATGTTGTATTTTAAGCAGCAATGTCCCAGATGTGTGGCTGAGTATGCGGATGATGGGAGAGAGAAAGAAGAAAGGTTCCCAAATTCCAGGTTTCTTGTTGATGACAAAAGGCACATTTCTCAGTCCTTTTCCCCAATAGAAATGGAAATCCCAATGAGCCTCTTCTCCTTGCCATCTGCATATTCCTCAAATGATGCAGATCCCAGGCCAGTGGTGACCTGCATGATCTCAACGTAGCAAGGCCTTTTTTTCCAGGGTAGGCTGAACAAAATGGACATAGAGGTCTCTTCCAACTCTGAAATTCTGAGGGATTCATGCCTGTGCATCCCCAGTGATTCTTGTCTGCATCCTCCAAGCATTTTCCAGAGGCTTGATCTTGGGCTCCGTTTCACCAGAGATCACTATGTTCCATCACTTGAAACATGGAAAAATAACTGGTATTGAGAAAATGGCCCTTTGTTTCAGTGAGAAGTTTGGGGTCACCCAAAGCTCTAATTCTGCAATTCTTTCTCCCTTTATTTTGCCTTCCCTGAACCCAAGTTGGAAGAGGCCTCAGACAAGCCTCTAGTTCAACTTGTACCTGACTTCTGCTTTAAGACTGGGGTCTCCACTAAAGTGATTTTCCTAAAACACAGATCAGACCAAGTCATCTTCTACTCAATAAAACCCTGTTGCTTTCTAATGCCTTGAAAAGCAAATAAAAATGCTCTGTTTGGTATTAAAAGCCTTTTATAACCTAGACCCCACCTCCCTTTCCAGTCTCCTTATGCCTTCCCAACATTTCCTCTTCAATCCTCTGGACTGTTTCAAAAACAAGACACTCCATCCTTTGGCTCTGGGCATTTTCTCTGGCTGTTCCCATGCCTGGAAGGCTCTTCTTCCTCAGTATCAACGACTGACTTCCCTGGCTTCCCTTCCCAAAAGATTTTCCCAATCCCTCTTAGTTCCAGTGTCTTCCTTCTGTAGATTATTGCCAGTTGCTCCTCTATATTCTTAGTACTTTTGTTTGCATCCTGTCTCCCCCATTGTAAGGTCCTTGAGGGCAGAGACTGACTTTTGCCTCTTTTTGTATCCCCTGTGCTAAGCCTAGTGCCTGGCATATAGTAGGTACTTAATAAATGCTTATTGAATCAAATGGAAACTTCCAGAAATGCATGATGGTGACCAGTGGGGCATGCGTAGAGCTAGGAGGAGGCTGCACTGGTCTGAAGACTAACAGACATTTTTCATGGAGAGAATCACCTAGTAAGACACCCATTTGCTTTGAACAAACCCTTTCCTAGAAGATGAGTCAGTCCAGAAGGGCTGGACAAGTATTCATTAAGTACTAACTATGTGCGGGGCACTGGGCAAACAAAAAAAACAGTCAGTGCCTGCTGTACACCCAGTACAAATGGGTGCTTCACCAGGGGCAGGGGAAGGTGGGTAGGTCCAGAGTCAGAAGAAAGAGTAAGGCAAGTGGGCTTGAGCCCCGCCCCCAGATAGAGGCCCTGGGAGGCACTCATCAAAGGGAGAAGGGGTTTGGGGTAGAGGGGTATGTCGAGGGGAAAAGGCAGCTAAGAGGCTATCTCCCCCATCAGAGGTAGGTAATGTCACCGTGCCTGGCTCAGTTCATGGAGATCTAATCTGAAACGGGCAAGGGGAGAGGCAAGCTTACATTTGGTTAAGTGCCCTGGAGTGGGGTGGGGGTGGGGGGGCTAGCCTTGGGAGGCTGCCCAGGGTCTGCTTGAGCTAGAGCTCCCTGGATACCCGCAATCTTGAGCCTCAAAAGCTTCTTTTTCACTGAAAAGCAGCAAATGAGTGGCATTTTCTCTCAGAGTACAAGGAGGGCTGAGAAAGGTGACACAGTATAGTGGGGAGGGCAACAGGCTTGGAGTCAGGAAGATGGGGTTTGAATTCTACCTCACACTCCCTGGATGAACGAATGAAAAAGCCCATGGTTAAGCACTTCACAGAGAACGGAGATACTAATAAAAAAGGCCGACATTTCTCTTGAGAATCTCACAATCTAAGTGAGAGGGATGACATGTAAGACAAAGTTCAGCTCCAGGGCGTTCAGAAAGGCCCAGAAGACTGGAGAATGCAGTAGTGGAGTCCAACTGAAGGGGAAGGGAGGGGAAGGGAGGGGAAGGCAGGGGAGGGGAAGGGAGCTTCTTGTAGACCCAGGGAGGACACAGGCTGCTCCAAACCTATAATTCAGTTTGCTGAGCACCCCAAGGCTAGTCCTTCAGTGGGCAAAGGAGCATAAGCCCTCGACCTGAGCTGCCAAGCCAACCAGGAAGGCTAGGCATCGTGGGGGGGGGGGGGGGGGACTCGGGAACTCTGGGAGGTGGGATTTTTCTCTTCCTTTCAAGGCCCAGCTTAAATTCAGCTTCCTTCTGGATGCCCACCCATAGCCTCAGGTAAAAGTAACCTTTCTAGCCTCCAATTGTCCCAGAGAACTCTTCCTAGATCTCTCCCTTACCCAGCACTCACTACCTTGGATTCTATATAACTGTGTGCATGTCATATTACACACACACACACACACACACACACACACACACACACACCACTAAATTGTCAGCTTGTAACTTTGTTGTTTAAGTATCTCCAGTACCTAGCACGTTACCTGGAAAACAATAGGTGTTAAATAAATGCATGTAGGATAGAAATGTGCATGCCCAAGGCTTTAGGATCCTCCATTTACTGACAGGGGTCCTTAATCACCTCATTTCCACTTATTCCTTTCTCTTCAACATAATAGGACTCCTATTTGTAGATATTCATGGAAGAACACTGTAGAGATGATTTGATAAGAGGCCTAAAGACACAGTTGTAGTTGGGTGTCGACCATTCAGAATAGTATGGGGAGGCGGGGAGGGGGCAGATGTATAAACATGGTACATATCATCTTTTTATTTTCTTTTCATTTATTTTGTGGCCTCAAAATCTGATCCAAGTCTGGGAGTTTCAAAGTCCCATTTTGTATAATCAGGTTCTGGTTGGACATGATTGCTGAATTATCTTAAATTGAAGACACATGTCTGGAGGCCGAGCCGTGTATATTGTTGCAGGATGGTGTCCATTAGCCCTGATCCACAGGGGCTATCTTCAGCCCTCCCCGAGCTCAATGCATTCTTTGTGCATCAGTGCTTGCAAAATGGGGAATCACATCGAAGGAGACAGTGAGGGGAATGTGGTCCTGGTTAGAGGGTGATGGAAGAAATTACCAGGCATGTATTATTCAGGGCCTCTGGTGTCCCTTGTAAAGGGTCCCTGAATTGGCTGAAAGAGGTGGTGCGGGACTCAGGTCATTCCAAGAAAGGAGCTCACTTGCCAATTGTGGGCATTCCTGGGCTTATGTGGACAAGGGAGAGTGAACCAAGCCTGGCTAGAACCTCTTGTAGACATGGAATTGTCCTGAGTGTCTTAATTGTGCAGACTTGATGGAGGCGGTGATGGTGGCAGTGAGCTACTCTCTATGAATGCCTGTGGCCCTAACTCTGGGCTTATGAGGCCTCACCTCAGCAAGGCAGCCAGGCCTCTTAGGAGCCATAGCAGGAAGACCCAGCCTCCAGCCCCAGTCCCGGAGAGCTGAGTTGAAGGGAAGCACTGGGGTTGTGGTCCAACATCTTGCCAGGACATCTCATCTTTCCCTTCGTCCCTCAGAGGATGTTGTATGAAGAGCAGCGAGCTGGCTCTTGGATGTCTCTTGTTGGGCAGTGGGCATTTTCATCCTATCTGTCACACATTATCATCTGGTTTCCTGTTAACAAGTTTCTTTGGTAAGGAAATCACCACCTTTATCTTTAGCTGAATACTGCCAAGGAGGCAGTGTGGCCAGTGGGTAAAACACTGGTCACTGAGAAAAGAAAACCTGCATTAGAAATATGCCTCTTACTCCAGTTACATGACTTTGGGCATGTCACAGGAACTCCCTGAGCCTCAGTTTCCTCATCTATAAAAGGGGGAGAGCATAACTATAGACCGTGGCTCACAGAGTGGTTAGGAGGTTTCATAAAGGTAAACAAGTGTTATATAAAGTGATTTCTTTTCATCCATCTCTGAGATTTCATTAGTGTGAGGAGCTGAACAATAAGAGAATTTCCTTTAGTAGCTTAGATACTAATACAACTCATGGCCTAAGAAAACTGCATAGGGAGCCTCCCTCCTTGGGAGAGGTTAGGGGCTATGGGTACAGAACATGGCATGTGCTTTCAGACTCCGTGGACACATTGCATACTCTCCCGACTCTTTCTATGCTTCCTTTTTGTTAGGTCACAAGTGATGGAAGGGGGAGGGGACCCGAAAATTCAGAGAATAACGAAAACATCCATCACCCAAATGGGTTTTTGGAGGAGAAATCTGCCAAGAGGTTCACCCACCATCACATCTGAATTGTAGAGTTGTAGCATTGAGGATGAGGGGGCCGTGAGGGGCTGCCTCATTGAACGCCCTCACGTTACACATCAGGGATCCATGGTCCAGACAGGCAAATGCCCAAGGTCATGCTGGCAGCGATAATTAAAAATGAAAACTAGCTTTGCTACGTTGCTTTAAAGTTAGGGTGCATATGTTTATATACCAGAATGTGCGTATTCATATACTTTAAACATTTACCATCTTATCTGGTCCTTACAACAACTAACATTTTTATGAAGGTTCACAAACCTAATCTCCTTATATACATATAGAAATATATACCCATATACACATGCATGTATGTGCCTATATATACATGCATATATGAACTATACATACATATGTGTGTACATACATGTATATACACCTGTGTCAACCCATTTGATCTTCACATCAGCCCTATGAGGTAGCTGCCACATTTTCCAGATGAGCTTGAGAATCGTAAGGTGACTTGTCTAGGGTCATACAGGTAATAACAGTTTAAAGCAGGATTTGGCCTTCTGACCTCTGCACTCTCCAGCTCCACTGCCTCACCCTGTTTTTCCCGTGACAGCACAGTTACTGGATTCCTTTCCGTGCACACTGATCTACCTCCGTAGCTACCCGCCAGCGACAAGGCATGGGGCTTTTCAGTGTCAGCCTGGAATGTTTGAGGGAGTGTGGGGAGCCGAGGCCTCGTGAGCTCCCTGCAAGCCAAATGTAACCTCACATGGCAGAGCTTGAAAAGGCAGATGTTGCCTGCATGCATCCAGGACTTAGAACCCTTGGCACACCCTCCCAAGAGTGTTGTCAGGATCAAATGAAGTCATATTTGTAAAGGGTTGTGCAGTACATAAATACTGTTATTATTATTATCATCATCATTCCCTTCAAAGCATTGTCTTTGTTTCTATTTGGGGTATGTGGGTGACATGCTGTCTTCCCCAATAGACAGTAAGCCATTGGAAGGCAGGACCTATTTTATTTTTTTCTGCCTTCCCAAGCCTAGTACAATGCTTAAATCATAATAGGTGTTTAATAAAAGCTTCTCAATGAACTGGCTGATTAATTGACTGGTCAGCATGGAGAACTCCCTCCACTTTTGCCATAGACCAGCTAACTGTAACTTGTGGTCTTAGAGAGAGAGAATCTTGGGACACCGAATCTTGGGGACTTGTCCAGGATCACACAGCATCAAAAACTTAGTCTCTCAAAAGGATTTATTGAGGGATTACTATGTTCCAGCTACCCTCGTAAGTGATGGGGATCCCCAAAAAGGTGACATTTGCTGGGAAAACATACACATGCAGGGAAAAGTTAAAATGTCCCACAACAGTTGTCCCTGCTGAAAAAGCCCTGGATAGCAGGACTCTCTGCCCTTGATTATCTGGGCTACCTTAAGCAAGTGCCCCAAACCCTCTGGGCCTTGATTTCCCCATCTGTAAGCTCAACAACTTTGACCAGAGGAGCTCAAGGACTAAAATGTCATGAGAACAGGCACTTTGATACATGTTCACACGAGTCAGTGTCTCTGTTGGGAACTGACCCTATCATCTTAGTGGCATGGATTGGATTACCTGAAAGCAGAGCAGAAGCGTCTGGAGTAGGGATCTATGCAGATCAGTGACACTCTTTATTCTGACCCTTTACCCCCTAAGGCAGTTTTATGCTTTTGTTTTTAAATTCACTTTCTGGGATGAATGGGGAGGTCCCAACCAGGAATCAAGCTCCGAGAAGAGAGACTCCAGGCTGTCCTAGGGAGTGCCTTTGGGGATTAAAGGATGCTTTCAAAGCAACCAAATACTGGCACATCTCAGCCTCCCTCTCTCCTTTGAGTCCCTTGCATCCTCTCTTGCCTGATTGATCTGATGGTCCTTGGCCAAATCTTCAGATGGATTGCCAACTCCTGGAGACTCAACATTATTTTTAAGAAGTCCTTTGAATATATCTGTTGATCCGTGTCAACCACAACCATCCAGTCCTTGGCTTGGAAGAATGAACCCTTCGAAGCAGCTGAGACCTCTGCATTGCATTCTATGTTTTCTTTGGAGCTCATACCCAACCTGTGAAAGAAATCTGAGGACAGAGGATAGAAAACTGCAATCCCATCCTCTCGGCGCTTCCCCAGATGCTGCCCTGTTTATGTTGGCGAGTCTCTGAAAAGCTCTGCAGACCTGGCGGTGCTATAAAAGGGAGACTGGTGTCTTCTGTTTGGAAATTTGGAGGAGAAAGCCAACGTAAGGATGACAGATCGAAAACAAAGGTCATTAGTGTTCAGAACTTCCCACAGAGCCACATGCAAAGCTGGAAGAACCAAGATATTTGGATACCACATGTTATGGACAACTGTCCAAGCTTCTTTCTACTGAGAGGACCATCTGTTGTTTGAAGATGTCCCCACATTTGAAAGTTGTTTGGTGCATTTGAATGTGGATGTACACTTTGATTTTAGAAAGTATCTCTTAATCGCACTGTTCTGAGCATGTGCCGAAGCTTCGGAAAAGTCCTTCCACCTGGTTCAAAGAAGGTTTCCGAGACAAATGTGCAAGACAGGTGCTGCTTCTGTAAAAAAAGGAACACATGAGCTGGGAAGAGCAGGCACAGATGGAGGAGAAGACACAGACACATGGTGGTACCTAAAGACATGGAGGAGGAGGAGGGTGCAGATGGGAGGGTATGGCACAAGGGATGGAGAGGCTGCCTGGCTCAGTAGTGAGAACTCTGGAGATGCCAGTCAGGAAGACCTGGGTCCAAGGACCATCAAGCCACGCATTCACGATCCTAAAAGTTCAGCCCACCCCAGGATTCATCCACAAAGAGCACAAAAGAAAGTCTCTAGAACAGACCAAAGAGACCTGGCTTTCAAAAGGCGCTCATATTATCCCACTGTGTCCCAGGACAACTGATCTGAATTGTGAATATCACTTTGACATAGTCATGTGCAGCAAGCTGACCCTGGGTCCTCTTCTTCTCCCAATGTCTCTAAAGAGGTCCGCAGTTCTCGAGAATGTTGTATCTGCCTCCTATGGTACATGAGGAAACACTGGAAACCTTGGAGGTCCTTCAGGGTCACCCTGAGAAAATTGCTCCATCACCAAGGTCATGCTCTTTTAGCTCTTTCCCTGAGATATCAGAACTTTCCCTAGTAACACCTATTTCTAATCCAGCTAGCATTAACTGAGTGCCCCCTATGTGCCAGGTACAGTATTAAGTTCTAAGGATACAAAGACAAAATGAAAAAGTCCCTGCCCTCTGTGAACTCCCATTCTAATGGAGGAGACAATTACATACTTCAGTACCAGCAAGCAAAGGCAAAAAGAAAACTTCCCCTGCCTTCAGGTGCCTTCCAGAATCCTGGGAGGATACATCATAGAAAGAGATAAGGAAATATAGAATAGTTGGAGGAGAAGGGAGAGGACACTAACCATACTCCACACCCCATACCCCACCCCAAAGGAAATGGGGAGAGCTTAACTTTCAGTCCAGCTTATTGGGCATTTCAAAGTAGATGTCCCAAAGACTTCTCCAACTCAACACTTCCAAAGTCACATTCATCATCTTTCCCCCAAACCTTCCCCACCTCCAATGTCACTATTTCTATCCAAGCCAACACTTGTTAACCCCAGCATCCTCCCAGACTTCTCACTCTCCCTATTTCACATATCAGATCAAGTTGTCAAACTTTGCCATTTCTATTCCACAGCCTATCTTGTGCCCTATCCCTTCTCTACTCAGATGTCTACTCCCTTAGCTCAGTCCATCATCATCCCTGACCTCCATGACTACAGCATCCTCTTACCTGGTCTCCCTGCTTCAAGGTTCTCCCCACTCTTGTCCTTCCTGTGTACAGCTGCCAAAGGCATTTTCCTAAAACAAGGATCTGGCCATATTATTATTCCTCACTCAATCAACTCTTGATAGCCTCTAGATCACATCCAAACCCTTTTCTCTTTGGCTTTTAAATCTCTTCATAACCTGGCCTCTACCTATCTTTCCAGTGTGCTCTTCCTGTATTCTATGATCCAGCCAACTAGGCCTTCTCTCTGTTCCTTACCCATGACACCAACTCCTGTCTCCATGACTCTGCACAGAACATCCATCAGAGTGGAAAGCACTCTCTCCTCACTGTTTTGTAAGGTCCCTCCATACGGTTCAAGTACCATTATCTCCCCTAAGCCAAACGACTAAGAAAACTCAAAGAAAGCCAGGAAAGGCCCACTTGTACAGAACGGGTCAGCACCAAGGTCATTAGAAAAAAAATGAACGTTGGCTGTTTATCTTACAAAGGTTCTTTTTAAAAACTGGTTTATTTGATTTGATAAATGGAGAGAAAGAGAATACGATTATTTCTTTTGCTTCCCTTTGATAATTAATGAATTGGGAAACATTAAACTCAATGAACATTCCATCAAGGGATCTTTTCAATCTTCTCTACCAACAGAATTCATGTCATAAAACTGGAATTTCTGCAAAAATAGCTCAACATAAAATGGAATTTTACTGCCCTAAGTATGGACGTAGAAAAGGGTCCAATAGAAATGAAGAGTGTGACCTGTTCTTGCCTGTTAAAACACTTAGATTTAAAAATAAAGAATTCTTAATGCAAAAATCAGAAGGATGTTGTGGTCACAAGAAACTCAAAGAGTTAATTGTTGGCAACTGAAAACTGAACAAAGACATATTTGGGTTTTTGTAATGCTAACACTGAGCAACTCGTGGTTAATAGATGCCTTGGTTTAGTGGTGGGTGTGCTTATACCACAAAGCTCTTTATGTCATTTTCCAAGGGGCCAAGAAAGAAAATACTGTATGTGGATTAATGTTCTCAATAAGGGGAGTGTGCAGGCCTGTGTGTGTATCCATTATATGGAGACTCGGAGATAGTTCTTTTACACAGAGAAAATAGAACAGGCCAGAACATTAGCAGTGGTCTGCCCGCCATCCAGGGGCTGAATGCTTCCTTGGTAAAGTAGATCTCCCCAAACATCCAGACCTTCAAGCTGATTGGAGACTAATAAATAGTCACTGATTTTGCCAGAAGTGAAATGCAGTGGATCAACCTTTGCACAAGTGAATGATCTCTGGTTTTTAAAAGCTCATTTTTCATGATAAGAGGGGATTGTGGATTTCCCCATGGGACCTGGTCCCAATTTGTTTTTAAAGCCAAGTGATTTGTGTTTTTAGGTTCTTGCTGAATGTGCTTATGTTCTGAGAAAACAGTTTGATTCGTGGGAATGAATGCACTTCTTACATCAACTAGTGGTTATAAATACTGATGAAACTGGCATATCTCATATGCCTGTGGTCACTCCCAAACTCTCCACAGTCCTTTAAAGTCAACCAGTCCCCAGGAAAAGGAGATCACTCTATCTCCTTGGAATTTTCTTTCCCATCAATTTCTTCAACAAGGTTATTAGTGTAGAATTTTCTCTCCCCTCAGTTTCTTCAACAGGTTTATTAGTTAATATCAGAGAAGAAATATAGCCAGTGTGGTTATTAGTGTGCCCCTAAAGAGCAGGAGCATCCTTATTATAGGTGGCCCCAACTTCTAATCAACCAACTTCGAAAAAAATCTTCTATGTCTGATCCAGAGATCCTGCTTGGGCATAAACTCAAGGAAAGACCCCAGAGAATTCAAATTCCTCATAGCAGCCTTTTACAGTAGCAAAGAAGTAGAAACAAAGAAGGGGCTTATCAATGGAGGAATGGCTAAGCAAATTGAGGTGCCACCAGGTAGCAGCCAGGTAGCAGCCGGGAGGTTGATTAAAGGTGCCTGATGGAATATTATTCTTCTAGAAGAAAGGAATATGAAAAACAAAGAGAGACCTGGTGAGGCTTCTATGAACTGATGCAAAGTAAAGTAATCAGAGCTGGGAAAACAATATATACACAAAGACTTACAACACTGTAAATGGAGAAAAAAATAGAAAAATAGAAACCAAAAAAAAGGTGAAGTGGAACATTGTGCAGTTGTAATAAACAATCTCGGTTCTGCAGAGATGAGAAAATGCTCCTGCGCCTCTTCTTTATGGAGGTGGGGGACTATGAATGTGGAATGCTGCATCTCCTGTCAGACTACAGATGTGTTTGTTAGTTTAGCTAAATTGCTTTTTCTCTCTTTACAAAAGCTTTGTTGTTAAGAGTTGGCCCTCTGGATAAGGGGAGAAGGGAAGGACATATTTGGAAATAAAGTTTTTTTAAACAATAGTATAAGCTGGAACATGTTCGCTGCCTCACCCCTATAGATATTTTAGACTTGAGGGTGAAGGTTGCTCCCACATGGATTTACAAGAACCTTTTTAACCCATCAGAAGCTTTAAATACTGCTATGATAGTGAATTTTCATTTATCCTTCAAAAATAAATGTTAGGTGAATCACTTCCCCTCTTTGGGGCCATTTTCCTCATTTGTAAAATTAGGAGGCTGAGGTTCCTTTCAGCTCTGTGACTTAAGAGGTGTTGAAGGGTACAGAAAGTGACTGCTTGGTATCATGAGGGGCATGATAATAAACACCATTAAAACGTTAGCCCTTCTGTAGGAGAAGCTGCCTCTCCAAGTCAGTCACTCCATCTATGGTCTGGAATAGGCAACAAAGTCTGGAACTCTCACCTGCAGGGTCCCAAACTCAGGTCCACCACCTATGTATGAGTAGCTTGATGGTACTTAGGAAGGAGGGTAGGGAAAGGGGAAAAGGCAAGAGAATTGGGAGGAAGAAATATAACCAGATTATGTATTGATTCAATTAAAAAAAAACATTATTAAGCTACCACTATGTGTCAAGCAGTCTGGATGACCACTTAACAGGAATGTTATATAACTGGGGCGATTTTTTTTCTACATCATTGTAGGTGAGACCACTCTGGTTTGAAATCAGTGACTGAGAGGGACCTTCCTTCTCTGAAATTCTGAGATTGGATATTGGGGCTACAGGTCAGTGTTTGCCCAGAATGAGTCAGAACTAGGATTACCAAGCCTAGAGCAAATCAAGGTGCTTCTAAGATGTGTTATCTACAACTATGTTTGATATTTCTGCTGGTTCAATTTTGCTGTCAATCATATTAATCAGTAGGACAGGGGTCATTCTATAAAAGTTGGGCAGCTGCTTGGCTTTTGCTTTTCTGAGAAATACGGAGGCATCATTGCCATTTTAGAGCGACCTCTCATTAAAATCAGATGAGGCCACTGTCTCAGTCCTGTCTCAAGATGGGAAATCATTTTTTCTGCTCATGAAGTTCTTAGATTTCCCCCTTTAGGATTAAAGCAAAATGTGCATGCAAGGAAATTACAGCCAGGCACAGCTGCCAACTGACGCACCCCAGAATTTCCTCATTACTATTTAGCACCATTGCCGTACCCTAAAGAGGCAAAATGGACCCACTGGGTGTAAAAGCGAGCCAGGAGAGCACAGGGATGTGGTGTTGACAATAACAATAAACCAAATATTGCTAAGCACCAAGCACCTGTCTTCAGAGAGTGAGAGGACATTTTGCAAACATTAACATTTTCTTTTTCCTATCACCCCTGTGAGGGAGCAAATGGAAGAACACTAACTCTCCTCAGAGCCATAACTGGGGCAGGGCTGCTGGAGGTATGTCCCAGGGCACCGAAATTTAGAAATCACCAACTGCACTTATATTCATCAATAGGGTAGAAGCAACTTAGCTCCTAGTTAGAATAATCTTCTTTTATAATCAAAAAGCTAATGCCCTTGGTCCCAGTAGTGGATTTACTCTGTCCTGGAACTGTTGCCCTTATGATGTTCAAGACTGTCCCTCTCCCACTTCTTTCGAACCATTCTGTGCTACTAGTCCTGGGTTTTGCCCCAGAGGTCACATCTACATCATATCTCTCATTTAAATAAAGGGGGAAGGGAGGGAAGGAGGGAGAAGGGGGAAGGGAGAGAGAGAGAAGAGAGAGAAGGAAGAAAAAGAAAGAAGAAAAGATGAAAGAAAGAAGGAAGAAGGGGAGGGAAGGAAGGGAGAGGAAAGGAAATATTAAGTGGTGACTATATTGTATTGAGGCATTTGGGTGGCTCAATGGATAGAGCACTAGGCCTGGCATCAGCCTGAGGTCAAAGACCTGAGGTCAAATTCTGGTGTACTTATTAGCTATGTGACCCTAGGCAAGTCATTTAACCTGTTTATTTAGTCCACAAGAGAAGGAAATGGCAAACTACTCCACTATCTTTGCCAAGAAAACCCCATCCAGGATCAGGAAGAGCTGACACAGTGAAAGACTGAACAATAACACATTTTGTTACCTGCACCATACTGTCTCAGCTAGATCAACCTGCCTACTTGGCACCCACCCAGATGGCCATTGGTGGGGATAGCTAGTCCCTTCTCCACAGCAGTTGTCTACCTGGATGATAACAGCAGGATTGAGTTGGATGCACTTTTATGCAAGGAAAAGAGGAAAATTCTGGAGGTATCATGAAGGAAGCATCAAGGTTAGCCACACCCCAGTCCCCAACCTTCCAGTCTTCACCTTTTAGGATGCACAATTCATCAGACCTCAGCTGCACTGGTGAACAAGCTCTGTTCCAGTCTCATACCTGAGAGGAAGAAGAACTCTTTCCAGCCTCTTTCCTCCCAGTAGGGCACCAATGGCCCCATTCCCAAGTCAATGAAAAAGCACATTTCAACCACAAATGTGGAATCCAGGGTGAGAGTCAGGATGGGAATAGCATTTGCTCCCGGGGGCTGACATTCTTTTCTTTCCATGATTTCTTTTTGCCCTCTGGGTTTTACTATAAACTCTTCACTGAAAGAGGGAGACCTAGGCCAAGGGTCTCCTCAATGGCCTCCCTCTGGAGAGTTTCTGGGCCCTTTCTTTTTGGAGCTCCCTTGAAGCTCACACTCCAGACCACATGCCCCACCCCTGGAATCTCATGGTCTGGATGAATTCCAGTCTGGATTTCATGAAATACAAACAAGGATGGCCCACATAGCCTTACTCTAGGGAACAGACCAACTAGGAGCCCAGAGTAGAAGCAAAGACACCTCCTCCCCTACATCAATCAATCAGCAAACATTCACCGATTGTCTTCTATATGCCAAAAGTAGTGTTAGGCATGGGGGATCCAAACTCAAAAATGAATGATCCCTGCCCTGAAGGAGCTTACATTCTATAGGAGAAGATAACAAGTGCATAAATCTATCTAAAAGAATTATTTTCCTCCTATCCTCCTGCTAAGGCAATGGAAATTCACCACCTCCCTCTCACTCAACCTCCCCTGTACCCGCCAAAGAAATCAGTGTAATGGGAGCAGGCATCATAACTCTGCTGGCAGCCCCTGTCCATTCACTTCCACTGAGGCTAGTGTGATGCAGTCACTACGTATAGAATCCAGACACTGCCATCTCTGTTCTATGGGTACCTGGGTTTAACATTAGCTGGTCCATAACACATTAAAGAGCTGTCTTCCCATGGTGTTTGTTTAAAAGGGGAGAGGAATGGTGAACAAAGGGCTGGGTGTGTTGAATTCAAGAAGGGGATATTCCTTTTCTACTCAAACTAGAAATGATTCAAAATCCAGACCATATCAAACAGGCTCCTTCCCTTTTCATAGTGTAGGAGGGGCTCCGCTGGCTGCTAACTGGCTCCATCTTGGTCCTCATTTCCCTGGGTTTTTACAGCATTCCAACCAAGAGATGCATATCCTGAGTCAAACCAAGTGCCCCCCAAGGACCCTTCTTTCCCCTCTATAGCTTCTATTTTTAATTCTCTGCAGCTTTTAAAACATTGGAATGGAGGAGTTTTTACTAGTCTGTGGTCAAAAAGGATTCCTGCTGGTCTCTCTTGGCACCCACTTAAGATAATCCCAGCTGGCAGTGGGACCCAGGGCCCAGTCTGGGCTAAGAGGGCCCTCTTGGCGGTCACTTCTCAGCACATTCTGTCATCACAAAATAACCTTTAACAACTGTATTCTCCTCTGCCCCAAACAAGACCAGAGCTAAACAAAAGGCCAACCTGAACCATTTCAAATCTGACTATAATGATAAAAACACACTTTACAGTCCTGGGAGCTTTATATGGGCACTTAATATTCACCCAAGAGGCTCTAAGTCATCCATCGACGCTCCCACATTAATCTCTACAGCAGCCCACACAGGATGGGTGCCTGTTGGCATGGGTCCCTTGTATTTAGATGAAAAAGAAACCAGTCCCCTGGGAAGTCACAAGTAATTCACTCAAATCTGTACTGGGGAAGGGCTAGAGGTGTTTGTCCTTCTTCTTTGTCCTTGGTGGGCTAAGCTGTTTTCTTGTCCATAGAAGGTCTACTTCCCTCTCTCCAGCCCGCACCATGGCGCCAGACTCCCATCTGAGGTTGTGTCTGCCTTGTTGGTTACCGAGGACCTGGAATGTTGAATCTCCATCAGGCAGTAGCAACTGGAGAAATTGGGGAGAGCCTCATGTCAGAGGCAGTACTAGGCTGTGTTCTGAAGGGCAGTGGTGGTTGAGCTCATGGAGGGAACAAAGGACACACCACGAAATGTGGGGTGGGAATGGTGCTCATCCGGACATCTAGCAACAGAGTTCTCCATGCACACTCAGGACCTACTTACATAGAAACACGTTTAAGGCAACCTGATGCAGCAACAACCAATCAAAACAACCACCCTCATTGGGCAGTTACCCCATGCCAGGCACTGTGCTGGGGTTCAAAAAAATAAGTCATCAACAGACCCTGCCCTACTTTCTCCTGGGAGAGCACAATCCATGGAGGATGAAGCCAATTCAAAATTAAAGACTCCAATGTTCTAATAGTCTTGTCATCTCCTCAATGTGGTTCTGCCCTCCAGCCACATGGAGACAGCAGATAGCCGCCAAACCAGTAATGTCCACGTCAGAAACTATCTAGTCCATTTTACAGACAAGGAAATGGAGGCCATCCAGGTAACCAACGTCAGAGGTAGGATTTAAGGCTGGGCCTTTTAGCACCAGAGACAGTGCTTTTTCCATTATGACCTCCCTAAGTTCATCATAGCCAGGTGGCTCCAGAGTGCACAGAGAGCTAAGCCTGGAGTCCTAAGTTCAAACCCAACCTCAGACACTTACTAGCTGTGTGATCCTGGGCAAGTCAGTTAGTCTCAGTTTCCTCATCTGTAAAATGAGCCAGAGAAGGAAATAGCAAACCACTCCAATATCTCTGTCAAGAAAACCCCAAATGGGGTCACCTGAAAAATGACTGAACAACAGTTCTTTATAGGGATTCCAATGGGAGACAGTATGGCATGGGGCAAAGCTGGCTCTAGAATCAGAAAATACTTCGGTTCAAATCCTGCATCTGACTCTTCCTACTCATGTGACTGGGGAAATCACCTAACTTCCCTTTCATCTATAAAATTAGAGGTTGGATCAGAACATTGCTTCTCAATGTGTGATCCTGGGACCGTAGGGATCTCCAAGACCATTTCAGAGGGTCTACAAGGTCAAAATTATTTTTCATAATAATGCTAAGACATCTTCATTTCTAATACGGCAAATATAACCCATAGATACAAAAGATCAATAGACACAAATTGTCGGTGGAATCCATCCATACTCCTCTTTGGGTAGTGCTCAATATCATTTAAGAATGAAAGGGGCCCTCAGACCAAAACATTTGAGAACTTCTGGCTCCACTGGTTCCTAAAGTATCTTCCAGTTCTAGATCTGTGATTCTATGACTCTCCCAACACACTAAGGGCCCCCTTCTCATGTCTTAAAGTTATGAAAACAAAAGAAGAACACCTAAGCTCCAGACAGCTGTCCCTCACTCTGTCCACATAACCAGCCCACCTTCTTTTTCCTTTGATAATTCAGATAACTTCATTTGCTCTAGTTCTTCTTCCTGATATTCTACATTTGTAATGCGTTACAACCTGCTTCCTGCCATCATCCTTCTCTCCACTGCCCTCAGAGTGCTGCTCATTTTCATTTCTTGGACAACTAAAGTGTTCCATGATGCACGGCCCATACAAAATTAAATAATTTCAAAGAAAGAGAACTAAGAAAGAGGTGGGGAACCAAGACAAGCTTCATGTAGGAGGTGGCACCTAGGAATTCTTTGAGTTGGAGGTGAGGAGTGAGTGCATTCCAGACACGGGGGCATGGAGTCATGGAGATGAGAGAGAAAATGCTTTGTCTGGAGAGTAGGTAGTGGCACAGTTTGGGGCAGAGAGGGCAGAAATAGAAATACAATCATATAAACCTGGAGAGGTAGGTCAGAGCCACATTGTGCAAGGCTCACCAAGTTCCCAAAGCTCCTGAGGTATCCTAAGGACAAGGATGGAGGTTGGAGAAAGCCATCGATCATGCTACTGTACAGGTCTGTTAGGACTGCTGAAAGACCACAAAGTAACTCCAGGGGAATTGAGAGTGGAGAAGGGGCAATCCAGAATGTCTCAAAGTTATTTCTTCCTCCTAATGTTTCAGCACTTAAATAAAGAATTTAAGACTTTAGCCAAAATGTTTGACTTTCTCAAATAAATTTCTTATGGAGCTAAATCCTGTCCATAAATACCTTTTACATCAGAGCTCATGCCTGCTCTTTCCAACTCCCAGAATTCAGCCCAAAATTTGATCTTTAGGAAGGAATCAATAGATGCTGAAGAAACTAATGTGTCTGAATTCATCCTCTATCCCAATGTTTCTCAACTACTTTGGGTCGATGAAATCTCACAGACATTCTTGGGGCCTTTTCCATCTTACCTTAAGATTGACTTAGGATAATAGCTTTAGAACTTGAAAGCCTTCAGAAGCTGTGGCGTCCAACTCCCTCATTTTGAAGAGGGAGAGACTGAGGCACAGGTTCAATGACTTGCCCAAGATCACACAGCCAGTAAATATCAGAGCTGGTGTTTGAATGCAGGTCCTCTGATTCTGTCTAGTGGCTGGGTGGAGAGGGTCAGAGGTGCTAAAAGACAGGTAAGAAGACATCAAGGACCACCTCCCACATGCTACATTCAACTCAGATCCTCTGATGTGAACAAGGACTGTTTGTTGGGGGTCCAATAGGTTTGCGATGTCATTGCAGTTTGCCCTCCTTTACAGAGCAACAGAAGATCTTGCCCTGGAGCACACAGTTAGCAAGTATCCAAGGTGTAATGCGAACCCAGGTCTTCTTGATTCTAAGTCCAGTGCTCTATCCAGTACCCCACACTGCCCCTTCTCATTCAAATTTATGTGTATTCAGAGGGGAAACATTTAATCTATAAGTTTCAAATTCATCTACATTGAACTAATTTAAATTTGTTACTTTGTAAAGGGTGTTTACTATCCAAGGACATCTTTTAAATAAACCTTGTCTGATCCTCCTTTTCCTTTCAAAACAGGAAGACCCAATTTGTTAGGAGAACAGGAACTCCAACCCTGGGCGGTTCAGTTCAGGCATAGTTCACACTCCCAAGATGTGAATTTAGAGTGGGTTCAAAAGTTGGCAAAGGGAACTACCTTATTCTTGCCCACAAATAACAAATAGCAAGGCCAATGAGAAGACAAAGGGAGAAGTCACTGGAAAGGCACAATTTATCCTTTCCTCCAACCATCCAGCTGTCGCCAATAAACCAGGAGGTCTTCTGAGAACCTTTGATGGGCGGCTGCAGGGAACCAGAGGAGGCTTTGCTCGTAAATCGTTTTTTCCACCAGCCAGACAGCCCTGCAGGTCCCAGAAGCAGGCACTATGGTGATGCCCCTGGCTGATCCTGGGTCAGAATGGTGTCGATGCCTCATGCTGTTGTGACATCTCAAAACCAAGTGGGGAGACATCCACTCTCCCTGGCCCCTCCAGTCTGACCTTCCTACTCAGCTTAGGCCTTCTGCATTGCAAGAGATTCATATATGGCAAGAAAAGCCATGGAAGTAGTCTATTTGCAAACAAAAATGAAGATTTCCCAAGCTAGCTGTTCCTATTGAGGAAGCTTTTGAAATTCACTGAGCTCACAAGCTCTTCTTGCTGTTGAAATATGTCTCTAAGTACTTCCCTACCCTGGATTTCCCCATTGTGAAGGTAAAAGTCATTGGAAGTGAAGGTTGGAGGGGGCTTCCCTTTCCTCCTTCATTCTCAATTTTCACTCAACTACCCTGTCCAGGCTTTCCAACTGAATTCAGATGCACACCCATCTGTGGATGCTGAATACTTGAGGGAATGTTTGCAATACCTTGAAATGCGGTCAAGTCAGCTGGGCAGGTATCAGGCCAAGAGAAATAACTCGTCCATAAAAGGTTCCGTAATAAATCAGAAAGCCTCTCTTCCATATGTCAGCTGACAGTTTTAATTCCCCAGACTTTGATGGAACTGTGGAAAACATAACTAACTACTTCAGAATGGACCCCTGTGGAGGAGCTCAGAAGGCTGATTGTAGAGGCAGGCAGGGTGGGTGTCATCTGTATACAGTAGGCATCCATTGAACTTCTTTGGTAAAAAAAAAAAAATGACATGTCCCTCTGGAGGAAAATGAAAAGGAGAATGGAGGGAACAGAGGCTTTGGGGGCTCAGAAATTTACTACCAGCTTTGAGAGACTGGGTCTCAGTTTACTCCTCTGTAAAATGAGAAGATTCCACTAGCTGGCCCCTGATGTCCTTCATAGCTCTAAATCTAGGAGCCTATGACCTTTTGGAATCTGGTAGAAGGAACCCAGATGAACCTTCACATCTCAGAATGAAATGCAATGGCCAGGGATATGACACCTAGAACAAGAACAATCTTTGGACAAACAGCTTTGTTCTAGGGTGCCTGAGGGGAACTGTACCTTGTTTTGCTGCAGTAACCACCATCCCTGTGTAGCAAAACCATACCTGGGCCTAACCCTCCCCTCCACCCCCCACGCTCCCAAGGTCAGATGGTACCAACAGTCCTCCCCACTAGACCCTTTCCCTACTACTTTTGCCCAGAGAGAAATATGCCTCTTGGGGTTCTGAAATCACCTGATGCATTTGCCTTCTCCTTCCTCCTTTTTTCTCCTTCGTGGCACCATGCCCATGCCAAAGACCCCTGGGGAATGATGAAGCTTTATGATTTGGATGCCATAGATTTTTCCTGCAGAATGACAGGTTCCCATGACAAGCTTGGAAATGTGTGAATACCATCAACAACCATCGAAGACTCCTCATCTGTAGCCCCTGAACAGAATCCATCTGGGTCAGGTCGACCTGACCTTAGAGAACCTTAGGAGAAGATTTTCCCAGGTGGATATGGGTGAGACCATGGACCTCTCAGGCACTTGTTCAAACCATGTTTTTTTCTTGTGTTTCAACTCACATCCTTTCCTCAGGGAGAAGGATTTGTGAAGTCATCATCTCAGCGTGTCTTATCTGTGCCAGGTAGTAATTCAACACGGGGAGCTCCCACGAAGAAGCTGGCCACTTCAAAAGTTAAAATGTTGCCCATGGAGAGGACCAGGCACAGTCAGTGGGATGCTTGTCTCGTTACAAGTAAAGACAGAGAGCAAGATGGTTGAAGGGAAATCCTTTGTTAAGCTTTTTACTGACTTTTTTGTTGTGTTATTTAACTCCTGGGTTTCATTTGCTTATTTGTTATTCCATATTTTTTTAACTTCTAATTTTGAGTTTATCACTGTTTTCTCCCCTATATTCCACAGAATGTGTGAACCAGAAAGATGGGACAGACAGACAAACAGGACAAACACACAGGCAGACAGACAGACAGGCACAGACAGAACAAGACTTAGAACAAGTAGGTCCGCTTAGCTTAGAACTTAGAATCACTCAAGAGTGGAAGATGTCTGAGCCTAACTTGAGAGGGATTATCAATAGTAACTGTGGCTGATTCCCACCCAGCCTGGTGTCTTTCTTTTTCTTGGCCTCATTAAAGGGGCCATACCCTGGCGACTTCTTAAACAGGCCTACTCAATGAATGGGCGTTGCCTCACCCTAAGTGAGTGCCTGCAAAGATCTTGGCCTAAAGGGCCCAAGGTCTCCCACTGCATCATGGGTCATCTCCAGTCATCCTGAGGAATATCTGGTTACTGGATTCAGATGGCTCTGGAGGAGAAGTGAGGCTGGTGACCTACACAGCTCAAAACACTCAAAACAAAGTCAAGTGCAAGTCATGTCATTATTTCTCTGATGGCATGGTCTTCTTTGGCAACAAAGGATGAACACACACAAGATGACACTGATAAGGTAGAGGTGAGGGGAGAGGGAAAAGGTGGGGAGGGAATCATGCAGCTATCTAAGGAAGGTAGGAGGAAACTGGAAATATTTTAGGTCCAGCTGAGTCAGGTCTTACTGTGATTTCCCAAGTGCACTTTGCCTTTCTTTGAATACCCAGTTCTGAGCACATAGTAGGCGCTTAATAAATGTTTATGAACTGGATGACTGCTTGATAGAATCTCATTGTCTCTTACACAGTCTCCTTATCCAAGGGAAGAGAGAAAGCCTCAGAAGGTTTTATCAAGTCTGCAGTCATTGTGACCTCACAGCACATGATCATCATTTTCCAAGTCTTTCTGTGGTCTCTGTCTCCAAGACCTCAGGCAGTTTATAGTGTGGTCCAGCACATAGGATTTCTCTAATGATGAGCAAAAGCACAGAATGGGACCTCAGCACATCTAGCTCAGCTTGTATATGAAGGCAATCTTCACTATGACATAGTGATCTGATTGCAGCGACACAGAGAAATGCCACCCAGAATGAGAGTTCTTCAAAGTCATGCTGCTACGTCCAGAAGTATTTGTCTCTGTCTCCCTCTTCCCCCATCTCCAGAAAATTTCCAGCTCATCTTCTTCTATTTCAAATGCATTCTAGAGACAGAGACAATTGTTTTTGATTATCTGCCATTTGCCTAATCTCGACTCTCACTGCTCCCCTTTGCTGGAACTGATACTATACAACAGGATGAGCTTGTATTTATATCCTTTTGGGAGAAAGAAAGTGTGGGATTTAAAAGTCAGAGACCCTGTGTTCAAGTCCTAGTTCCATCATTTAATACCTGTATGACCTTGGGCGATCAGTTCACCTCTCCAGGTCTTAGTTTTCTCGTCTGGAAAATGAAGAGGTGGGACTGGATGGCCACTATAGTCTTTTGCAAGCTGTGTATATATGATCCTATTATCTTAAAAGTTTTTTTAATGTTATTATTAACCAGCATATTATGTTCAAGGCAAAAAAAATTTAAGAGACAGTTGGTCTTTGTTTTTTGTAAGAAAAAGATGAAGAGAACTTATATTTCATTTTTCTTTCCCCATGTATGGTCTTTGATTCATTTTCTTCCAGTCTGCTCAGAACTTTTCAAAGTCCTCAGCAGCATAAATCAGCAATAATGATAATATTTTCAGAAGCTGGTTTGAGGCATAGATTCTGAGAAGTCAGAAGCCTGGAAAATAAAAACACAAGACAGTGCAGGAGCCCAGAAGGGGACTCAAGGAACCCAGCAAGAGTTTGCAAATCTTTGTTCAGTCTAGGCTACGTTTACCCATCGCGATCTTATTGTGTCTACATATTTTATGGAGCAAATTTTTAGTGAAGCAACTAGAGAGCGGCCAAAGACCAGTGGAACAGAGAAAGAAGTCTAAGCAATATCCAAAATGGCAAAAAGATAGCGTCCCAGCCAGGAGCTGACTGAGGCACAAACTATCCAATAGATAGGAAATCGAGGTCCATCATGCTCCAATGTTAAATAGTTGTTAAATTCAGAGACTCGGGCGCTCAGGAATCACAGAAGTATAAATTTGGGGCTAGAAGAGACGTTCCAGGTCATTTAACCTAAACATGAGGAAGCTGAGCCCCTGATGGAGTTTGATCATTTTCCTGGGTAATACACATAGAGTGGGATCGAGGCCCCAGTCTGCCCCTGAATCCAGCACACTTCCCACCCAGACCTTCATTCTCTGGATGTTTGGGGGCCTTCTTTGACTCTTCTCTTCCTGCTGAGGTTTCACATCAGGCCATGAGACAAACAGACTAGAGTCAGCTCTTAAAACTATTGCATCTATGAGAAATCCTTTATCCAACATCCTTTAGCAGAGCCAGAGATAATGCCATTTACTTTTCTAGGAAAGGCAAGGGCTGATGGTCTTGGAAGAACAAAATGCTTCGTTCCTGGGTGGGTGGCTCGTGAGTGAACTCATTTGAGGGAAATAGTTCATGATGTCCAAGATAAGAGATGTCAAGATTAAGATGCGTTCAGGAGGCTTAATCAAATGTGGTAAAAGAAAGAGACCAAGAGACCGAGAGAAAGACAGAGACTGGGGGAGACAGAAAGAGATGAAAGAGGCAAAGAGAGACACAGACAAAGAGAGAAAAAAAGATACAAACACAGAGAGGGGAGAAGAGGGAGAGGGAGGGGGGAGAGAGAGAGACAGAGAGAAAGACAGAGAGAAAAAAAGATACAGAAACAGAGAGGGGGAGGAGAAAGAGAGAGAAACAGTGAAAGAGAGGGGTAAATAGAAAGAGGACTTTGGGAAAGTGAGGGATATGATCAAATAAAGTAAGAATCTAAAAGCAGAAGACTCTTATTTCCTATATCCTTCAAGTTTTCTGCCAGCAAAATGTAATAACAGATGAAGTGACTTTCTAGCCTTATAGCAAGGATTCCTAACCTTTTGTTTCTTTCTTTTTTTTTTTTTTTTGATGTCATGAACCTCTCTGGAATCTTGGGAAAACCTAGTACTTCATAGAATCATTTTTTAAAATACATAAAATGTAATACAAGGGATTTTAAATTAAACCACTTATATTGAAACACAGTTATCAACTTAAAAAAAAAGTTCTTGGACTCCAGATCAAGAATCTCTGTCTTAAAATGATAGCCTGAAGAATGAAGAGATCTTAATTTTTTAAAAGTTCCTTGATAACTTTAGTTTAAGTTCCTTATGACAATTCCATAAAGCCAAACAAGTTGAAAGCCACTAGTAGAAACCTTCTATCATTTTCTATGAATTTTTCAAACTGAGAGGATCCCTTTTGCCATAAGCCTTTTTCCATCTCCTTTGATTTCTGTATTGTTCACCTTCAACCAAATATTGGCAAAATTGATGGTCCTACCTGGTGACAAAAAGCATGGGACCAAACTTGATCAATGAAGGGGCCCATCACCAGAGCAGCTATTGAAGGAATGGAATTTTCAGTAATAGAAACTCTGAAAGACAATCCACTAAAGTTCTCAAGAGGTTGTACCCTGTACCAGTAGAAATAGTCATCACCCCCAGCCCAGAATAATTACTGACAGAAACCATCGACCCCTCAGTCCCAATGTGTCCTCCATCTATTGGGACCAGAGGACTAGGGTTCAGATGCTCCCTCAGCTGTTTATCTATAGGACCATGATAAAATCCAATTATCCCTCTTGGCCCTCACTTTTCTCATCTTTGAAGTGAGATTAAATGGTCTCTGAAGTCACTTCCAACCTTTGATCATAGGATCCCATTATCCCAGGATCCTGTTGTGTGGAAAGTGATCTTTTATTTCAGAAATATTGCCAGAACCAGAGATTTAACTAGGACAGGGCAATTGGAGCTTTGTTCCTGGGCACCAAATTTAAAGGATACTTAATGTCCTTGCAGACCTTCAGTAATGCAGAAACAACTAAACTTAGCTTGTAACTAGCAAAAAGAATTGTTAAAATGGGAATCTACCAGATGTCCCATTTATACTTCCTGGCCTCTGTATCCATAGCGACCTCTCCAGCCTTCTCTTCACCTACCACCTACAGAGGCCTCCCCAGGACTGGCTTTTTCCACAGGGGCAGATATCCACAGTTAATCAGAGGGTGAGTGTCCTGACCCTAACCCTGAGTGAAATGTGTGCTCCCCCAGTGCAGAAATTCCTGGTAATAATAAAAATAACCAAGGTTGGAAATAATATTTCATTCTCCCCCAGGTCCTTAGTGTCTCTTTCTCATGACCCTAGTTCTTCCCCCTAGAACTCACATGTGTTTCTCTTCAGTATGCCTTATCTGTCAAGGAACAAGATTCTCCTTTATCACTCCTCCTTCCCTGGAGTAGGGACTGTTTTTTGCTTCTTTTTGTATCCCCAACACTTAGCACGGTGCCAGGTATATAGAAGGCACTTAATAAATGTTTATTGTATTGAACTGAATTGAATTTACAGCTAGAAAGGACCATAGCTGCTATTAAGCCCAGCCCCTTCCCCACATTTTGCAAAGAACATCTTCTCCAAAACTAATTTCTCAAGTCCCACTAACACTGGCAGGCCACCTCCCAAAAAGGCAGGTGACTCCTCCCTTCAAGATTCTAGGGAAAACCCTCAAGGGCTGAAAATCCTATAATTCTCACCATGAGTCCCCACCAGTACACTTCCCAATAATTATCAGCCAAATTTAACTTACCTTTAGAAAGGGCATTTAATAAGTAGATATGCATACACACACACGTACACACACATGTACACACATATATACATATATACACATACATGTGTATATGTGTATGTCATTTATTTATAAAAACAAAGGGATTGCTTATAGAGCTATCACCCAAACTGGAGGCGTCCTGTCCCCTTATACAAACCATATCTCCTTGAAACAGGAACACAAACACAGAGAACACATGCTGCTAAGGGTACACTCACAGCTTCTAGTTACTGGAAGTACTACTCTCCCTTTCCTCATGAGTCCCCCTTAGGTACACCTCTCTGCTGGGTTCTAAGGATTGGTGACTTTGTTGATCCCATAAGCCGTTTTCCTCAATGTGTCTAGCTTGCTTTAAGCATGCCTCTTAGCTCCTAATGCCGAGTCTGCCACTAGCATTATTGCTATAAGGACAGAGCTACTACATCAATGAATTTCTACCCTTTCTAAGTTCACAGGGTCATCATATGGTCAAGAGGAAGAGGAGGAAGGGAGAAGAAAACTGTCCCTTGTACCCAAGGGTAACTTCCTCTTAGGACTGCTTTGCTGCTAGATTCAACCACCACTCAACTCATGGGCTCTAAACTAGCTTACTGTTTTTACATGTAGTCCAAAGCTACGCCTGATTCTTTTAGTCAAGATATTTCCTATGGGATTTTATCTGTCTTCATCCAATAACCCAAAGGTTTTGTGATCCTTTTGAATTGACGAGGGGCTTGGGGTGGTCTAAGTTGCTTTGATTGATTGAATTAATTAATTAAGATATGTGGACCTTCTGTGATTAACTGAAATGTCTCCTTGATGGAGATTTTTAGTTGTAGATTGTTAGAACTGGAAGATACCTTGGAGATACCTTGATCCAACCTCTTAATTTGACAGGTGGGGAAATTGAGGCCCGGAGAAGTGATGAGACTAGCCCAAGATCACAAAGTGGAAGAGCCAGAGCTCAAACCTAGATTATCTGACAGTTAATCCAGGGCTCTGCCCAATGTGCCAATACGCTCTTTTTTTAAGCAATTTCTATCTCCAAGCCCAGTTCAGCTGCCGAGTCCATTGTGGAAGCCTGTCACTCCCATCCTTCATGGGCATACTATGACCTTCTTTTCCTACCTGGTTCATCATATCGTTGCTCATTCTTTCCCCAAAGATGTTTGTTCTCCTGGTTCCTCCAGCCCAATGAAATAGAAAAGTTAGTTATTTTCCCATCTTATTCCTCAGATTCTCAGACCTCCCAAGATGTATTTTTTTCTCTTAAAAAATGTTAATGCGCATACCCTTTGACCCAGCAATATCACTTCTAGACATCATAAAAATGGGAAAAGGACCCACATGTACAAAAATATTTATAGCAACTCTTTTTGTGGTGGCCAAGAACTGGAAATCAAGGGATTACCCATCAATTGGGGAATGGCTGAACAAGTTGTGGTATATGAATGCAAATGGAATACTATTGTGTTATAAGAAACGATGAATAACTGGACTTCAGAGAGGCCTGGAAAGACTTATATCAACTGATGCTGAGTGAAATAAGCAGCACCAGGAGAACATTATACACAGTAACAGCCACAGTGTGCGAGGACCGTTTCTGATAGACTAAACCCTTCAGAGCAATGCAAGGACCTAAAACTTTCCCAAAGGACTTGAGGCAAAATGCCATCCACATCCAGAGAAAGAACTATGGAATCAGAACACAGAATGAAGCAGACTATTTTCTCTTGTGGTATGTTTTGTTTTGGTTTTTCTCATGGTTTCTCTCATTCATTTTAACTCTTCTATGCAATATAACTAATATGAAAATGTGTTTAATAAGGATGTGTGTGTAGAACCCATATAAGATTGTAAGCCATTTTGGGGAGGGAAGGGGAGAGAATTTAAGGCATATGGAAATGATTGTTGAAAACTGAAAACAAATTAATTTTTAAGAAAATGTTAGAGGTCACAAGATCTCAGAAGTAAAGATCTGTACATTTGGGTCACATTCCAAAAATCCCACTTATTATATTTGCTATAAGAGAAGGAGCACAGAGTAACCTCCCAGCTCCCAGGACACTCTGGTAGTCTGGTCCTATGAAGAGAATCTACAAATCCTGGCTGGAATCAAGTGAGCTCCATGACTGCTGATGCCTGAGAAGTCTTGAACAAATACACTCCAGAGTTCCTACTCAGTTTCCAAAAACTAATGATTTCCAGAGGCAGGCCCAAGAAGCCCTTCCTTTGATATCCCTTGACACGCACCCAAGAGTGCACACAAATATTGGTTGGCCTGTCAAGGATTGGTCAAGAAAGTAAGATTGAAAATGTCAAATGTTTCCAAGGGGCAATGATCATTCCTGCAAGGATCACTGAATCTGTATTCACCTTATGTCCTTGTATAACCTCTGTCTGGGTGCAATATGGTGGGATGTCAGCCATCTTTAAAAAGAGAACTCCACTGAGTAAATGAAAACCTGATGATGGAAGCAGAAACCATCAATAACCTAGACAGTAGAGTTATGTGGAATGGGTGGTCTCATGAGGTGACAGATAGAAGTTCTCCCTTATTGGAGAGCTTCAAGTAGAGCCTGGATGTCCAACTAATAGCCAGGCCCATTGCAGTAAGCATTCCTTCAGGACAAAAGTGGCCTCTGAGGTGCCTCTCTTCCAACTTTCAAATTTCCATGACTATGAATCTATGATCTTTTCTTAGCTGAAGATGAGTGAGATGTCCTTCATCTAGCCTAAAGCCTGCTTCAGAGAAGCAATTAAGTATTGCAGTGCTCCAAGTGAGACAGTGTCAAGAGGACCCAAGTTCAAATCCTGCTTCAGACACTTACCAGTAGTGTGACCCTGAGCAAACCACAATCTCTCTCAGCCTTAATTTCCTCACCTATAAAATGGGGTCATAACAGCATCTACTTCACAGCATTGTTACAAGGATTTAATAATAATGAATACACACGTATATATATGTACACGTATCTATCATCTATCTATCTATCATCTGGGAGGGTATATACACACCCACACACATATATCCATTTGTAAACCTTAAAGTTGTGTGAGTGATCATGGCCAAAGAAACATTCCTAAAAGCCAGAGGAGGGCAGAGACTTTAGATTCCCTCCCAAATGGATGGAGCTGGAGGCAGGAGGGAGGGAAGATCTCCAGTGAGCTCAGAAAGCGTGGAAAGTAATGTTGGTGGGAAGATCTTCCTGAATCATTTGCTTCTGCCAGGTCCTCAGTCCAAGTGATATCTTGGATCAGGGGCTCTGAAACCTTCTCCATCCACATTCTCCCAGGTATGAAGTTAGTAATCATGACCCAGAGTAGGCTGGGAAATAAGAATCCACTTCTCTGGGAGGGCACAGGAATATCAGAGTAGGCTTCAGTATCTTCCTTTCCTAACAGTTGCTGGCTAGCTCTCACCTTGCCAAGGGAAGTCCAGCTAGAATGAAGAAGAGGGAAGAGTGATAGGGGAAAGCCCTCCATTAACTGTTCTCCAGATGCCCATTCCTCTCCTCCTGGGCAATTCGATTCAAATGACTTACACGCTAAATACTTGTCTGCCACCCTGTATGAACCACATAGCATTCCATACTAAGGATGTCCCCAATCTATCAAGGTATTAATGATGTTCATAGAAACCCTGTTAAAACGCAGATCCTTCAAAAGGCAAGTAAACTTTTGGACAACCTGCTAATAGTGTTAGAAAATAAAAACATTGTGTGCACGCGCACACACACACACAGCAGGCGCGAGTTCCAAACTTTGTCACTTCAATGCAAATGTGTAGAAAAAACTCAATTAAATATGTTTTTTTAAAATTCAAAACCATAAAGTGATTAAATGAAGAGGCAAAACCCCAAAGCAAACATAACTTTTATTTTATGCATCAGTTTTTATGCTTCTTAATAAGAGTTGACTAGTTATTTTTCCCCAGAAAAAAAACCAATTTGTTGGGTTAATATGCATGCCTGCCTGAAGCTGAAGGTTGTGTTGATTTCAGAAGCCCTGATCCAAAGGGGAGGCAACGTTCAGAAGGAACCAGGACATGGAGAGGGCTCATTCTCGGCTGCATTTCCAAGGGGTAATTACAAACCTCCTCATGCTAATTTCCACATTGTGCCCACAGCTGAGATTCCTCTGTCACCAGTTTATTTTTCTCTGCAAACCTGAAAGTCATCAGCTGCAGACCTGCCATCCCAGATGCCTCATTCTTAGTCCCGCTTGCAAAGCTGTTTGGCTGTTTATGTCTTGCATCCAAATCATTTATTTTGTTCCAAATCTTCTTTGCTTTGGAAATTACTTCAATGAAATGGACTGCTCCTCAGCTATAATGAAAAATATCACAATTTAATCAACAAGATGATAATTTTCCAATAGCTAAACCTCCTGGTGAGTCTTATTTGTTTGGTAAATATCAAAAAGTTTGGAGTCTCAGGGAATATAGCAACTGGCACTCCTCCAGAGCTGATCTTTACCTTTTTAGTGTTATGAACCCCATTTCACAGCCTAGAGAAGCCTATGCACCCCTCAGAATCACATTTTTCAAGGCATAAAATAAAATGAATCCGATTGCAAAGAAAGATAATAATATTAAAATATAACCCTCAAAATTTATTTTAAAAAAACCAAAGAAATAAATTCTCAGACCCCAGGTAAGAACTCCTGCCTTCTGCTTTCAGGTTTGCCATATCTGGTCCTTTTAATAGTTCTGGAAGGTAGATGATACATGTATTGCAGAAGTCCATTTCAAAGATGGGGAAACTGAGACTAGTAGAGATGAAGGGATTGTTCAAGCCCTCATGAAGAGTAAGGATCAGAGCTGGAATTTGAACTCAAGTGTCTGCTGACTGAGGCTAGCCCTCTTTTCATTACACCAGGATGACTCCTTGTGTCAGCTCAGTACTATAACCCAGAGCCATGATGGCCTTGTTGCCAAAGGAAAGCAAAAAAGAAATTAAAGATTTTCATCAATCTTTGGATGTTTGAATTAAAACAGTTAACTGTCAGGATTCAGAAGTGACCTTGAGCTGCTTCTGACAATGGGCTGAATTAATAAGCGAACTCAGTGAGGTCACAACTCACACACTTTTCTAGAATGTCAAGATTTACAAAGAATTTTCCTCCCAGCAACCTTGTGAGGTAAGTACTGAAAGTGATGGTTAATCCCATTTTATAGTTGAGGAAACTGAGGCTCAGAAAATCCAATTCCATAACCCTTTATTAAGAAAGATGTAAAATGATGATTTCAAGAGTCAGAGAGGGAGAAGGAAAGACTTCAGCGAGGAAATGGAGGCAGAACTCAGGAGGGAGGACATTCTAGGCATGGAGGCAGGAGATGGACTGTCCTTTTTAGGGAACCAACAAGCAATTCAGTTTGGAGGTAAAGGAAAGCCCACAAAGGACAATGATATGAAATAAGCCTACAGAAAGGAGTGATGAGCTGTAAATTCTCAGGGCTGTTCTTAGGGACAGGCCCAGGGAGGAGGAGGGGCCTTGGAATGAAGCAGGAGGCTGTTCCCCCTCTTTTCCAGAAAACCAAGAACCAGCCCACTCTTTACTGACCAGCTGGAAGTGCCAGGCCTTCCCACACTTCCATTACAGAAATCGTCATTAGGATTTCCCCCCAAAAAGTGCACATATGATCGAATTTGCTCAAAATTTTACAAAGCAATTTATACACATTCTCTTGCATGACTCCCACAATAACTTGGTAAGCAAGGTGCTATTATCATTCTCATTTTACAGAAAAGGAAACTGAGGCCCAGAGTCATTTGCTGAATGTGCCACAACTGATGTTTCTGAGGTAAGATCTGAACCTTGGTTTCATATTCCCAGTCTATGCTTTATCCCTTATAGAGACTTATATCAGAATTATTGCCTCTCTAATGACGAGTGACATGTATATGGATTTTTTTTTAATTTGCAAAGCACTGTACAAACATTATCTTAGAAATAAAGTTATAAGATAGGTTTCTATAGGCATTGTTATTCCCATTTTATGGATGGGAAAGCTAAGGCTCATGACTTGCCCATAGCCAACCAGAGGTGGGTTTTGAACTCAGGTCTTCCTGACTCCAAGTGGCCCCTTCCTAACCTCCCCACTTTTATTTAAACACTGTTATGGGTTACAGGCTAGCAATCTTCTTAGAAAGGAAATCTCCCCCAGCCTCAGACAATCCATGGTCCCCAAATTTCCCTTGCAGCCTAAAGCGGTTCCTGCTTGTTCCCCAGTGAGGATGGAGAGCAGCTGTTGTCTTTCCTCCTCAGAGAACGCTGTCCAGGGGTCACTGCTTTCATTTTCCTTTGTTCTCTTATCCACCAAGATCAGCAAGTTAGATGTGGATGTCCCTTCGCAGCCATGATGAGGGGGCATTCTAGACTCAAGCCCTGAGCTGTTCCAAGAGGTCAGAAATTCTCATCTTACTGCGCCCACCAACCCCTGTTCTGGCTGCTTCCCTCAGAGTGATTCCTTCTCAGGAGCTCCAAAGCCTCGAGCCCTACCATATAGAAGACACCCCTAAAGGGGTCATGGATTCAAATGATAAAAGCGAGCTGAACAGCAAAGGATCCCGTCATGCCCTCGGCCCCCAGTATTCATATATCAGCCCCTCCGCCTTTAATGAAGACCACATTTTATCCACAAAGCTCCCATGCAAATGCAAATTTATGTAGATGGTTTACTTAGACCAGGCTTTTGTCCATCAATCTCTGTGTTCCTCCTCCTCTCCTTTTTGCCTTGGAAGAGATAATATTGTGATTCCGGTCATATCTCTCTCTTTTTATTGTCTAGCAGACCCATAAAGATGACAAGAGACTCGCTTTGCAGGCTGCAGCCTTCGGGTCTGGCTTAATTTTCTGTTGCACTCCAGACACCAAGCCTTTCCAGGCTTTTTTCTTGGCTAGTAGAGGGGTTCTTTTAGGAGTGAGGAGCACACACAATTTCCCCAGAGGAGGGAAAGTGCCCAGGGGACAGATGAAATGCAGCTCTGTGGCGGAAGTACCACAGTGCTATATACTTGGAAATAATTATACTTGGAAGCAAGAAGGTCTGGGTTTGAATCCTGCCTCAGGTAGCTTTTTGATTCAGGGCATGACACTTCATGTCTTGAGCCTCAGTTTCCTCATCTGTAAAATGAAGGGATTGGGCCACATGCCTTCTGAGAATCCTTCCTGTTCAGGAACTCTGACCCATCCTCCTTTGCCCTCTTTGCTACCCTAAGGAGTGCCAGGACCACAGAATCTTTTTCTGTGAACTAGAAAGCAATGTCTTTTTTGTGTCAAGGATTGACATTTTGGATTTTGTCAGGAATCTGCCCTCCACTCACATGGATTCTGGTGCCTTAGAAGAAAATGGTTTCCAACAGCTACACAGCAGAAAAATTCATGGCCCAACCTGGAGTCTGAAGGATGTCCCCCTGAACTCAGCTCTGCTGGTCTCTTGAACTTCTTGAGGGATTGTCTTTGGCCTGTCTTGAATGAATGAACACATCATCCATCCCTGGATTCCTACACAAAGCCTTTCCAGCTTGTTAGGACCCATTCAAGCTTGGGTACTGGGACAGAGGCTGCCTCCATGTCATGACCAGGCAACAGAAAAAGTCAGGATGAATTGGAACTCAAACACCTGAATCAAAGAAGAGGCTAAGCCTTCCAGGTTTGTCAATGACGCAATTCTACTTTTTATATTTTAACTACAATTTCCTCAATTTGTGCAAATGCATTGTAAACATAAGTAATTGCTAACAGATATTCTAATTTAACTTCGAAGTAAAATCTTTCGTTCCACTCTCTCATTTTTTAGGGATTAACAAATGTCTCCAGTCTCCCTTGACCCAGCTTGTTCTTTGATGCATTCTCCAATTCTGGTCCTTCCAGAGGCAGGAGGTTTGGTCAGGAGGGGCCCACTGGATCATAGATTTGGGTCTAGAAGGGCTCTCAGATGTCATCGAGTGTCCTAATTTTACGCATGTAGCCCCTTTATTTTACAGATGAGGACACTGAGGTCACAGAGATAATAAGTGGGGAAGGTAGGATTCAAACCCAGACCCTCACCATGCTGCCACTCAGGACTGCTAAGCCAACAGAAATGGAACTTGGTCAGATGAGATGAATTATCTTATTCCTGGCCTTTCCCCAGAGGTCAAGGAGTAGTGACCACAAGAGGGCGACGTTGGAGGCCCAGCTCATGGTGCCTTTATGTCTTCATGCCATATCCTGACACATTAAGGTAAAAAAGTAAACAAGGTTATCCTGGTGACTTGGAGCTCACTGCCTCTGCACCTTTGCCCTACCATCTCCTATAGCCGAAACGCCCTCCCCGACCTCCGCTTCTCAGGATCCTTTTCTTTTTTGAAGGCTCAGGTCAGAGGCTACCTCCTACAAGAAGTCTTCCCTTATCCCTCTGACTGTTGATGCCCTCTCTCTCCTCCAATTATGTAGTATTTACTTCTCTGTGTACGTGTCCCAAATAAAATGTAGGCTCCTTCAGGGCAGGGGCTGCTCTACTTTCATCTTCTCAATCCCACGCAGTTCATATTGAGCCCTGGGCACTCACCAGGTCTGGGATGTATCATGGGAGTCAATGCAGCATGGCACCTCAACAGGCCAGCTTTAAAGAGGCCACAAAGACTTGGGCTGCCCTTCCTCTGTGAGGTCATGGACAATTCCCTTAGCCCCTCCAAAGCCCCCTCTCCCCTCTAATTAGCTGCCTCCTAATTCTCTAAAACTGTAAGTTACAGGGGAGCTGTTGACCTGCACTGGTGAAGGGGAGGGGGTGCCCCACTGGGAGGCCCCTCTAGCACTAAGTTAAATCCAACCTAGTAAGCTCTGTGTCAATGCTTGTTCAATTGCATCAAATTAAATGGAATTGAATTCATAGATCCTGACCTTTCCAGAACAGAATCTCTTCCTGCTGAGCGGTGTCCTGTCTATTGTAAAGGGTCACTGGACAGCCTGAAGACCGAAGCTGGGCTTTCCAAGACCCACCAGCTCCCACTGTAGGGGTGGGTGGTTCCAGGGCCCAGCAGGCTCTGGCTTGTGTCTCAGCCAACCTTGTGGTCAGCTCACCTCCCATGACCAGTTCTGGATAAACTGCAGCCCTCTTGTCCTTATCAGAGCATCCTGGGCCCCCTGGGTCTGGTTCAACAATCCCACCCTCCTGCTGCTCTGCTATCTCTCCAGCTTTCCCTTGCAATCAAGTCTGGCTCAGATTTCATGGGCCAGCGTCTGGGGGGATTTCAGCAGGTCCATGAGGTGGGCCATCTTGGATGGGCTGTTGTTAGAGCTTAACGTGATGCACCTGGCTGCGGGCCCTTGATTGGAGCAGACACTCTCACTCTTCTCTTGTCCTTTCTTGGGGGGTACAAATGAAATCCAAATATGGTTTTGAAAATCTCCATTTTCTCAGAAAGGTGTCATGTGTCATCTGTTTTCTTTCCTCCCTAATTGGCAGACAGACCACCCCCATTCCTTTCTTTCCTGTTCTTAATGTGTCTGATAAATGCCCTCTCACGAGCCTGGTTTTATAAGGTGGTCCTCTGTGTAGGCTTTGAGGCTAACCAGATTAGAAGCCGTTGGAGGGCTGGGGGTGGCCGCTGACAGGGCCTCAATCTCTGTGTAGGGAGAGGTGCAGAAGGAGACCCAGATAGTGTTGCCTCATCCAAAAATAGCCCCTAGCATAGGGGCTCTCAACCCAATAGTATTCATCTGTCCCTATCAATATAGGCATGATAGCCTTGTAATACTCTGGGCATTCATGGACACAAAACCAGAGCCATTTAGTCAATGAAAAATAGCAACTATGTATCTAGCGCTTTGAGGTTTGTGAAGGATGTTTAGTTTGATCAATGAAAACCACACCCAGAACACCTTCCAGGTTAGTGTTTCCTATGGTTTAAGGGGAGATGGGCCAGCCAAAATATTTGTTTACCATCCTATAGATATCTCCCC
Organism: Notamacropus eugenii; assembly: GCF_028372415.1. NCBI lineage: Eukaryota > Metazoa > Chordata > Mammalia > Diprotodontia > Macropodidae > Notamacropus > Notamacropus eugenii. The sequence goes on from NC_092874.1 coordinate 16,852,740, forward strand.
CAAATGTGGGAAAGGCCAATAAATTTCTTCTCCTCCCTGGCTCAATTCAACTTAATAAGTATTTGTTAAGAGTTTGGCATGTATTATTTTACATTAACATTATTTTACAGTAATCCAAGGAAGCTTCTATGGGCCTGCCTCCAACAATCTTAAAATCTAGTTAATGTTAATACCTGTCATGTGATATTAGGTAAGTCACAGAGCTCCCTGGATCTCAGTTTCCTCTTCTGTAAAATGATGGACTAGATGGCTTCCGAGATCGTTTCCAGTTCTAGAGCTATGATCCCTCTAGGCCTCAGTTTCTCCACCTGTATAATGAGGGAGTTGAAGTAGATAGCCACTGAGGTCACTTCTGGATTTCTGGATTCAGGGCTTCCCATACACACTTTCTCCAATGAGCCAACAACCCTGTGACTTAGGGAGTTCAGGGATTATCAGCAACCCCATTTTTTGAAGAAGAATCTCTCTCATAAATGTGATGGGACTTGCCTATGGTCCCATGGGTAGCATATTATGGGAAGAAAATTCGCACTTACTTCTTCCTGATTCTCTCCAGAGGGACTCTTTGCCTCTTGTTGAGGAAATAAGGGAAAGAAAGATATTCAAAGCTTAAAAACTGAATGAATGATACCACGGCAACCTGGGCTCTGCTCCTAAGTAGCCATGGGGCCTTAGACAAGGCACCTCTGGGCCTCTGTTTCACAGAATTTCAGAGTTAAAAGGGACCTATGAGGCCTTCCAGTTTGACCTACCTTTTAATCAACTGATAAGCACTTACTAAGCACCTATGATATGCCAAATGTGTTAGATGTTGGGGATTCAGAAGGCAAAGAAGGGGAGAAAACTTGCATTTTATTGGGATTTGTCCAAGGTGAGATACATAAGTAGCAGAGAGGGTTTTAAAGCTATCACAGGAGGGCATCTCCAAAGTAATAAAAGACTTGCAACTCAAAAATATTTGAGAGGGGAAATGCCTCCCTTGGGAGAGCATTCACTTTGCCTCCAAGGGATGTGGGGAGAAGTGCCCATTTCCACTTTTTCTCCTCTCTTCTCTAGTCTATCTGTCTTTTGATCAAACTGAACACAACTCACCAGTTTCCACTGGAGGTGGAACCAAAGCAGAGGGCACCAAAATTTAGAGGGCACCAATAGTACTTCAGTGCTCTAGTTTATTGAGCCTATCTTACCTTGGTAAAAAGAATAATTGGTTCATAGAATCATAGATTTAGAGCTATGAGGGACCTTAGCCATCACCTAGTCCATTTTAGACAGGAGGAAATTGAGGCCTAAGAAGGTTCTACAATTTGCTCAAGGTCACCAAGAGGTAGGATTTGAATCCAAGTCATCTGCCTCCAGATCTTTCCCATAGTAATGACACTCCAGTTGAATTTCTCTCCAGTTCTGTTTGGGCCTCACTGATAGGTCATGCTTACTTATGCTTCCTACTCACCCCAGGTACAATTACTTATTCTAGCTCTGCCAGCAATAAAACTCTGGGGTGTTAGGGAGGAGGTCTTCTACTCTGTTTGAAGTCAGCCAAACCAACCTTTCCCAGGATCATTCACAATGCAGAGCATCTGTCCCCATATATACCAGCCATGTTGCAAAGGCAAGAGTGGTCCTCATAAATAGAACACTAGACCTGAAATCAGGAAGACCCAGATTTGGATACTGCCTCATACTTGTACCATCTCAGCAAATCACTTACTGTCTGCCTGCCTCAGTTTCCTCATCTGTAAAATGGGGACAATAACAGCATATAGTTCCCTGGACTACTGTGAAGCTCAAATGAAATAAAGTATGTCAAATGTTTTGAAAACCTTAAGTTATTCTATGACTCCGGTCAATCCCTACCTGGTCCCTTTTTGGATATGAGTGACTGACAATGAGTCCAGACACAGTGTTCAAGTGTCTAGAGGTTGGAAATGAGGGGGAAGGAGGATTAGAAGGGCTAGAGACCAGCAACCAGGACAGCTTTGAATCTTCCATTCCTAGGTCCAGCAAGAGAGAGACTCGAGGCCTTGGGTCTAATGGCACATTACAAAAGTCTGCCTCTCAGAATGCCTGATAACATGGCATGAACTCTGAAGGATGACCTGAGCAGTCCTCTGCTGTCTTCTTTTCTCTTTTCACAGCCTCTACTTCCTCAATTGTAAAATGGGGGGATTAGACCCATGACTTCTAACGGGAGCCCTCTGGATCTCCCAGTCAAAGATTTGAAGACTTCTTGGAGATGTGGAAAGAGCCCTCTCTTTGTGGCCAGGTGATCTGTGCTGTAAACCTGGCTCTGATTCTTACAGCCTGCGTGACTTTAGGCAAATGCCTTGACTTCTCTGGGCCTCATTTTCCCCTCTCTGTAAAATGAGGGAGTTGGTCACAACTTTCTCTAAGAAGGTTCATTTTTTTTTTTTTAATAACTGAGTGGTTTGAGAAAACGGATGAGGGCAACCCTTAGAAAGTGTATCCTTGGCAAAAGGAAACCAGTTAAAACCTTATTTTATTAACCCCCTACAAGAGCTAAGATGTAATAGCCCCTCTCATAGGGTTTTTGCCCTTTGGGGGGAGGGGTCAAAACAATGAGCATTCTGTCAGTCACCAGTTACAAAGCGTAAGGCAAGCTAACCTTTGCACTAATCTTTCATCAAGGCAATGTGACTGTTTCATTGGCTGTGCCCACAGTTTTGGGAATCCCCTTCTAGGTCTAGGACCACCCCTATCCCCAGTCACAGAATTCCTCAAATTTTGGCCAAATGTTGGTGGCAAAAACTCTACCACATCTGTGGCGCTTTGGGGAAGAGAAAGTCAATGTACTCATGAGACAAATGGGCACCCCAGCTGAAAACCAAACAACCAGAAGCATGTGGTGGAGGGAAAGAGCACTGATCATGGAGTCAGAGGATCTGGGTTCAACTTCTGCCCAGTTCCTCTTGTATTCATAACCCATGTGCCAAGACACTGCCTCTGGCTGGGACTCCTCATCCCCCTCTGTAAAATAGGACTTCTAAGGACATGGCCATCTATTCTCAATCTGTGAACCTATGGTCTCTACAATGAAAATGGGACTAGATATACCCTGGAGCTCCTTCCAACTCTATGCCCATGATTTCCTCTGACTTACATCATGCTAGATGGGAAGGCAAGAAGACCCAGGTTCAAATCCTGCCATTGACATTTAGTAGCAAGTCAGAGAATCATAAATTTAGGGAACTTAACAGCCACCTAGTCCAACCTCTTCATTTTACAGATGTGGAAACTGAGGCCCCAAGATGAAGTGATTCATCCAGAGTCACTCAGTTGGTAAGTGTTCAAGGCAGGATTTGAATCCAAGTCTTCCTGACTCCACATCCAGGATACTCTGCACTATGCCATGCTGCCCCTTTCCCTTGGCTTTTCTGAGCCTCAATTTCCTCATCTGTAAAATGAGGATAATAAAACCTCTGGGACCTCTCACAAAGGTACTGTGAGGCTTGAATGTCAAATGCTTTAAAATCCTTCAAGCCCTGTCTCCATGTCACTTAGCATTACTTCATCCCATATGTTACCTATTGGGGCTGTCTCAACTAGACCTCAGTCAAGACTATTCATTCTATTGCTTCTCTGTGGTCATCAAACCACCCCAGACCTGTGTGATGTCATTCATCTCTTCCAAAGTCTCTCTCTCCCGTTGATATCTTTCCCAAGACCTTCTCCTTAAAAAAAAAAAAAACAAAAAAAAACAAAAAAAAACAAAAAAAAAAAACCTCTGATGATCAGACTAGTCCCAAGGACAGGGGGTCAGAGCCTTGTAGAGCTAAACTGCCCGTGCCTGGCCATGAGGCCCCAAACACTGCCTGGACATGGGCCTGAGAGCTGAGATGCCACCTCTAATCTCCCACACTCTGGTGAATTTGTTTTTTGTCAGAAATGAAGCAGGGGGCAGGCTTTAATTTTCCCCACTGCCCTCTGTCAAGTCAGAGTCATAAATATTGTCCCGAATCATTAAGCCCCAACCCGAAATGTGATCCTGCCCAGCTCCCAATCAGACGGCCATCTGGAAGATGAAAGAAGTCTATTTGGGTTTCAGAATGATGCAGACTCTAATTTGTAGTAACAGTCTTAACAGGCTGTTTCGGAGACATTAACCAGAGACTTGTCTCGTTCCTCAAGGAGGAAGGCACGTTGTCCACAGTTCCAGGCACTCCCTGTGAGCCAGGCTGGATCCAGAGCCGTGGGCCAACCACCAGGCTCACCAGCCTTCAATCAACCAGCATATTCTTCCTTAGACCCTGGCTTTCCACCCCAGGGCAGTAAGAGCTTCCTGGATAGCTACATACATTATCCATCTTCCCTAAAAGATGATCTATGTCACAGAGAGAACAAATACTTCAGGAGAGAAAAACAAATGGCCCCCATCCCTCCAAACAAACACCAGCTCACCATGATATACACACTCCTCCTTGTATCACCCTGAGGTTACTTTCACAGAGAAAATAAATTGTGCTCTTGCTTTGCCGCAGAAATAAATATCTATTTTTTTCAAACTACCAAAGAAAATCTGGGTCTTGATTGCTGGCAAAGCACACTGTGCAAGAGAAAAGAAGAACCTGATTGGTCCAAAGGACTGAGAGGTCAGGGAAGCTCAGGGAGGGTGGGAAGTCCACCGCCTTCAGGCCATGCCAATGGCTCGTTCTTAGATGAGTCAGTGCTGCTCTGTCCAAGTAAGGGAGGAAAGCTGAGCAGAGCTAAGAAAATTGGGCTCATGAGTTTGGTGGCCCTTTGGATCTAGCACTGGAATGGGTCTTCATGGCCATCAAGTCCCCATTTTGCAGATGAGGAAACTGAGGCCCAGAGAGCATCACACAGCTTAGTAGGCAACAGGTCCTAGATTGAAATCTGAGACTTTCAAACTTTCAAGCAGTCACTCAAAAAACTCTACTTCAGCAATCCCAGCATGCTTTTCTTTCTACTCAGAGTCCCCCCATCAGTCGCTCACTCCCAAATATCTGAAAAGAAGTGATAAGAGTAGTGCCAGTGAGTGTGGACTTTGGCCTGAGCGAGGGGCAGTGGAGTAGAGCAGAAAGAATGATGAAGGTGATGAATGCAGTAATGACGGTATATATGTGTGTGTCCAATGGTAGCCATGGGGGGAGCGGAAGAAAAAAATTACATGAGAACTTTATTGTATATTTAAAAGGAGTTGCAAGCTGTACATACGAGATTTACAATTTCATGTACAATCATTTTTTCTATTCTAGTGTGTTATGAAAATGCTTATTTTATTTCTTAAGTTCAAAATAAAATAAACTAAATTTAAAAAAAGAAAGAATGATGAATGTGGTTTGTAAAACCCTGGCTTTGAATCCTGGCTCTGCAACTCACTTCAGTTAATCAGGCAACAAGCATTTGCTAAGAGGGTACTGTGTGCTAGTCAGTTAATTAGCATTTATCAAGCACTTACTATGTCAGAATCTGTTACAGAAACCTTGGGATACAAAGAAAGGTAAAACTCATACACACAAACACATGCACATACACAAGCACACACAGACATACACACATATACAAACACACACAAACACACGCACACACACACATGCACAAGCACACACAGACATACACACACAGATACAAACACACACAAACACACGCACACACACACACGCACAAGCACACACAGACATACACACACATATACAAACACACTCACACACACATGTACAAACACACAAACACACGCACACACACACATACACAAGCACACACAGACATACACACATATACAAACACACGCACACACACACATGCACAAGCACACACAGACATACACACACATATACAAACACACACAAACACACGCACACACACATGCACAAGCACACACAGACATACACACACATATACAAACACACACAAACACACGCGCACACACATGCACAAGCACACACAAGCACACACACACATGCACAAGCACACACAGACACACACATATACAAACACAGAGACACACGCACACACAAACACACGCACAAACACACACATGTACAAACACACACATACACATACACAAGAAAAACCATTTATTAGGTGCCTAGATGTGCCAGACATGTTGCTAAGTGCTCAAGATACAAAAGAAGGTCAAAAAAAAAGAGTGTGCCTGGCACTGTGCTGGGTGCTAGACGTAGAAAATGAACGGAATAATCTCTGCTCTCAATGAACTTGTATTCTATCAGAGGAGATAATAGATGTCTATTATATGATATATATCATATATGAATATACAGGAAAATGTTAGGCACAGTACATACAGTAGGTGTGTCCACACATACAGGTTTATCACTTGATCTGGGTGACCTTGGAGAAGTCATTTCCCTGCCTAGATCTGACTTTTCTCATCGGCAAAGATAAAGGATTGCATTAGATGTCCCCACAAGAGAAGCAGGATGTTTGTAGGGGCTCCCAGAGGCCCCCTGGCTGGCAGACTAGGGCAGAATGGGAAAATATGGACAAAGTTCCCATGATGCCAAGCAATGACATCGAATTTCCTTGTCTACATTCACACCTACTCTTCTCTTTTCAAAAAACCAAATCCAAGTAGAGGCCACCATGAAGGTGCTGGTGGCTTTGCTACTTCCCCCAGTTCCATGCACTCTTCAGTTCAGGGGTGGGTGGCAACAGCTCCTGGCTAGGAGTGATGATGAGTGGGCAGTGGCAGGAAGGGGATGTCAGGATGGGAGGTGGCATCCTCTCTGGGCTCTTCTGTTGAAAGAATTCCCATGGGCATTCTCAGGGAGGGGATATTGCAGCCCTGATGGCCTGACAATTGTGTCTGAGATGATGGATTCCTCCTCACAGTTTCCTTCCTGAACATTCAGCCAAGGCTACCAGCTTCCAGGAAGGGTCTCAGCCTCAGGAATAAGAGGCACACCTCAGGACCCCAGGACCTGCTTGGTCAGGGGTGGCTTCCTTTGGTGTAGCAGAATCCCGGAGTCAAACTCTGGTGAAGTCACGTAGTGGGGGGCCAAAACTGGGGGCCAAGGAGAAGTCTTTGTGCATTCACTCCAAACTCCCACCACCCCTCTAACTTTGAGTGTCCTGGGCCACTTCCTAGGTTGGGTCTCTGCAATCACTGATGACCAAGGAAAGCTTGATTGGACCCTTCCCTTCCTCACTCACAAAAAAGGGGCTTGGACCAGACGACCCTAATTCCTGTGCTTCTGAACCTTCATTTTACAGATGAGAAAAGGAGGCCAACAGAGAGGAAGGGCCTTGTCCAAAGTTCCAGGACTAGGAAGCATTAGGGATGGCATCCATCTCTAGGCTCAGCGTCCACCTCTGGACAGTGCCAGGCAGTTACTGAAGAAAGGTGGGATCAGACAGTGAAAGGGGAATTGGAAAACATCCTGGAGGGCATCTCGTGCATCTTTTTGTGTCCTTGGCACCTAGCACTGTACCTGGTGCATAGTAAGCTCTTAAATGCTTAATGATTGTTTAATTGATCTGAATTAATTAGAACCGTATTATTTCCCAGTCAGGAGCCTAATACTAAAGTTTATCTTGTAAATACTTTGTACAGACTTGGCAGGTATTTCTAGTTGTATACATTGTTTCCCTCAACAAATGTAAACCCCTTGAAAGCGGAGACTTCCATTTTCATCTTTGTATGCCCACAATCTAGCTTAGTGTCTGGTCTACAGGAAGTGTCTCATAAAGATTCGATTGGTGATTGATTGACTACTGATTGATTGCCAGACTATTTATTCACCCCTCTTCCTTTCTTGGTTGGAATGTCATCTTCTTGATTCAGGCTTCTCCAAGGAGCATTCATGAGATGGAGCAAACAGGTGCCTATCTTGTGGGATTGAGAGCTAGGCCAGTACAAGGTCAAGCTGGAAGAGCATGGCCCCTGGAGTCAGAAGACCTGGATTCAAATCTCAGCTCTGAAGGATGTTGGCCTCAGTTTCCTCTTCTGTAAATGAGGGAGAATAACTCAACCCCTGAGAACCTCCCCAATCTAGATCTGGGGTCTTGTGAACACTGTCTCACTACAGCTGTTGCCTTAAGCTTGGCTTAGCTGATCAAACTAGGCTTGAAATCATGAAGACCTTGCCGCAGACCCACCAATGACCTTTACTAGCTAGGGGACCTTGGACATAGCATTTTATTTCTCTGAGACTTCAATTCCTTATGGGGAAATCGCAGATAAGAATCACAGTCATGCTCACTTCCCAGGGCTGTTGTGAGGCTCCTGTGAGATGACGTAGGTAAAGTCAACAAAGCCACTGGAAATTGAGTGAGAACTAATCATCTTGGTGACCAGGGCCAGCACCTCACATAGACCCTGGGAAAAGCAGCCTTCCTGAAGACTCTGAGATCAGATTTGTAATTCACAATGCAAAACTGACCCAAATTAAAGGGAAGAGTGGACCTATTTGTACTAAACTATTTATAGCAGCTCTATTTGTGGTGGCTCAGAATTGGAAATTGAGAGAATGTCCATCAATTGGGGAAAGGTTGAACAAGTTGTGGTATGTGATTGTAATGGAGTGCTATTATGCAACAAGGAATGAGGAGTGGGATGCTTTCAGTAAAAATCGGAAAGACTTACATGAACGGATGCAAAGCGAAATAAGCACATCCCAAAGAACAACGTACACGGTAACCACAATGTAGTAAGATGATCAACTGGGAGGGCATTAGCTGCCCTCAACAATACAATGTTAAAAGACAATTCCAAAGGACTTATGGGGGAAAATGCCAGGGATCTGCAGAGAAAAGACTGATAGAGTCTGAAGGCAGATCAAAACAGACTATCTTCACTTTTTTTTCTGGGGTTTCTTTTCTTTTGGTCTGTCTTCTTTTACAACATGACTAATATGAAAATATGTTTTGCATGACTGCACACGTATAACCTAGATTAAATTGTTTATTGTCTCAGGAAGGGGGGAAGGAAGGGAGGGAAGGGGAAAATTAGGAGCTAAAAGAAGTTTTAAATGATTGGTGGAAATTTATATATAATTATAATTGGGGGGAAAATTATATATATTAAAAAACAGCAAAACAGCCCAAATCCAACTGAGTAGGAGGCGGAAGTTGATCATTATAGAGTAGCTGAATTACCGTTCTGTGATCTGACATCTTCTTATCTAAAGGCATCTATCTCACAGGGTTGTTAGGCACATCAAATGAGATGGCTGTAAAGTTCTTAGCAAAGAGCCTGGTACATAGTAGGCATTTAATAAATGTTTGTTCCTTCCCCCCCCCCTTTATAGTGTTCAGTAAGTGCTAATTGTGACACTGCTTGACCTCTAGGCACCCATCAGGCCATATGGGGTGTCCCAAAACTTGGGGTGCATTTTTAAGCTATTGACTGTATTGAAGCCTCTTGGACAACCCTGGATTTCCTAGGGACTCTTGCTAACAGACAAGTGCCATGCTCCAGTCACATTTCCAATACAGTTTCCTGCCTATCAACAAAAACATGAAGATCAAAGGCCATGCAAAATATGAGGGAGACTATGTGAGAAAGGGACAGGGAGGAGATCCAGCTTCTTTAAGAAGGGTGAAAGAACACTAATGCAACCTTCCAAAGCAGAAATATAAGAAGGCTGGTACACCGGGGCTTTGTTCAGGCTGGAAAATTAAGTGCCTAATAAATGCTTGTTGACTGACTGACTGACTGAGTTGAGCTGAGCAGGAAGTTGAAATAGGTCATTGAGGAAATCATATGGATCGTTCAAGTTTGAGGGTTTAAAGCCTATGCACATGTGAACCAAGGGAAATGAAGGAAGCAAAACCTGGAGATCAGGGTTCACCCTGGCTACAAATATGGTAAGCAAAGCAACTACCTCGAAAGGCAAGCTAGGCTTTAATGAATTACAGTGACCAGTGTAGTTCTCTGAGAAGAGACATTGAAATACATTCCAGTCCTCTCAGTAAAGAGGTGGAGGACTATGGGAGTGGGGTGTGGCAACCACTGCCACGTGTCGTCATTCTATCAGTGAATTTTATTTGCTTTTTTCTCTACTTGAGTTCAAAATATATAGAGAATGAGGATACGATTGCAGTATAAAAAACGAAAGGCAGTAAAACTAAAAAAAACTCTGAAATAAACAGCTGCTACTTACATTTTACCTGTCTAGGAGAAAAGATCCACGTCAATGATTGATGGGTTGATTAGACCATAAACTTCTTGGAGAAGAAACTGCTATAGTGGTGATATTGTGTCCTCCTCCCCACTCCCCATCTCCTTCCCTATGCACGAAGCTTGATAAATATTTGTCAAATGAATGCGTTAGTGGTGAGTTGGTTCTTTTTTTTTCAGCAATTGGGAGGGGGTAGTGGTGGCCCATGGTCTTTTCCTCCATGACCCTCCCTCCATTCCAGAGCCCCCACTGGGAAGAGCCTTGGAGAATTTTGAGTGAGCATGCTCGCAATGCCTGAATGTTTGTTCAAACTCTGGTAGACCTCGGCAGTCTAAATATCACAATGGAAATCTCAGGAGAAAGCAAACTTCGTGGTCTTTTTGGTATTTCCTGCTCCCCATGGTGCCCGCTCCAGCAAGAGAATTCCCCCTCCCCTCCCAAGGTTGCTCCAGTGAAACCAGCCCCAGGCAGACCTGGGCAGTGAGCAGACACGTTGAAAAAGGGGGGGGGGGGGTGAGGGAAATAATCACCACCAACGCACATACACTCACATACAAGCACATACATGTACACAAACACCCTCACATGTACACATACAATATATATACATAATACACATACACAGATGCATACACATATAGACATTCACAGAATATATATTCACAATATATGCATACTAAGACTTGTACATACAGTACATACACATCTATACACATCGAGACAGGCATATATTCAGAATAGATACATATTAACACACACACACACACACACACACACACACACACACACACACCCCTTACCAGGAAAAGTCTATTTGAGCCTCAACCCAATTTTGATTTGACCTGAACTGGGCCACCCAGCTTTGGTCCTGCTCCCTGTCATCCTTTTTTTTCCCTTTTTGTCTCCTTATCCTTCAGAGCCTGTGCTGGGGATGTCCCACTTCTCTGGATGTTACTAAGTACCCTGGTGTGGTGTTATCTGGGCCTTTCATCTTGCCCCCCCAAAGGGTTAATAACAAATCTTCCGACTATTGTCATTAGCCCCGGAGTCTAGGGAATCTCTCTTTCTCATTCCAGGCTCTGTTTAGTTTCCTTTCCTCAGGCCTTTATTTACCTCCTTTTAGGAGATTTTTAAGAACCATGAAAGAACAAACGGAACTGCCCTCCCCTTTCCTCCTCAGAAGCCCTGCACCATCAGGAGCGTCAGGTAAATGCATTCCTGCTCAACCCAAGTTTTAAGGCCTTGTGGTCACCAGGCGACCAGCCAGAGCACCAGCCAGGGGCTCCCAGCAGCCACATTTTAGAAGTTTGCTGGCCCAGACGCACTCGTTGCTTTTTAATAATTATTAGTATCCAATTTGTAACATTTCCAAACCATGACTCTAGGCTATAAAACTGGCCAACTGCATTTAAAAAAAAAAAAGGCAAAATATTTTCCCAGGAAAGCAACTAGTTCTCTCACAAAATTCACATTAGTAACCTGTTCTCCATCCTCCTGGTACCTCTGATGAACAGGAAAGCAGGCTAAGCTTTCAAATGTTTCCTGACCTTGTGGAGAAGGATGCGCTGCCATGGCAAGAAGACCAGACCTAGGAGTCAGGAGCCTCAGATTCAAGTTCAAGTCTTGCACCTAAGTTGACTCTGTGACTTTGAGCCAGTCACTTCACCTCTAGGCCTCAGTCTACTTGTATGTCAAATTTATTAAGCACCTCCTACATATGAGATGCCTTGCTAGGTTTGGCAATACAGAGATGAAAACAAAACAAGATGTATCTTCAAGATGCTTGTATTCTATTAGGATAATGACTCAGTGTGCCCATCCAGATGAGTATGATCTAGGATGAAGAGTACGTGTTGGGAGGAGGTAGAAGAAATCTAGCTAAGGAGATCTCAGAAATTTGAGGAGGGGGCAGAATGCTTTCCCTTGGGGAAGCGTGGCTCATATCCAGTTTCAGGAATAGCTAGTCAGCTGGTGTGGGTGAAGCTGTGAGCTGATGAAGTAGGCTGGGGCCACCTTGCAGAAGACTTACACACTTGACTTTTATCCAGCAGTGTTAGGGAGCCATGAAACTTTTCAAGCAGAAAGATAATCCAGTCAGATCTATTTTCTTAGGAAGATTCTTTTGGCAGTTGTGTGATAGTGGACTAGAAATGGAAGAAACTGGATGCTAAGACCAATTAGGAGGTTATTGGATTAATTGACTTGAAGAGTCCTCTACAATTCTAACAATTTCTGCCATGTACTGTGTAAATTTAGGCAAATCTTATGACCTCGCCATTCCCCCCTTTTCTTTAATTTGAAAAGAAATGGGTTTGACTAGATCAAGGTATACAGGCTGTGAACAGTTATTGCAAAGGGGGTCCAAGAATCCAGTGTAAATCAATAAATGAGTGTGTGCACGTCCTTTGTTGCCATACAAGACCATGCCATCAGAGAAATGGATGACATGACTTGCACTTCACTTTGTTTTTGAGTGAGGGAGGGCTGTGCAGGTCACCAGCCTTACTTCTCCTCCAGAGCCATCTGAATTCAGTGACTAGATATTCATCAGAATGACTGGAGATGACCCAGAATGAAGCAGTTGGGGTTAAGTGACTTGCCCAAGGTCACACAGCTAGTAAGTGTCAAGTGTCTGAGGTGAGATTTGAATTCAGGTCCCGCTGACTCCTGCACTGGTGCTCTATCCACTGCACCACCTAGCTGCCCCCAATAAATAAGTAAGATGTAGAGGAAAGATTACTAGATTTGGAGTCAGAGAACCAGGCTCTCCTGCTTACTGTCTTTCTTTTTAACTTGGGCAATTTACTTCCCCTTTCTGGGACTCACTTTCCTCATTTGTCAAATGTGGAGGTTTCCTATCAGCCTCAAGTCTATGGTCTACAATCCTAAAAAATGACCCTTCTGCAGACTGAGAAATGGCATGTTTCATGAATACATAGATATGTTCATATGTAGATAAGCAGCATTATGATTAACAAAATATCAGCTCTTTCAAAAGCGTTGCCAGATGCTCTTGCTTTTAGGCTTGTATTTTATCATTCAATGGACACTACCTTTTGGACATTCAAAAGGATCTTCATGTTGAGTTGGGAATCACTTGCCTAGACAATCTCTGGAGCTCTCATCCAATTTAAAGTTCTGTGATTCCCTACAGCTAGGACACAGCCTTCCCGGGCTTGCAAGTCTACCTCAAGAGAACAATTCATTTCAACAAATATTCCATAGTGATCATAGAGTTAATTCTGGAAAGGAACCCAGAAACCATCTAATCAATGTGTTAAGCACCTACTAGGTGCTGGGCAGTGTGGTGTGGAGGAACAATTTTTAGAGAGTGGCCTGTGCACCCCTGGATATCTCTGACACCCTTTCAGGGGTTCTACAAGTTTAAGTTCTTTTCATAATAACACTAAGATGTTTTAATTTCTCATATGGTGAATGTCAGTGGCTATAACCCACATAAACAAAAGCTGTTAGGGGAGGGGCCCTCCTCAGTCATTTTTAAGAGTGAAAAAGGGTCCTTGGACCCCAAAGTTTGAAAATTGCTGTTATAGGAAGAGGGTTGACTTTTGGAAGCCCTGAGATCATTGCCATTTTGCATCCCTTCAGGTTTCAGATAGGACCGCTGAAGCCAGGAACCTTAGGAGGCAGTGGGTTATAGTGGTAAGCACTGGAAGACCTGAGTTCAAAACTCAGCTCAAACTCTTAACTTCTCTGCCTCAGTTTCCTCATCTGTTAAATGCAGGCACTAGACTTGCTGGCATCTAAGGTTCTTCTAGCTCTGAATCTCTTTCCAGCACTCAGTTTAAGAGACTGGAGTCCCTGAATAGCAGGCACTAAACATATTGTGAGCCCAGACCCTCTGAGCCATGAGCATCTTTCTGAATTACATTCCAGGCAGCTTCATTGGATTTTCCAGTCTCAACCCTAGTTCCCAGCCTTGGAAATGGGAGACTCCATGAGCTTCTCACTATAGGTGACTCTGGGAACGTAGCCCCCAGATAAGTTGCTTTAGTGTCTCAGGGGCTATCGAGAGGCTGGCCCAAAATAAACACTTGGAGCAGATGATGAGTGAATTTTCCTCATGCTGCCCAGGAAGAGGTAAAAGAGGAAGGCCCATGAAAAACACTTCTTGGGGCAGCTTCAAATCAGGCTCGTCCAAATCTTGCCTGGGAGAGAAGCTGTGGGACCGCAGTCAGGGGCCAGAACCCGGCCCCCTCTGTGCCCGCCGCTTTCACAGATGTTGTTCTCTCCAGGAGAATCAGCAAAACAACGGGGAAGGACAAATTTCTCACCGAATGTACACTGTAAAAGAACTTTGGGAGAGCTCTGTCTTTGCCACCGTGCGCTGTCTTCTTGTTTTAATGAATGCTCCAATATATTGTGAAAACACATTCTCACGTTTCCCGCTGCCCTCACTTGTCCAGCTCCTGACGGTCTTCCTTTGTCTTTGTGTTCAGGGGTCATAAAAGCA